>NC_138047.1:25344963-25944963 GCF_964194185.1 Rhinolophus hipposideros
TTGTTTCATGTGGTGACAGGAAGTTCATAGCTGTATAGTGTGGTGAACTTAGGAAAAGAAATGTTTAAAACTATTGCATTTAGAGCAGGAAAGTCAGAATGATGGTTTGTGTAAGGTGTACTGGGATAAAGGAGTGTGTGCAGCTGAAAGTAAGAGGTGTTGGGTGTCAGCTGCTGCAGGATTCACCTGGAAGCCCCCAGCGCTAAGTTGGGGGCTGAGGGTGGCCCACACCTCCTCACACGTAGAACTCATTCAAGGCACAGAGATGAGAAGCGCAAATTGAGAAAACTAGAAGAAATAGAAGGGAAGCATGACACAACGGCGTTGGGATCAATCCAGAAAACTCCATCTTGCCACCCCTGTGCTCCAAGCACCAAAGCTGAGGACACCAATGGGTATAAGAGCCTGCTTACACTGACCCTCCAAAAGCCTGCATGGTGGTGCTGATGGTGTGTGGCACGAAGAATGAAAACAGAAGCACACTGGTCAGGATGGACAAACTAGGACCCATAGGGTGTAATGAGAAGGTAAGTTTATTTTTATCTTCAGGTTCTTTTTAGTGCATCTCGTGGGGCCGTCCTTTCTCGGTTCTGGGGGACAACGCAGGGGCCCATGACTTTTCTAATCACATTTAGATGTGCCCCAGTCATTTAAATCTCAACGCACCATCTCATGTCAGTAATTAATATGGCTAATCAAGTGTAATAATCAAAAACTTCACACTTCATTTCACAGTAAAACTTCACCTCCCTCCCTCCCCATCCCCTTCTCCCCGTCTTCCCTCCCTCCCTCTCTCTCTCTCTCTCTCTCTCTCTCTCTCTCTCTCTCTCTCTCTCTCTCTCCTCTCTCTCTCCCTCTCTCTCTCTCACATTGCCCTCAGGCTAATAGGAGCAAGGTAACTCCACCCCATCCCAGCTGTGGTTCTGACTCCTCCTGCATCAGTTGGGGGCAGGAGGAGAAGGAAAGTCAGGGAGCCATGAGGGTCTTACTGGACCACACATAGCAGTGTGCTTGCACTCTCTTGGCCTGACCAGTGTTCCAGCAGCTTCTCTTTTGCATGGAGCTTTCACAGGCTCTCCCAGACCCCCACCTCCCATTCCCAGCTCAGCCTCAATCCTGGGGATATCTCCACTGCAGACCCTTGATATTTTGCTTGTATCTCCTCTGGCTGCTTGTTTTCCACTCTTTTCTCAGCTCCTGGAAATCTGAAATCACTCTCTATTCCTCTACTTGGTTGTTTTGCTCCTTCTTTCTGCTGAATGGCCCTCACAGAACCCTCCAGAAATGCTGCGAATCCTCTTCCCCCAACTTGGAGTGCAGGCTGATCCAGAAGCAGCTCCCTCTCCTGGTGTTGCCATCAGAGCTGCTGGCCGCCAGGCTCTCCCCTCTACACTCCTCAGCCAGACCCCAGCCCATGCTGTCCTCAAGCTTCAAGGGACATAGGCTAATCCTTCCAATCCTTCCTCAAAGCCCCTATACATTGTTTGAGGTAGGGAAAGTCACCCCATCCTTCCAGGTGAGAGCCCAACTTGGCTTTCTCTCAAAAATTCTCTACTGTAAACTTCAGTTCTTTTCTTGGCCTCTCTGTCGTCTTTTATAGCCTGGAGGTGGGTGGTTGGCTGAGAGTATAAAACTAGTTTTCATAAGCACTTTTTGCAAATCTTGCAGCTCACTTTGGAATGTTTTATCTATTGTTTTGGGGCTTCAGTTAACACTGAAACTGAAAGAGTTCCAATTTAGCATCTTGAACAATTATCATAGCGCATCCCTTTTTTCCCCCAGGGCATAGCATGTGCAGCAAATGACAATATTTGTTACCACACAAATATTCATTGACTCTAGGGTCAATGAATGTACTGTTCACAGCTGGAGGCAACTGGCCAGGAGCTCCAGCTGCTCTAAGCCCAATGCGGTCACCCTGAAGCCTAAGGGCACACCCACAAACTATGTGCAAAACACCATGTGTTGCTTAACATTGTTTGGGAAGCTATGCATTAGACTGTGCACAAGACTCTGGGTGGCACAGAATAGTAAATGATTCATTTGAGCTGTATGTAGCCTTAAACTACCCAGCCATGGTGATGCCTGAGCTGGGTTCTGAAGGATGATGAGGAGTTCACTAGGCAGCCAAGCAAAGCAAGGACATTCCAAGTAACTCAATAATTAGGTACAGTTGGAGAATTCAAGTGTGCGACAGGTAGAAGGGGATGGTGGCTGGGCAAGAGGCTGCAGGTTCCATCCTGTGCAGCCTTTTCTCTCAAGACCTCCTTGTAGCTGTTCCCTACAGCAATTTCAATTTCATCTCAGCTTCAGTCTTGACTCCTTTTCATCCCTTCTTCTTCATACTTTACACCTAATTACCAGGTCAACTGGTTTCACCATTTAACTTGTTTTCACGTCATCCCCTCCCTCCTCCCCCACACTCACTGCCATAAGATCTTCTTTCTCCTACATTTGTAAAGGAGAACCTCATCCATCTTCCCTCCCCACCTTCCTCTCTCCCAATCCATTGTCTACACAGAAACCACAGTGATGTTAAAACATCAAGCCCCGCTTAAAACCCCAGTCATTTTACATCTCACCTAGTCAGACTCTTCTATCTTGCAGTAGCCCACCCAGGCCCACAGGCTCTAGAACCTGCTGCCTGTGGGAGCTCACCCTCCACCTCTCCCCTTGTCCCTTCCCATCTGCTCCGGCCACACTGGCCTCTTGGCTCACCCTCAATTCCACCACGCACACCCCTGCCTCAGGGCCTTTACTTTTGTTCTTCTCTCTTCCTAGAAAGTTTAGTCCTCAAATAGTCACAGGTTTCTCTCCTTGTGTGTTCCAGGCTTTGCTCAAATGCCACTCTATGAGAGACCACCTGTATACAATAGCAACCTTCCCGCAACACTCCTATCCCCTTTCCCCTACCTTAGCTTTCTCCAGAGTACTTATCACCACTTGCCCTGTTGCAGGTTTATTTGATCACTGTCTGTCCCAGTAAAGTGTGAGTCCGTGTGGCAGGAGTTAGTCCTCTTTCCTGATGCATTTCCCATGCTGGGTTGGTAGGAGCTGCAGAGTGAGCTGCAAGATTTGCAAAAAGTGCTTCAGTGATAGTCATCGAATGAAGGGGTGAATAGAGTGACGTGGAAGGCGGAGGAGAATGTCTGACTTTATATCTAAGGTGTCTTCATGCCGTGGAAAGCCATCTCCTTTGATAGCAATCACTCAATTATTTATTGCAGATGGGATGTGCAGCGCTATGCTACATATTTCACGTGTATTACCTCAGTCTCTGCAATAATCTAAGGAGTAGGCACTATTTTTAGCCCCCTTTTAATATAATGTGAGTTCTAGTAAATTAAAACATATCATAACACATCGAAACATACAATAATGTATACTTTGCATGCATTCATTCGTCAACTTGTTTATTTTACCTGATCTTTTTCTGAGTACACATGAATGCACACATTGCACTGGGAGTTGGTGTGTGTTTCACCTGTTTGTTTTGATTTTTCCTTTATAAAAATGAGGTCCTACTATATATAGTTACACAATGTGATGTGTCTCAGAGATTTTTTTTCATGAAAGTTAATAAATCTACCTCATTCTTTTTCTTGGCTTCATACGTAGGATACACCATCATGTGTTTAATCAGTTCCCTACTGATTGACATTCACATTGTTCTTTTGTTTGGTTCTACTTGTATTATAAACAATTCTGCAATAAAATCTGTCTTCCTGAATTGTTGATCAGGGCACTGGTATGTGACTATATCAGGAGGGAGCTTCCTAGACACGAACTTGCGAGGTCAGTAAACATGCACATTTTATTAATTTATCATAATCTGCTACTGTGGCTATGGTCTCTGTAGCAGATGTACTTAGTGCCCACCCACATGCCCTCCACCTGCCACGGTCTTGCAGGCTGGCCCAACTCTGTGCCTGAGGCTTCCCACGACCACCAGAGCTTGCTGTATCTGTCATGACCCATGGAAAGAACACACTAGAGGGGACCAATCAATGACCCACAGAAGTTGAGGCACACCTCAGCCCCTTTGCCCTTGGTGGGTTAATTCTGGGGTACAAGGTTTACATTGGATCACAGATTTTCCAGCTGCCCACAGTGGTAACTTGATTGACAACACACTCTTGATTGACATCCTTCCCTTTCCTGTTTCCCTTCCTCAATCCCTACTCATGTTTCTTAGGTTCACCTCCCGAATGAATCCTCACATTCAAATCCTTGTCTCATGGTCGCTTCTGAAGAGCCAAAACTAAGACACTTTCATTTATTTCTAATCTTAAAAAAAAAAAAAATTAGTTTTTAAACAAAGGTGGTACATGAACCTGTTTTTTTTTTAAGCATAGAAAGATCAAAAACAAAAAGTGAACATCTTTTATTTTCTAACCTCTAGTCTCTATCAAAGAGGTTTGAAAGGTAATGTCTGTTAACAATTTATTTTATTTCTTTCCAGAAAAAGACATGTTTATATAAACATATATACACACAGCCTTTTAAATTTACATAAATGGAATAATTCTAAACACTATGCTTGGCACTTTTTTCCACGCAATGAAATATCTTGGAGAGCATGAATATTTGCACATCCAGGTCTTTAACTGTTAATGGCAGTGCATTGTATTGCCATATCTTAGATTTCTAACTAATCCTCTTTTAGAGAACGTTTCTAATGTTATACAGTTAAAACCATGCTGTACATTTTTGTAAATATATCTTAGCTTGTTTTTAAAATTTAGATAAATTCACAACAAAATTGTTGTGTGAAGAGGTATGTGTATTTTCATTTATTTTTCTTTTTTTAGATGTTACTGTTTCTTTCCTTGAATAGGTTTCATGGATTTACACTTCTACCAACAATGTACGAATGATTGTTTCCCTACACCTTCCCCAACCCTGGGGTTATCAAACATGTTAAAGTTTCTGTGAGGACAGAGCCAGGAGTGCAGTTTCCAGGCTCTCGGCCTCACGTGGAAAGGTGCTGGCTCAGGTAGTAAATGGCCATCAACCGTGATTGGATGGCCATAAGCTGTGGCTAGTTGGCCGTCAGCTGTAACCAGTGAGCCACTGGCCACTAATATAACTGCTGTGGCTACGCTAACAGAAAATGGGGGCTAGCAAGAAGATGGTGGCTGAGCCAGCAAGCGGCAGAGTGAGGGTTGCAGATCGTGAGGCTCCGGTTTCCTGTGTCTCCAACCCAGCCTCCAGTGAGAGTATAGTGGTATGACTCCCCCATCTATGGCTCCGTGGGTGTTCCCTTTTGGACTCACCATGTCCTGCGTTCTTATGTGGGGAGCGGGAGCTGAAACCCCACCTGATACCCCGCATGACAGTTTCCTAATCTCTTAGGTGAAAAAGGTATCTCATCATTTGGTGATGATTTCTTTCAGCATCTATTCATACATTTACTGACATTTATGGTTCTATTAAGTATCTGTTTGTGTCCTTGATCCATTTTTCCACTGGGTTTCTTCCATTTTATTTCTAAGAGCTTTTATATGGAGTATGGCTACTAACCTGTTAGATATGCAACTTATGTTTTCTCCCATTCTATGATTTTCCTTGAACTTTTTAATAATGAAATGTTTTCTTATATAAGGGCTTTAAAGTTATTAAATCACATCTATTATTTTCTTCATGGTTTCTGGATTCATGTCATGCTTAAGAAGGCTATCCTACCTCAAGTTTATAAAAATTTCTATCTCCTTAGTTCTTTAATATCTCTCTATATCTCCTAATATATTTTTGTGAATGGTGTGTGTCGTTGGAAGGAATTATTGAGAAACAGGAGTGAAACAAAGAAGACAGTCCTAGCTTAAGAGTACTGAGTGCTTGGGTGATGAGATTGTGGAGTTACTATGGATCAGGACCTGCTGACAGTCCTTCCTGGGGAGCATGGTCCTAGGTCCTTTCTAGGGCTATTACGGTAGTGGTGTGCCAGAGGTAGCCTAGACTGACTCACAAGAGCCAATTCATTATGTACAACCATTATTATAAGCCAAATCCTATAACACTATAATTAAGCAACTTATACTTTAAAAAAGATAAAAATATTTGAAATTCATGACTTCCCAATTATTTTACTACGTTACCTATGCTCCTGATGTTATTTATTTCCATGGTATCTATATGGTGGAAATACTACATAATGGTAAAGTCATGTTTATTGGTCGCTTGAATAAGCCATGGTGGGAGTATTTACACCATGGAAATTAGCAAATGCTGCAAGTCAGAATCTTTTATTTCCCCTTTGGGGATCCAGTTGTTAAGCATTTATCAGCACACCACTGACTTTGCCCACATCCAGATATGTTTTCTCAGAGCAAAGGCTGGCATGTTGGAGAGGAAATTCACGTGTCAGTTAGGGAGTCAGACTTGAGGACATTTTGATCCTTTCTAGTCCTAACGTTCTATGATTCTATGATACTCATAATTACTCTCTATGGCTTTATTGCCAAGGGGAATTTAGTTCAGAAAAATCTGCTTTAGGGGATTTCTCCAGTCTCCGCATTCCTAACCTGGATCTCATTTTGGTGTAATTCAGCCCTTTGATGAGTCGTGCACAGATTTTCCCTGTAATGTCTCAGATTTAGATTCCAGTGTGGCAACTCAGGGCTATAGATAGAATTATTTATCACCATTCATCTGTTTTCCATTTGACATTAAGTGTTCTTCAAACATTTTTTGTATTAAAGTATAGTTGACATACAATATTATATTAGTTTCAGGTGTACAACATAGTGATTCAACATTTATATGCCTTACAATGTGATCACCACAATAAGTAAAGTAACCATCTGTCACCATACAAAGTTATTATGATATTATTGATTATTTTCCCTATGTTGTACATCACATCCCTGTGACTCATTTATTTTATAACTGGAAGTTTGTACCTATTTCCCTTTAACTTTTTCATCCATTCTCCTCACCTCTTCTCTGGCAACCATTAATTTATTGTCTGTATCTATGAGTCTGTTTCTGTTTTGTTTTATTTGTTCATCTGTTTTTTTTATTCCACATATAAATGAAATCATATGGTATTTGTCTTTCTGACTTATTTCAGTTAGCATAATACCCTCTCTAGTTTCATCCTTGTTGTCGCAAATGGCAAGATTGCATTCTTTTTTATGGCCGAGTAATATTCTGTGATTTTATGTATATAGATACATATATATATATATATATATATATATATAGATAGATAGATAGATAGATAGATAGATATATAGATATATAGATATATAGATATATAGATATATAGATATATAGATATATATATGTCACATTTTTATTCCTCCATCCATCATTGGACACCTAGGTTGCTTCCATATATTGGCTATTGTAAATAATGCTGCAATGAACATAAAGGTGTATATGTCATTTTGAATTAGTGCTTTTATTTTCTTTGAATACTCAGGAGTGGAATTGCTAGTTTATATGGTAGTTACATTTTTAATTTTTTGAGGAAACTCTACACTGTTTTCCATAGTTTCCAATCCCACCAACAGTGTACAAGGGTTCCCTTTTTTTCCATATCCTCACTAACACTTGTTCTTTACTGTCTTTTTTATGATAGCCATTCTGACAGGTGTGAGGTGATATTGTGGTTATGATTTGCATTTCCCTGATGATCAGTGATGTTGAGCATCTTTTCATATATCTGTTAACCATCTGTGTGTCTCCTTTGGAGAAATGACTATTCAGGTCCTCTGACCATTTTTTAAATATTTTTTTTATGTTGAGTTGGAGTTATTCATATATTTTGCATATTAACTCCTTATCAGATATATCATTTACAAATATCTTCTCCTATTTAGTAAGTTATCTTTGGTTTTATTGATGGTTTTCTTCACTGTGCAAAAGCTCTTTACTCTGACGTAGTGCCATTTGCTTATTTTTGCTATTGTTGTCCTTGCCTGAGGAGATATATCCAAGAAAATATTACTACAACTGATGTCAAAGATTTTACTGACTATGCTTTCTTCTAGGAGTTTTATGGTGTCAGATCTTACATTTAAATCTTTAATCCATTTTATTTTTGTATATGGTGTAAGAAAGTGATCCAACTTCATTTTTTTTTTTTTTGCAGGTATGTGTCCAGCTTTCTCAACACCATTTATTGAAGAGATCGTCTTTTCCCCATTGTATATTCCTACCTCTTTTGCTGTCAAGTAATTGACCACATAAGCATGTGTTAATTTAGGGGTTTTCTATTCTGTTCTATTGATCTATGCGTCTGTTTTGGTGCCAGTACCATATTGTTTAGATTACTATAGCTTTGTAGTATAGTTTGAAATCAGGGAGCTTTCAAACTATATCCAGCTTTGTTCTTTCTTAAGATTGTTTTGGCTATTTGGGTTTGTTGTTGTTGTTGTTCCATATAAATTTTAGGATTATTTTAGTTCTGTAAAAAATGCCATTGGTATTTTGGTAGGGATTACATCAAATCTGTAGATTGCTTTGAGTAGCAAGAACATTTTAATGATGTTAATTTTTCCAATCCATGAGCATGGCATATTCTTCCATTTATTCTGTGTTGTCTTCATTTTCATTCATCACTGTCTTATTGTTTTTAGAATACCGCTTTTCTGCCTCCTTGGTCAAATTTATTTCTAGGTATTTTATTTTTTTGTTGCAATTATAAATGGAATTATTTTCTTAAACTTTCTTCTTGATAGTTCATTATTAGTGTAGATAAATCCACTAATTTCTGCACATTAATTTCCTATCCTGCAACTTTACTGAACTCATTTATTAGTGCTAGTAGTTTTTTGGTGGTGTCTTTAGGGTCTTCTATGTATGGTATCATGTCATCTGCAAACAGTAACAATTTTACTCCTTCCTTTACAAGTTGGACATCATTTATTTTTCTTGTCTTATTGCTGTGGCTAGGAACTCCCATACTATCTTGAATAAAAGAGGTGACAGTAGGCATTCTTGTCTTAATCCTGATTTTAGTGGAAAAGCTTTTAGCTTTTCACCATTGAGTATGATGTTAGCTTGAGTTATCATATATGGTCTTTATTATGTGGAGACATGTTCCTTCTATACCTACTTTGTTGAGGGTTTTTATCATAGATAGGTGTTGTATTTTGTCAGATGCTTTTTTTTGCATTTATTGAGATTATCATATGATTTTTATCTTTTGTTTTGTTGATGTGGTGTATTACATTGATCAATTTGTGAATCTTGAGGCATCCTGAAATAAATCCCACTTAGTCATGGTATATGATCCTTTTAATGTATTATTGGATTTGATTTGCTAAAATTTTGTTGAGCAATTTTGCATCTATGTTCATCAGGGATATTGGTCTGTAATTTTCTTTTTTGATACTGTCTTTTTCTGGTTTTGTTATCAAGGTATTACTGTCCTCATAGAATGAGTTTGGAAGTATTCGTCTTCAGTTTTTTGGAATAGTTTGAGAAGAATAGGTATTAATTCTTCTTTAAATGTCTGGTAGAATTCACCTATGAAGCCATCTGGTCTTGGACTTTTGTTTCTTGGGAGTTTTTGATTACTGATTCAATTTCATTACAAGTAATGGTCTGTTCAGATTGTTTCTTCCTGATCTAGTCTTGGAAGATTGTATATTTCTAGGAATTTGTGCATTTCTTCTAAATTTTCCAATTTATTGGCATATATAATTGTTCATAATGTTCACATATGACCCTTTGTATTTCTGTGCTATTGGTTGTAACTTCTTTCATTTATGATTTTATTTATTTGGGTCCTCTCTGTTTCTTGATGATTCTGGCTGCTTATCAATTTTATCTTTTCAAAGAACCAGCTCTTAGTTTCATTGATCTTTCCTATTTCTTTCTAGTCTATTTTTCATTTATTTCTACTCTGATCTTTATTATTTGTTTCTTCTACTGTCTTTAGGATGTTTGTTCTTCTTTTTCTAGTTCCTATAGGTGTAAGGTTAGATTGTTCATTTGAGATTTTTCTTGTTTCTTGAGGTCGGCCTGTACTGTTATAAACTCCCCTCTTACAACTGCTGAACATTTGACTCTTTCTCTGAATGCTATGAAAGTAGCCTCAATGTGTTAACATTTACTCGTATACTCACTCCCTTCCACATGGTAACTCATATGTTGTAGAAAGTAAAATAAAGTTCATGTAAAAGGGATTAAAAGATGAGTTTGGGATCTCACACCCACTCTTGAAGTAACGGAAGCATTAATTATCCCAATTATAAAGAAGGGTCTTTGTTTTATCTTCATAAATTAGTTTTTTCAGAAGAAGCTAAAAACATTTACAAATACATAAATCAAAGGAAAAAATATATTCAAGTAGCTCTTATATGATTTTATAAAAACCTTCTCACTCAGAATGAGAAACTTACTTTTTTCTGCTTCAATGTTTTAAATGTAGAGAAACCTTTTAAAAGACTTTAGCACACATTTAGAAATCCCTACTGAATCAATAATACTTTTATTGTAAAATTTATAAAATTACAATAATAATTTTATGCACTGTTCATCTTGAAACAAGTCCTTCTACCATGTTAATAAAGGCTACTTTCACCAAAAGTTTTAATTATTTTTTACACATATACCTTTGAAGTCATATTGCCCACCTTTCACAGATGGTTAGTCTGGTCTATTAACTGTCCCTCAAATATTCCAAGTGAACTTCTAATTCCTCTCCTCTCCTCCTTCCTACTTGCAATTCTGTCTCTCCTCCTTTCCATGAAATCATCTCAATTCAATATTTTATGCAGTTTTCCCACAATTATTTCCAAGTTCACTGACATATTGCTGTTCATGACTCATAACTACTCATTCATTTGGCACCTAATTATACTCTCCCTTGTGACTTACATGGTTAGTCCATTTCTATTGTGTATAGTCTTATCTCACCATTTAGACAAGAGATTCTTACCCTGGGATATATGGGCCCCTTTGGATATTACAGGAACTGGAGGTGTCATGAAATTATAAGTAAAATTGTGTGTGTGTGTGTGTGTGTGTGTGTGTGTATGTGTCTTTTTAGGGACAAAAAGCTTTATCTTTCATCAGTTTTTCAAAGAGATTTTTGATCCAACAGTTTAGTATCTTGGAGGAAAGAAACTGTATGATATATTCTATTGTATTTTCCACAATATCTTCAATCATTCAGCTAAGTAATTGAATGGGCACAGTATAGATCTAATATTTCCACTTATTTGCTATTAATCAATCCCTTATTTTCCAAACTATGAAAGAGGGACAATATGACTTACCTATTTCCATCTCACAGTTAAGCATATATAAAGATAATAGATGTTTAAAAGTTTTGAACAATTTAAAATAATACCATGGTTATGATAGCTTATCTTGAGACATACAATAAGGGAATTCTACAATTCAGAATTCTCTGTCATTTGATTACCTTTTATGAATATTCTAGAGAAGCAGAGCTCAGAAAATGTCTTCTCCCTTTACTCCAACTTCAGCTACATCTATTTCTAATACCACCTCTCACCCAACAATTGGTCGATGCAAATTACTTTATACCCCCGTTATTACTCTCCATTTCTTGATGATTTTTATTTCCTTATTAACTATCATTTTCTCCAATACTATTCCTATATAATTCTTGGTGATTTCAATATTCTTCAATACTCTTTCCAATATCCTAGCCTCTCATTCCCTGGCCCTTCTCTTCTCCTATGATCTTGGCCTCTATCCTACTTTAGCCACCTCCTCCCATGGTGATACATAGACCTTGTCTTTACCAATAACTGCACTCCTTCTGTGCGGGTAGAATAATAACCATCTCCCCCGCACACACACCACAAATGTCTTCACTATAATCTCTAGAATCTATGAATGTGTTGCATTACATAGCAAAGGAGGACTTAAGATCGCTAATCAGCTGACCTTAAATAAAGAGATTATCCTAGATTATCCAGATGAATCTAATGTAATCACAAGTGTCCTAAAATGGGGAAGAGGGAAGCAGGAAGAGGAAGTCAGAATGATGCTGCATGAGAAGAACTGGATCCACTATTTTTGGCTTTGAAGGTGGAGGAAGATGAGCCAGCAAATGTGGGTGAGCTCTGTGGGCTGAACAGGGCCAGGAAATGGATTCCTCCCAAGGAACACAGCCCTGCCAACACCTTGATTTTAGCCCAGTGAGACCCATTTTGGAATGCTGACCTCTAAGAATTATAAAATAAAACATATTGTTTTAAGCCAATGCATTTTAATAACTTATCACAGCAGCAATAGGAACCTAATACACATTCCTTCCATTAGTAAATGAGGTCAAGATTGCCTCCAAGCAACCCATTCTTCTATCTTTACAGTTTACTCCCTCTAGTGCCCCAACTCTAACAATTTTTTTTTTATCCCACTAAGACCTACAATCAATTGACCCTATAACCTTTTTACTGTCCCTCACCTGAGTTGGGTTGTCCTATCTTCCTTACACAGCTCATATCCCATGACATAGCATTATAATTACTAACTTGTAACTCTCAACTATGCACTCTCAAATCCCATGACTTCTATCCTTTTGCCCAGCTCCCCTGAGAAAAACACTAACTCTAGTTAATTCAATCCTCCACCTATTTTATACTTGAACTTGGTAGCTGAACATAACTGAAGAAAAACATATAACCAATCTGATTTGTCTCACTTCAAATTTATAACACTAATATCGAGTAGGAGCTTAGTGTGCCTGGAAATCCCTGCCAGGATTCTGTTGTCCTTTTACCCTCTTGCTCTCCTAAGAGACTATTCACAACTTCTCTTCTCTCTGGAAAGCTCCAAATTCCCTTTCTCCATTTTCACCTTCTGCTGATTCTGTGTATGTGACCTTACTTCCTATTTCATTGAGGAAGTAAATGGTCAGAAGAGGGCTTTATCAAATTTCCACCACCTCATCTACCCACCCATCTGCCTTCATTGCCTTCTCTCCCATATCTGTGAACCATTAATGAGGATGGTTCTTCTGCCCCTCCAGTGCTACAGAAGCCCTGTCTCCCTTACATCTCTCCAGCTTCTGCTTTTTGTTCTCATGAAATCACTTTTTCCATCTCTACTGAATCACTCTCTTCAATATACAAATATCCCCCTATCTCTCCCATCTTAAAGGCATACCTTTTGGCCCCCAGACCCCTTCTGTTTCCTCCCATTCTTCTGCCCTTTAAAAGAGTGTCTGCACCCCTCTTCTCCCATCTTCTCTTGAACTCACTGCAGTCAGGCTTTGATCCCCACCTTCCCTGAAACTGCTCTTGATCACATCACCAGGGCTAAATCCCAGGGCTCAATTTTTGGTCCTCACCTTACTTGATCTATCAGCAGCATTTCATACCATCTCTTGCCTATAAAACATTCCAAATGGCCTCCTAGCTCCTGCTTTTGCTGCCGCTGCATCTATTTTCTACTCAGCGGTCAGTGTTTCTATTTTGTTTTTAGTTGAACGGGCTACGTCAGTCCTCAGTTAATAGCCCGCCAATGCTTCTCAGCTCCTTTAGAGTACAAACCAGAATTCTCACAATGGCCCACAATGTGTTATCTGGTCCGGCCCCATCCCCTCCTTGCCCTCATCTGCTGATACTCTCTTTCCTGTGCTTACTCTGCTCCAGCTTCAGGGCCTCCTCACCACTGCTTCTCATTCGCGCTACACCTGTTCCTACCTCAGAGATTCTGTCCCTGTAACTTCTGCCTAGAACCATCTTCCCCCAGAGGTCGGCATGACTCGCTTCTCCCTTCCTTCAGGCCTCTGCTCAAATGTCACCTTATCACAGTGGATTTCCCTGACATCACCCAACATGAAAGAATAATATCCCCTGTGTCTGCCCCCAACTTCTTTACCCTATTGTATATTTTTCCATGGCAATTATCACTGATATATTATTAAATTGTATGAATATATAATGTAACTATATTAATGTAATATATAATTATTTTGTATGTCATGTAGTATATCTTACGTGTGTGTGTTTATATATATATATATATATATATATTTTAATCCACTAAAATATAAGTTCCATCAGGGCAGGGACTTTGTATTGTTTTTTGTTATACCTCTAGTACCTAGAAAAGTGCCTTATGTATATAGTTGAACAAGTTTGTTCAATGAATGAAAGAAAGAATGAATGAATTTAAGAAAAATTGAGCATACATTTGCACACATCTGCATGATAGCTTGACTGTGGACCTTTGTTGTTGCTATTTTGGCAGCATGGTGGCCAAGATGAGCTTTTCCTAGCTTCCCATGTCTAAGCCTTAGCTGAGACATATTTATCAAATATTATCAATATTTATCAAACATTATTATTTACCAAATATTAATCAATTTGATCCTTGATTTTTTTTGTTGTCTTTTGATAATTTTCCCTTAAATGCAGCCTTCTCAGGGGATGAAAATAAGACATAGAAGTTAATTATTGATGTTGAAGGGGAATGTTTCTTTGCTTTCTGTGAAAATCGTTGTCTTTTTCCAGGAGAAGTTTACCAAGGTAAAGAAGCACTGCATTGCCCACCATGGTAGGGAACACCTCAGTGGTAAAGCACCATCTGACAACTGCATTTACCCAATAATCAGTGTACGATTGGATTAACCGATGCCATTCTATTTGTTAATTAGCATGTGGAGATATATACTTCTAGAAAAAGTGAGTCATGTATAATTTTCTCTTTGTTTTCACCTTTTCTTTAAGCCTCAACAATCCAAGAGTTTATGAGCCAGTCACAGCTGGTCTACTATACTGCACTTCAGTTTTAACTATCCCTCATTTCTATCTTCTCACAGTAAAATGTTCCTGATTCATAAACAGGAACAGGGCCATGCATGAAAAGAATGTTTTCCCTTTATTTTGAAGGGTAAGTCTCTGCAGAAACTTGAGTTTTGAAAATATTGGACTGAGAGAACACTTTAGTGTAGAAAACTATGGAATTTCGAGCATACCATATACTGCACTACTTTTATTAATCATTCCAAATGAAAGAGTAGATACAGCATACATAATAGAAGGAGATGGATATCAAGGTTTGCTAGGGCTTCAAACAATGAGTGTATGATGAACAAGTTATACTCGAAGTTTCTGTAACTCTAAAACGCATGAATGATGTTCCACGATGGTTGACCAACAGTGGTGTGTGGTAAGAATTCCATTCATTGGGTACTAATAACATCATGATTATAACTGTCTTACATTCTTGCTTATTTCCTAATCTGTTTCTGGACCTGCAGATTTGGAGGTTTACTAGGTCTGCGATCCTGTCATTATTGACTTGGATACTGGAAGCAGAGCATCTTAACCCAAAGGATTCAACTTTGGAACAGAGCGGTGGAAAAGAAAAATTTAGTCTAAGTCTGTTGGACCCTACAAGAAAGTAATTGTTGTATGGCATAGATTAGTATTTGGGAGAGGTATTAAGAATTGGAGAATTGCCTGCTATGGGGATTCAGAGAGACGCTAACGGCAAAGTGAGTGTTAACTAAAAACGATACTATTCATTCATTTATCAATTCCCTCAACAAGCTTTAATTAAACAACTACCTTGTGTTTGGCATGCCTGTGTGGCGGGTGGGGAGGGGGGACAAATTATTTTTTGAGTAGAGATTTGAGAAGGCCCGTGAGGGTGATAGGGATGTGGTTGAAAAAAACAATAACAAACAAAAAAACCTAGGTTTGAATCCGGGTTTTAGCTGTATGTCCTTAGATAAGTTGCTTAACCTCTCTGAGTCTGCACAATAAATGTAATAACTCCTGGGGCAAAGGATTCTGTGAAGATTAAGTAAAAGGATTCTGTGAGGAATAAGTGAGGTGATTATTCTGAAAGCATTTCACATAGCATATTAAAGGCATTCAACAATGTAGGTTTCTCTCCCCTTCTCCCAGGGAAAGGAAATGTCTCCCAGCCATTACTGAGGAAGGGAAGGAAGGTATCCTAGTAAGACAGCTTTGGCTCTGAGGAAATGGGGTTCCTGGATTTTCCTTCTGCATCTGTCTGTGATGTACCCGGGAAAATACTCACGTCTCTCATGAAACGCATGGGTCGCCGTTTGGGTTCAGGTCCTCAGACCTTGTAATCGCACATGACTCCTTCCCTTTGCTGGAGCTCATGGCTGAAGAGGAAAAAAGGTTTGAGCTATGATTAAGGAAAATATCAACTGTAAACACGACCCTTTAAAATCGAATCACACACAAAATGAGATGCTAGAAAAGGCTATGCTTTGGTCCTTTCTGACAATCCCCACACTGGCAGGTTTGGGTGGCATCAGATAACGCCCTGTCTCAGCAGGAAGTCATTATCAAAGCTGATGGCTGCCTATCATCCTATCACACAGCACAAGAAGTGCTGGTAACAGACACCCCACGAGGATCCACTGCCAGCCCCACGGGCTGCCAGCAGCACTATTAGTAAGGCCTGTGTCTACACTGTCCTCTTACCCAGTTCCAAAAGCAAAATGCTTCTCAGTGGCTTCTGAGGCTGGATCAAGCAGATCTCTTTCAAGTCCCTGCCAGAATAAACCCTCTGCCTAAAAAAACAAAACAAAACAAAAACAAACAAACAAAACCACCTCAATCCAAATAATAACTTGTTTCTGAATAGATTGTCTATTAAACCGGATCTACCTTCACCCTTTAACCTGGAGGGTGAAAAAGAGGCCTGTTACCTGCCACGTCTAGGAGCAATGAGTGTACCCAGGTGGTCAGATCAGGAACTCTGGGCCCCAGCTTGCACCTGTGGTTTATACTCTGGGGCAAGTGACTTAGATTCTATGCCTCAGGCTGTTCACCTGTAAAATGGGGAGAAATGATAATAGTTAATAGTTCGTTGAACTGTTGTTGTGAGGGCTAAATGAGTTAATAAAGAAAGTGATTAGAACAGCACTTAGCACCTAATTGTATTTCCTAAGAGTTAAGCTTTTTTCAGTTTCCATCAATGCCAATGTTTGTTTTTAAAAATTCATTAATTTTTTAATTAACTTTTTAATTATAGTTACAATACTATATTAACTTCAGGTATACAATATAATGATTGTACATTTTATGTACCTTGCAAAGTGATCACCATGATAACTCCAGTACCCATCTTGCATCACACATAGTTATTACAATATTGACTATATGCCCTGTGCTGTACTTTACAACCCCATGACTATTTCTATAACTGGCAATTTGTGCTGCTTAATCCCTTCACCTGTTTCATGCAGCACCCCCACCCGCCTCCCATTAGGTGATCATCAATTTGCTCTCTGTATCTGAGTTTCTGCTTTGTTTATTTATTTATTTAAGATTCCTAATGTAACTGAAATCATATGGTATCTGTCTTATTAGTAATAGGACTTCTGGTCAACTGGCTAGGCAGTTTGTAGGTTGCCTCCTGAGGAGAAGTGGCTTGCTGGTATATGGTGTGACATAGATGCTTGAGGCCAAAAGGCAAGGTCAGGGGCAGCCTGGGGTGGTTGCATGCCCAGGCTGACCACTTACTGGCTTTGAGACCTACAGCATGGTATTTAACCAAGCCTCAGCTTTTTCATCTGAAAATGGGGGTGATTATATTACTTCAATCATAGAGTTGTTTAAAGGGTTCATTTGAAAAAAGTGCCTATAAATTGCTGAGCTTTGTGACTGGGTAGGTACTCAATGAATGGTGGTTATTATGACTATCATCGTCTCTGTCTCACCTGGCAACTATGCCCTGCATTAGCTATGTCCTGTGGTAAGATAACCTATACAGGAAATGAGCAAAGAGGAACGCCCATCCCTTTCCTATTAATAAGTGATAACAGGTTTGTACTTTCAAATGGGTGTTTCTGGGCTCAGGGGAGGATGCTGGGATAAAATGGAAGCCCTGGCATCGGAGACAAAATCTCCACTTTGAATCTTCCTCTTTCACTTGCCAGCTGGATGCCACTAACGAAGCCAGCTTCTGTACCTCCCTGCCCTTACCTGTAAGACCAGCCTCGCCCTTCCTGTGGACCAGGGAGACAATGCTTGTCTGACTATGAATGTAAAGGCACAAGAAGAGCATGCAACGTTCTGAGATGGGCGATCAAGGCCAGGGAGGAGGGGATGTGAGGAGAGTCCAGCCCAGCCCCTGTGGCATTGCGGTGGCTGCCTGGAGGAAAAGAGATTCCCCAGCCCCTGAACCATGGTCAGGGGAAGGCTGCAGAGGGCCCGTCAACACAAACTACCAGGCATTGCTGTACCATTCCCTTTGGGACCTCGTTTTGTGCCCAGAGAGATGTAGAGGGCTACTTTCTGGCCAACGGTGGGCACAGGATTCCACAGACACGAGGGAGGTCCCTGGGCAGGGCCGCACAGATGGAGTATCCATGGAGAACAAGACAAAAAATGTGGCTTTTCCCTCCCCTTAGATTAAGTAGGTGGTCCTAATTATTGACTCATTTACTGAATTCTCAAACAGGACCATAAAGCGTCCGTTTGTATCCCTTTCTTGAAAGTTTAGAGGTGGAATACTAAACTTTATGGTAACTGCCCCGACGCTTACAATGTGCTGCCCGCCCCCAAGCAGCTGTTGAAATGCCTTAGCCTCCCACATCTCAGGCCTGGCTGGCTGCCCCCCAAGTCACATTCCTATCAGGTCCAGGAGTCAAGAAAAATCCACCAGAACAAGAAGTGCCTCTGCGTTCTCCAGTTACCAGCAGGTGGAAGGTGGGGCTGCTTCTGATGGAAATGGTTTTGACAGACCTCCGGAATTCAAGGGTGTTTCCCACTCAGCTGGCAGGGCTATGTGCCGGTAGCTCCCCAGAACCCTGATTCTTCCTGGTGGAGACACGTTCCCCTTTTTCATAAGGTCCTTGCTCTTACACCTTGGAAGTTACTGCCTACACCCTTTGGCTCACATGACTCACAGAGAGAGAGCATGTCTTGGGATCCCTCTCCTTTCATTTGCACTGAAAAGATTTCCAAAGGTAGCCAGCCCTCCAGGGCATTTCCCTTCAGACTCAAAGCTGTCCCAGGCCTTGTGATCTTGTTTACTTCTTCTCAGAAATGTACTATCAGCCAGGAGATATGTGGGTTTTGCTTTACATTTTTACCTGGAAATTATAGGACTGAATTTGAACACTAACTAAATCACAAGTTCCAACTGCCCTTGTGAATGAATTGGGGTATGACTTGGGTTTTCTTTGTTTGTCCCACACTCAGTCTCCATGGCGAAGGCAGCTTTGTGACAGCTTAACGATATTAATGCTGATCTACAGTCATTAGCAGTAAGGATAGTTTAGTCCCATCCATCTGCTTTACTAGATGTGCCAGGCCTTTCTGTGTCTTTACAAGGTAATAGGAACTGGGTTTCTTAGGACGTCTACAATGAATTAGGCATTGCGGTGGTACAAAGGGAATTCTTACTCCCCCCTATTAGAAAACAAAATCATGCTTTCAGTTTCTACAACTTACCCTTCTCATTACTATAAATGCATAAACTGCCAAGGGTGCTGATGCTTTCATACCCGCCTCTAGCCTCTGGGTGCTCAATGATTCTATTCATGCCCGTGATTCTTCCTGCTCACCTGCAGCTCTTGGTCGTGATTCTGTCTCTGGGGCTCCGCTCGGGGCAGGCTGGAGGTGCCAGGGGAATGGGTGCTCTGCATCCCAGCAGTTTCCAGCAAATGAAGAATGGGAGTCAAGGAGACTCCTCAGAGGCTTGTTCCACACCCTGTCCCTGGCAGGATTAGTCTGGTGCTGGCAGGGGTATCCTGCTCATTTGTGCACAAGTACCTGTATCAGCTTACTTCCCTTCCCTGTCTCACTTTCTCCTGGGATAATTCCCATAGCAGAAGCCTCAAATCCTTGTCTCAGGTCTGCTCCCCAGGGGTGCAAACTAAGACAGCAAGCCCAGCTGAAGACAGGCAGGATGGGCTGAGTGGGTTGGAAATGTGAAGGACCCTGAGTACTACAAATCCTTCCACAGCCTGGCCTGACGTATACTCTCCCACCCAGCCCCTATGTTCCCCAAGGCCTCCCTCCCCGAGGATCTGGAAGAAGCATCTGAGCAGTGTCTCCTTGTGCCTAGGGGTGTCACTCTCCTTGCCTACCCCCCTGCCTATCCAAAGCAGCCCCCTCACCTCTAGAATGCCGGCCACTGAGCACACACCGCGCCCTTCCTGGAACCAAGCTCACATGTGCAGAAAGTAGCAAGAACTTGGCATTTGATGGTGTATAATGCTCGTCTGTGTCTATTTTAATTTCCCACTGAATTGTCAGGCTTGGAGAGCTGAAGACCATGGCAAATGGTTTTCGTTAAATTTAATTTAGTTTTAGATTTTGTTTTGTTTTGTTTGTTTTTCCCATCTCATGCAATGCCTACCACAGTTCTGGTGATCAGTAGGAGATATGCAATCAGTATATACATTCACTCAACATTTCAGCAAGTGTCCACTGTGTTCTAGGATCTGGAGATATATTTCTCCCAGCTTAACTGGTAGTGTGGGGAGACAGACAATTAACAAAAGTAAATAATCACATGGCTCGTTAGAAAGTGTTAGCAGGTATAAAAGGAAGTGGAGCAGGGAAGACTATAGGACTGCCAGGGTGGAGGAGTAGGGAAGTTGTGATTTAAATAGCTCCTGGGGAAAGCTACATTGAAGAGGTCACACAGGAGCAGAGACTTGAAGGAGAGATACCGCTATCTGGAGGAAGACTGAAGCAGGCAGAAAACACAGCACGTGCCAAGACCCTGAGATGGAAGCCTGCCTGACGCACTCGAGGAACAGCAAACAGGTCCACATAGAGTAAGCAAGGGTGACAGCACAGGGGCCAGACCTTGTGGGTCTAGAGTCATTGTGAGGACTTGGGCTTGGGTTCTGAGAGATGGGAGGGTATGAGGAGGTTTTGCTCGGAGAAGTGACTTCATCTGACTCACATTTTCCTTCTGGCTGCGGTGCTGAGAGTAGACTGAGGGTAGACAAGGGGAAACAAGGACACCCTTGAGGAAGTGATTGGCAATCTCTCAGTGAGAGATGACGGTGGTTTGGCTGGGTATGTTTGAAAGGAGAACTTATCAGATTTTCTGTTGGGTTGGATATATGGTGTGTTAATTTGGACACGTTGGTTAAAATGGTGTCCGTCAGGTTCTTCATTGTAAAGATGATCGCTTTTACCCTTTGTAATTAATAAGTAATTCGTGGGCAGGTATTTTTAGATTATGTAAATATCCTCTGCCTCATCAAGCTTTTTCACCGCCCTCTTTAAGCCTTCTGTGATGATCTTTGTTTTTATTATTTCAGTGATTACTATGCCAAATAGTGATTTTTTTCCAAACACTGCCTTCATTCTACATTGATGAATTGGCACTCTACTGTTAAAAAGAACTTTCTTTCCCTTCTCCGTTGATTATTTATTAGGTTGGTCCAAAAGTAATTGCAGTTTTTGCAATTACTTTTAACCTTTTAAACCGCAATTACTTCTGCACCAACTTAACACATTCATGGGCCTCGACGCATACATTTTTATTTTACTCACTGGATTACATCCTGTTAATATCATTATGTATTTTGATGCTCAATATGTCCAGGATCTGGCCAGTGAGAGCTACTGAAGTCTGGCCCCTCTGTCATTTTGACACGTCTCTGTCTTTCCTTGAGTACTTCCTTCCTTTCTGGCACACTAAGATGTTCCAAGTTCCTCATGTACTTTCCTGCCCTATTCCTAGAATGAACTATTTCTCCAAAGAGCCCTGATTCCTTTTAGTGGAGAATGGCACTGAGAGACCAAGCTCTGGGCATACGGTATATTTTTAAATTATGGTTCCCTAGCCCTCCTTGCTACGGCTAAAATAAGAATTCTTATATCTTCATTTTAACAGTTTAACTTGACCTAAGTCCAAAGAGAACAGGAAGAAACATGAGACATTAACCTTAACATTAGCCGTAAGCTATTAACCTTAAAATGGTCTTCATATTGAGATACAAACTGACGACAATTGTAAAATCCTACACGAAGTCTCTCTGCACACCTAAACACATTTTGTTGTATTTAGCAGGTCATGGCACAGTCACGAGTCTGTACTCATCCTAGAAACATTCACTACCCAGACGCCCTAGAATAAGTTTGTACATTTTTCCCTGAAGGAGTTCTAAGTGTTCTTGGTTTTATTCTCTCCATGAAAATGTTACCTTAACAAACCTTTTATATTTCAACTGGCTGTGTACAAACGTATAATAATTGAGAGGAAGCGTCCACACGAGGCTTCCCATGCTCACTGATGCCCTTCTTCATTACAGTGATCGTTTGGTTTCCTCTGAACATACACGGCTCTCTCCCTAGGAACCAAAGGCACGGCGTGATAATTACACAAGTCGCAGTATCCAGTTCATGAGTTACTTTCACACAGGCCGACTCGCCTGACCTCCTGATAACCTGTTAAACTAAGCAAGGTTACCCTCCTTATACCCACTTTACCGGCAGGTGGGAAAAGTAACAGAGAGAGACTAAATGACATTCCCAGTGGCATAAATGGAAAGGATGGACCCAAGCATTCTTTCCGACTAACCTCAAGCTTGCTTTCCTCAGGGTTTTTAACCCTGAAATCCTATTAGAATAAAGACTGGGGCTCAGAGCCTCTGCCCCCATGTGTGGGGTGGAAGGCCAGCCTCAGGAGTTTTCACAGGCTCCCCGGCAATTCCCATGAGCAGCTGCAGAGCAAGGCATGGTTCCCCCAGCAGGTTGGGACACCAGCAGATCCAGGTCCTCAGGCATGTGGCCTGCTGAACAAAGGGACTGACCACGAAAGGGTCCATGCTCGAGGGACGCAGCAGGGGCTCGGGAGGCCTTGCCTGGACCCATGTGCCCGGGGGGAGGAGGGGGCTCATCAGCTTCACCACCCTTTCTCAGAGGATGCCCGCTTTGGTGCTGGGACTGGGCTGCATGGGGGTGGGGGCATGACACCCCGCCCTGGGGCTCCGGGAACAGGAGAGATGTCCTGTAGGGAGGACATTTCCGCCTGACCGGAGCAGCGCAGTCGAGTCTTGCTGTCTCCTTTTAGGCTTCATCCCACCTGACAGTGTCGGATTTTTCTTTCTCCACACTAGGTGTGAAGGATATTCTCCTAAATAATAAAGAAGTACCCAGGAAGTTCTGCTTCTATTTCTATCTGCTTTCTCAATCTTCTGTTACTAGTTCTCCAAGCCCCAAGCAAAGGATCTATCCCTTCTTTGTTCTTTTTATTGCCCTTAGAGCTTTAAAAGTCTTTTCTTGCCTGTAGCATCTTTGTGGGTCTCAATTCAGTCTGAACCTTTGCCTTTCTCCTCTGATTTTTGTAGGATTAAGTCACTCTTTTTCGTACTGTTGGCCCAGTTCCCCACTGCCATCATTTTTGCATGCATGGGAAATGTGGATTCATGTACGACCTACCTCTGTAGTTACAGGATTTCTTTAGGTGTCTTCCCTCTTTTTCCCCTCTTAGGTTCATTTGTGGTTGTTTTGTAAATACTTGGTTTCGACTTCCCCCTCTAGAACTTCTGGTCTTAGGGCCTGGTGCCTTTGCCTTGGATCTTTAGACTTTCTTCTCCTAAATCTTGGGCCCAGTGGAGAATAGGAGTTGTGAACTGTGGTCCACAGGCCGACTCTGGCCTGAGCTTAACACAAGACTAGGTTTGGCTGACATTAAAAGAATTTGCTTTGGAGCCCCCCATTTGCTCTGGTGTCTTCCCCTCATGTTATATATTTGAGTGCTTCCTGCGCTTTCTTTTCCTGTCTGGCCTCTGCAGACATTTGAGTTTGTGAGCCCTACCTAAGCCGTGACTTGTGTTCTGCCCTCTGTAATGATGCGTCTGATTTCCGTCCCCTATTGCTGGCCGGTTCCAGTAGTTAAAGCCCCTCCACCTTGGTGGGGAGAAGCGCAGGCTGCAGCACCGCGTTGCACTAGCTCTGCCCTCAGTCAGCTGACTCCTCACTGTCCTGGAAACAAACTGTGTTCGTTATCACTCGTACATCTGCTCCCTTGGGGCCCCTTTTTAGGAAGGAACTTACTTCCCGAGTGTCCTGCATCAAATCGGTTTACCTGGCAATGCCCATCCTCTGCCCATTTTTACCTCATGCCTGTATCTCCATCCTGGAACCTGTCCAAGTGTCCCTGCTCACCTGAGACTGTGGCCCAGCCCTCCCCTCTCCAGTCCCCAGGATCTGGATGGAGCCTGACACAGGGATGGGCCCCACTAACAACCCAAGTTTCCCCTGGAACGATGCTCCCTGAGGCCCTGACTGCTCTGCTACCTCCGCCTGCAGCCTTTTCCTGGGACCTCTCCATAATCCTGCCCTCCTTGAGTTGTCAGCTCAGGTTCTGACTCCCTGGCCCATGTCCTGGAATGGCTTGCATACCTCATCCTATTCTTGGCTGTTATAAAACCTAAGGTGACTGATCGCCTTTCTCTGAATTTCCTAAAATTTCTCCCTCATCAAATAATCATTTCTTGATGGTCACCACTAAGTTCTGAGCACTCACTTACCTCACCCACTTTGGCCCACTTTCTCAACTACATCCCTGTGCAGAAGGAGCTGCTTTTTACAACAAGCTCCTCAAAACTTTCCTGATTCCATTAACAAATGGTTGTATGGTTGGGGCACAATTTTGCTATGTCTGGAACTCTAATTCTTTGCAAATTGGTTCAAATGGTTATGCCAAATTTATTTTCCAGAACACTTGATTAACTAAACCATTTCTATCAACCATTCCTTAACCATCACTTATTGGCAAATTCCTGTGTTATTATCTTCAGCAAATAGTTTACAAATTAGAGAGTCCCAAAAGAAAAGCTCTGGCACCTTTTCCTCGATGGAAGGTAAAGCTAACAGCTGGAGCGGCCTCATGTGCAGACAGAACTTAATAAACCTTGGATGTTGATAGCAGTAAACCGAAAGGGAAACTCCTGGCCTCTGCACATACCAGCTGCGCAGTGGTAGACGCACCTTCCTAGAACCTCAACTTCAAGTTCACATTTCAGAGACAACTAGTGCTCTGTGCCAAAAGCAGTAAACTTGACAGTGTCAAACTGTTACATCCTTTAAGGTAAACCAGTTCTAAGTGGAGACCCTGGCCTCCTGGCTGTCTGTTGCTAGAGGAAATCTTATTCACAGTGGAAGATGGCAATACCGGAAAGACTAATAAAAAGAGCGAAAGTGGGGCGTTTCTCAGTGCCTTTAATCAAGGATATTTTCTTTTTCTTCTTCGTGATTATTGCCTTGCAGTAAACTGCTTAGTGCTAAGCCCTCAAAATGACACAGCATGTTTGAGAGCAACTGGATGACAGCATCTGAGAAAAATCAAACATCAAGATGACTGCAGTTCTTGGTTCAGGGCTTACGCGGCCCTGATTAAGCTTCTGTGCAGGGCCCACTGCGTTTCTGTGAGTGCTGCAGTCCCTGAGGCACAGGATGAGGCCGCAGGGCCATCACCCGCTGGTGAGGAGGCCACTCAGGGAAAGGGCCGGGCAATTAGTGCTACAGAGAATGTGACAGCCCATCAGGGCCAATGCCAAACTGATTTATTTTTCCTCTCAGCTCAATCTTTACCTTTCCCCTGGGCTGAGCTTGCAAGGCCCAGAGCTCTTTATGTGCCTGGTTGAAAGGTTTAAAAAAAACAACATTGTCAATGACACACCCTTTTCATCTTTTGGAAGGTGGAGAGGGTGGCGGTGGGGGAGCCGGGAGTCAGGGCCGTTTCATGTCCTCAGCACCCACTGGGCAGTCCACTAGCACATGATAAGCTGCCCATAAGCAGCCTCACTTGCCCCACTAGGAGACACATGCCAGGGCTCCATCTCTGAGGCCGACCGCGGTGAACTGTTGGAAGGACTGTAAAATGGCTTCCCTCATGGACGAGAGGTGTGAGTCAGGCCTCCTTCCCACCTTAAGATTACAAACTGCACAGCCTTGACCTTTTCTGCTTCAGTTCCTCCTTCGCGACAGGAGGATAATAACAACTGCCTCTTATAATTGTCATGAAGATAAAAAGAGCAAATGCTTATGATAGAGGTAAATACTCAATAGGTGTTTGCTATTAGTAGTAGCTGTAGTAGCGTATGACTCCCACCCATGAGAAAATCAGTCATGCCTATTGACCTCTGGACTGCTGGGGAATTAAGTCAAATGTGGAAAATTCACAGACACCCCAAGCTACCCAAGGAGCATTACCTTTTATTCTCAAGGGCAAATATTTAGATGGCCAAAGCTAAGAAGACCTTTCCACTACAGAATAACTGTGATCATTGCCAAAGAAAACAGAAAATGTAATATTCCTAGTCGGCCAGTCCCAGATTTTGTCATAATTTTACCTTATTCGGGTGCACATATGCAGATATGTGACAGGGAAAATCTCTGAGCCCAGACAGGTCAAACACCTCATCTGTGGACCTGCTACAACCAAGATGTTAAATGAGACTTTTCCCATTAGAGAATTTTCAGCACACAGACATTGAAACAATATTCAGAGTACTAGGTTGAATTTATTTAAGATTGCTTGTTTTCTTTGCACATTGTCCGTGGAGCATTGCAGGGAATAGAAGCTCATTGTAACACAGCTCAATATGTTCTTGGGTGAGCTAGAATGCACAGCCAGCCAGTCCCTTGAAATGAGAACAGCCCCCGAAGGAAAAGCCTGTGGCAGCACGTAAGACAATGAGGGCTAGTCCTGCCCTTCTCCATCAAATCAGAAAGAGCCTCTCGTCGACCTCCAGAGTCCATCAGGAAGGCAGGGGTGAGAATGATAGATTCCATGTCATAGGGACAAAAACTGAAATAGCGTTCTAAGTTCCCACAGATTGTTGGGTGGCAGAGGCAAGAATGAGCCTACCTGAAAGTCAACTCCATAAAAAAAAGACCTTGCTCTACTGAGGTCACAGCAACATCCCTGGCACCTGAGAAGCAGTTGGCACAAAATGAATGTCCACTATTTGCTGAATGTGGGTGGGAGGGGGAAGGAACCTCATTTTTTGTTCATTGAAGATTATACTTAAAAGAAATAAAAAGATTACAATCTAAGAGACTACATTTGCCACACGTAACAAATAAAGGTTTCTTATAAAGAATATATTAAAAATCTTCTACAAAGCAATACAAATAATAAGGAAAAGACAAAATCAATATAAAATTCAGCAAAAGACATTAACAGGTATTTTACCAAAAAAAATATATATGGCCAATAAGCATACGAAGTGAGGCGCAGCTTTCAAGATTCAGAGAAATGCAAATCAAGAACACAAGGAGATAGTTTTTATCCATTCAATTGGCAAAAAATTATTTTACAACACCAAAAATGGAAGAGTATTCAGATGAAAGGGATATCTTATACACTGATCATCAGAACAGAAATTGGTGCAACCGCTTTGAAACACAATTTGGCTTTAGTTTGTAAAGTTGAATATTTACACATTTTACAATTCAGCAATTGCCATCCTAGGTAAGAATGTCTCAAAAGTCTTACACAAAACTTTTATATGTGGCCATAAACATATATAAGAATGTCCTTAGAGCACTGTTCAAAATAGTAAAAAATAATTAGAAGCAATACTAATAACCATTGACAAGAGAACAGATAAATGAACTGTGATATTTTCAAACAATAGTGTATTATACGGCAGTGACAATGAATGACACGCAACACAATTAATCTTTATAAGAATGTTGAATGAAGAACAAGTCTCAGAAGGCTATATATCCTTTTAATAAAGGTCAACAACAGATGAAACTAAACAATATATTGTTCAAATATACAAAGGTATTTGATAAAACCACAAACTAAAAAATCAGGGAAAGGATAAACACAAAATTCAGGATAGTGGTGACTGTGGGGAATAGGGAAGCAAGGGTTGGCAGTGAATTCACAGATGTGCAGAAGAATGTAAAAGAAAAAATATTTTTAAAATATACTATTAACATTAATTATGTCTTGTGCATTTCCCATTTAAAGAGAATTATTATGAAATATTTATTTTTTTCATTTTTCCTAATCTGATTGCGTTCCAGACTTACAATCATAAAATAACTGCTTAGAAACAGATTCCTTATAAAAGAGAAAATTTTAATTCTGGAAAGTAACTTTCTGGGATGTATTGTTTTATCTTGCTTCACTTATGAATGACATTATTGATCTCTAAATAGAATTTCCAAACCAATGCCTTTTATAAAAAGATGATATACTGTGGAAAGAAGTAGGAAATAAAGAGCAGGAGGGAGAGAAAAGAAAGATAATTTACGGAACAAACGTGAACAATCACTTTAATAGGCTCCATCCATCCCTGTAAATCAACACATCATTTTCCCACAGGCTGGACTGTTACAGTAGAATGTGGATTCATTCTGCTCATTTTGGAAATGGTTATAAGTGCTCGAACTGGTGCCATGTTATGCATTTGGAAGAATGATTGTATTATAAAACCCATTCCAAGCTTCCAACTGTTCCAACAATGGAAATAGTGAAGTATGTTGGATTGATTTAAAATGGGAAGATGTAATTCCAACACTATTGAGGCTCTGTAATGCAGGGACTCAGCTCTCACTCCCTGCACAAGATATGTTGAGGCCAAAAAGGAGCAACAACAGAGCCATAGATAGGGGAGTCATACCACTATATTCTCAAGGGTGGTTGGTTGAGACACAAAAGCAACTATCCAACAGCATCCCAACAGGAGGTCTTCCTGCACCCCAGTCTCGCCGGCAGCTGGGCGAGACACAAGAAGTAGGATCCACACGATTCACAATCCACCATCTGCTTCTCTGCCAACCAACCAACCCCCTTGCTAGCGTAGCCATGGCAGTTATATTAGTGGCTGATGGCTAACCACTAACAGCTGATGGCCACCCAGCCACAGCGGATGACCATCTGATTATAGCTGATGGCCATCAATAACAGAGCCAACACCTTTCCATGTGAGGTCAAGAGACCGGAAATTGCTCTCTGGGACTCTGTCCCCACAGACTCTCTACCACTCAAGCATTTCCCCAAGTCCCAGGCACCTGCCTACTTAAGTTCCAATGTGAGGTAAGAAAGAATCATTTCTTCTAAAAGTAATGTGGGGATAGCTCACAGAACTAAGCAGTGATATTGAAACTCTGGGCTTAGAACCTAGCAGAAAATAATCAACCTCTGCAGAGCAGGCTTTGGGGATTCTGTTTCCAGAGCTATTGTTGAGAAGCACCCGAATGACCCTCCTGACTAAAAACTAAAATACGAAATTAAATGTTGAATAATAAATTAATGCATTAAATTAAATTAATTTAAATGCATCACTGCGCCACTAAATTAAGGAAGGTGCAGAACCCCAAAGGAAGTGAAAACAGGTGTCTGAGGAGGTAGGCGAACACCGAATCTCACATATGCCCTTGTGGGGATAGAGCCCCAGAGAGCAGTTTCCAGGCTCTCAACCTCACATAGAAAGGTGTTGGCTCAGGTAGTAAATGGCCATCAACTGTGATTGGATGGCCATCAGCTGTGGATGGTTGGCCGTCAGCTGTAACCAGTGAGTATTGGTCACTAAAATAACTGCTGTGGCTACGCTAGCAGAAAAAAATGGGGGCTAGCAAGAAGATGGTGGCTGAGCCAGCAAGCGGTGCAGTGAGGATTGCTAACAGTGTGGCTCCTGCTTCCTGTGTCTCCAACCCAGCGAGACTATAGTGGTATGACTCCCCTACCTATGGCTCCGTGGGTGTTCCTTTTTGGCCTAGCCACATCCTGCGTTCTTATGTGGGGAGCGGGAGCAGAGACCCCACATGACACCCTGCGTGACAGCCCTGAAGGTGGGAGGCCAGACCTGGAGATGCTACATTTCTGCTTTGATAATTGTGGGGAGTTCAGAGAACAGAAAATAAAGTGTAGGGCTACCCAAGGGGGAGGCCAATAGTAGACCCCTAATTGTCTGGAACCCTGCAGGCTGCAGTCCTAAGGTAAGGATGAATGAGAAGGAAACCCTGGTATTCAGAAGGGGACAGAAAGTGAGGAAAATAAATCTCCCTCCTCCCCCTGAGAAGCTGTACCACCAGCCAGTAGCCTAAATTCATGCTACCTGGGTCATACAGAAAAACTCAGGCTGAAAACTTAATTTAAAAATGTCCAGATTTGGTAAGTCTGAGAAGCAAGGGAAATCCTCTCCAGAGGAAGTCAACTTCAAATCAGGCCTCGGAGATTCCCTACACAGATGACTTTCCAAAACAATGAGGCAAAATTCACAAAACAAGTAAGGAAAGATGACATCATGGGTGAAACTCAGCAGAAACAAAACAGAAACAAATTCCCAAATACTTCAGATATTGAAAATACCTGGCACAGAATGACTCACTTAATATGTTTAAAGTGAATATAGTAAGTGAAATCGAAAACTCATTGAACTGCCTTTATAGCAGATTAGACACAGCTGATGAGGAAAAAGTGAATGGAAGATAAACCCAAAGAACTGAATAGAATCAGGAGAGAAAAGGGATAGGAAATGGGAAAGAGAGGTTAAGAGGCAAGGGGATAAAGTGAGCAGGTTTAACATATATCTAATTTGAGTTCCAGAGGGAGGTAACAGAAAAAAATGTGTTCAAAGAAAATTTGTCAGAGCTGTTGAAATACATCAATCCTTGGAACCAGTAAGCCCAGTGAATTCCAACCAGGATACATTTTTGAAAAAAAATCACAGAAAAACCAAAGGAAAACAGGAGATCCTAAAATCAGCCAGAAGAAAAAAGACAGATCAATTATAAAAGAAGTGCAATTAAACTGGCTGCGATTTCTAAACAGTGATAACCAGAAGCCAGATGGGAACCCACCTGATTTTTATCTATAGAGATAGATTTTGCCTACAGTACTTGAACTTCCTGTAAATGGGATTACACAGCATTCAATCTTCTAAGTCTTTCAACATATGTCTGTGAGAGTCCTCCATGTTGTTACATCTAGTAGTTCTTTTTTTCATTACTGTGGAGTATTCCATTTCATGAATTTACTATAATTTATGTATATTCATTGTACTGCTGATGAGCATTTAAGTTGTCTCTAGTTTTTTGCTATTATGAATACAACTGCCATGATTATTCTTTTTTAAAAAATGTTTCTCTCAATATGTCTCTTGCAATGTTGTGAACTTTATGGAAAACTAATAAAGATTAAAATGTTGACAAAACACCAAGCTTGATTTCATTGTCTTGATTTCTACAGCCAGGAAGTTCAAACCCTTAATAAAATACTTCACTGTATTTTTGCTATGGTTTTTAATGATGAAAGTTTTGAAGCTATTGTTTCCCTTGAATATTTTTCCCTTGAAATTTTTTGGCAAAGGTATACCTGTAAGGTTTTACCCCCATGTGATTCCAGCTCCAGGTAGCTGGATGTGCGTGAAAAATCACACTTTGTTTGCTGGTGACAGTATCATGCCACATTTTTGAGAAAGGCATTTCAACTTTAAATCCTTCTCAAAGCAAATCTGTAAGTGTGCAGAATACATGTAAAGCAAGTGGTTAAGAGAAGAAAAAGAAGAGAAAAAGATGTTGTGTGTCATAGTACTAAATATTAGGTATTAGGTATGTTAGGTATTTTCTAAATATACACAGTTTTGTAAAATCTCCACTATATGTTTCTGCTGTATTCGCAAATCCCTTCTGGTTGCATGGTGTCCTCCCCCCTCCCCCTATCATGCTCTCAAAATGCAGTTCACTTGTCAAGAGGGAGAGCCTTAAATAGGTGTCCTTGGCACAGCTGAACCACTCCTGCCTCAGAAGGACCAGGTATGCTGGGCCCTGTGAAGGGAAAGAGCTGACCCAATACAGGGCTTACTTGCCAGGTGGCATGTACCCATAATGCCCAGCCCCAGCTCCCATTGCCCATCTATAGGGAAAGGGCCAGGAGAGCAGTCTCCAGGCTCTCGGACTCACATGGAAAGGTGCTGGCATGGTTATCAGATGGCCATCAGTTGTAACCAGTTGGCCATGAGCTGTAACCAATTGGTCATCAGCTGTAACCAGTTGGCCATTAGCCACTATTGTTTTGTATATAACTGCCGTGGCTACATTAAAAATGTGGATGGCTGAGGATCATGTGAATCCTATTGCCTGTGTCTTATCTGGCTGCCAGAGAGATTGTGGTGCAGGAAGACCCCTTGTTGGGGTACAGGCAGATGTTTGCTTCTTGTGTCTCGCCCGGCCACCACAGAGAATATAGTGGTATGAACCCCCTATATGTGTCTCCGTTGTTGTTCCTTTTCAGCCTAAACGTCTCCTGTGTTCACCTGTTGGGAGATGAGACCCTACATTACACCATCTATTACTCTCCCTGTCTTCAACTGGCCTAGGTGGACTGGGTGAAACTGGGACTTCAATATAAAAATAACGCCAAAGTAAGCCTAAATTTCTCTTCTTTAAGGGTTAGGTATGTTAAATAGCAGAGCTTTGCAACTATAGGGCAGAGTTTATAAGGCAACTCTAGGGCTGCTTCATCAAAACTTAAAAGACCTCTGGGACTAAATATCACCTGAGCTGAAAGGCCATCCTGAATGATGATCTGCAAATAAGAACTCCAAGTCTCATATATTTTTTTCTAAAGCTGTCTATTACTAGAGGAAAGATAGAGAGAGAGGGAGGAGGAGGAGAAGGAGAGAGGTGAGCAGAAAGAAACGAGGAAAGGAGGGAGGGCAGGGGAGGGGGGAGAGAGAATGAAAGAGAGAAAGAGAGGTCTCTATAGGCAGATATTCCTCGAATGTTCATGCCCTTTAACTTTATCGTGTGTGTGGTTCCAAGTGGTTTCTAAGACCAGTGGCAAAGACTGCTGAAAAGTATAGTGCAGCAAGGCCTTCTCCTAACTTGGGATAAATATGTTGGGAAAAGAAGGTAGAAGGGGCTAGGTAAGCAGGCTTTGAATAGCCTGGGAGATAAGGGGAACTGGCGGTGAGGGAAGAGTTTCAAGGAAGGGGAGCCTGATTTTTTTGTGCGTCCATCTCATGTCTGGAATGCCTTCCCCCCAGGGTGCAGGCCCTAGAGCCCTCTGCTGGGTTGGACCCCGGGTTCTGTCATTTATTAGCTGCAGAATCCAGGGGAGGCTACTTTACCTCTCTGTGCAACAATTTCCTCATATGTAAATTTGGGGTAAGGATAGCACCTACATCATATTAATTGTTGTGGATTAAGAGAGTTAGAACATGTAAAACACTCAACACACTGCTTTGACACACTAAATACTCAAGAAAAGTTAGCTATTATCATTCTTCTTATATATAGTTTAGTAAATGTTTAGGATTCTATTTGCTATGGTCTGAATATCTGTGTCCCCCCAAACTCATATGTTGAAATCCTAACCCTCTGTGTGTTGGTATTAGGAGGTGGGGCCTTTGGGAGGTGATTAGATCATTAATGTGGAGCATTCATGAATGGGCTTAGTGCTGTTATAAAAAACACCTCTGGCTCCCTAGCCTCTTCCACCATGTGAGGACTCAGCAAGAAGTTAGCAGTCTGCACCCTGGAGGACAGCCTTCACCAGAACCCCACCATATGGCACCCTGATCTTAGATATCCAGCCTCCAGAACTGTGAGAAATAACTTTCTGTTGTTTGTAAGCCACTCAGTCTGTGGTGTGTTGTTATAGCAGCCGGAACAGAAGAAGACACTCTTCAAAACCAATTTTATCTGTCTTGCCTTCGCTTTTCATAGCTTTCTGTGCTGGGCCATTACTTCATCTGTTTGCATTGGTAGCATTTCATGCTGTCCTGTCATCATCCCCAGTTGTTCTCTGTGCACGTACCAATTCCTAACTAGTGTGTAAATGTAAAGAGTATCCCTTCAGGTGCCCTCCCAACTTACCTGTAGGTTCTCAACTAAAAGTACCAGGTAGTCAACATGTAATAAGGTAAGGAGTAAAGGAAAAGTTGACACGAGTCGAGTATTTCCAGGCTGCAACAGAATCCATGTCATCAAGTGTTCAGGATAAGCAAAAGCCTCCAGGAACTGGTAAAAGGTGAAGAGAGAGGCTGCACTTCATACACTGTATATACAGCACTCTAAAGGTCATAGTTTGTCTACATAATCATCCACATTTAGAAAAGACCCCATGTATGGCACATTGTAGGGGAAGTTCCTGCCAAGCATACAATCTTATAGTTGGTTGAGAAATTTGAAAACTGGAGTTTACATGTAAGTCTGACACAGTATTTACAACACAAAGAATAGCACCATAAGTGAACATAGCCTGGAAAATGTCAGTGATATAGTCATGCTATTAAATAACAGCATATTTCCTTGCTTTTTATTTAGGAGGCTAAAATTGGAGATTTTTAGCATTAATAAAGGAAGAATAGTAACCATAGAAACACAGCATTTGTCAATTTCCATGGTAAAGAAAGCAGTTCCTTCCAAGGAGTGCTTTGAGGTGCTCTGGCAAGCACTTATGCCTGAAGAGTTCTCTCCTACAGGTCGAACTATTTAAAGCAATAAAAAACAAAATAGTAGGCAGCCCATTTAATAATAACGGCAATTTTGATTAAAAGTTAATCAAAAAGAATTGCAAAATTTCTTAAAGAAATGCAACAATGTGATGGCAACAGACCCAACCATCTATAGTAAGAAAGAACAACAAAAAAGAACAGATCAATGTTCAGACTGCAGGGAAAAGAAAACAGACATTATGGAAAGCCTGTTCTCTGCCAAGCATTTAATATACTTCATGTCATGTAATCCTCATGACCGTCCTGTAAGTCTTTCTTTTTCTCTCCCTTCCTCCCTCCCTCCCTTTTTCTTTTCTGCTCTTTCCCTCCTTCCCTTCCCTTCCTTTTTCTCCCTCCCTCTATTCTCTCTCTCTCTCTCTCTCTCTCTCTCTCTCTCTCTCTCTCTCTCTCTCTCTCTCTCTCTCTCGGTCTTTTCATAGAGAATGTGCTAACATTCTGTAAGATCAAATGGATTTTTTTCTTAATTCTGTCAGTTGTTCAAAATAATAATAAATGTTTGGTAGGATTCACTTGTGAAACCATATGGACTGAGGATTTTGTCTGTGGGAAAGTTTTTACTTACAGATTTCATGTCTCTAGTATTATAGAACTATTCTGATTTTTTAAATTAAAGTTTATTGGGGTGACAATTGTTATTAAAATTACATAGGTTTCAAGTGTACAATTCTGTAACACATCATCTATATATCACATTGTGTGTTCACCACTCCGAGTCAGTTCTCCTTCCATCACCATATATTTGACCCTGTTTACCCTCTTCTACCACCTCCTCCTCCCTTACCCTCTGGTAACCACTAAACTATATTCTGATTTTTTTTTTATTTCTTCCTATATGCATTTTAAAAGTTGTTTTTAGAGAAGTTTTTCCATTTTATTCTATTTTTATTCTTCGGCCTACATATTTTTGCATCATCCTGAAATGCTAATTTTAATTTCTGAAATATACTTGGTGATGTCTCTTTTTTCATTACAAAAATGGCTAATGTCTATGTTCTTAATCAGTCTTACTGGGTATCTTTCAATTTAATTAATCTTTTAAAAAGTTTAATTGCTGGATTCCAAGGTATAATAAAAATCTATTCTATTTTTGTTGATATGCCAAACTGTTTTCCAAAGTGTTTTTTACCAGTTTACATACCCATCAGTATATGAGATTTCCAGTTAGTCCACATACTTGCCAAAACCTAATATTGCCAGTTGTTTTATTTTCACCATAGATGTGTAGCGGTACCTTATGATTTGAATAACTAAAAATTTTGAGCACCTCATCATGTTTATTTGCCATTTAGAAATCTTTTGGGAAGTGCCTAATAGGTCTTTTGTCCATTTCTCTCCTGGGTTCTCTCTCTTTCTTCATAAGAGTTCTTTACCTATTAGTTAATGCTTTTACATTTTTACGTATGTGTCCTTTTTAGGTTATACGTGTTATAAAAATTATCTCCCTACTTCTTGGCTTGCCTTTTCACTCTTTTAATGTTGTTGTTAGATCAACAGTTTCTTAATTTTGTGTAGTCCTATTTATCAATTATTATACATAACTTGTTTATGTTCTACTTATCCATTATGCTTGGTGCCTTTTAAAAGTCTTTCTCTACCCCAAAAGCATGAAGACATTTTCCTGTGATGTATTACAGAAATTTATTGTTTGTGCATTTTACATTTAGATATACAATCCACCTGAAATTGATTTTGAGTATAATTTCTTTTTTGTCCATATGGAACCACCAATTTAAAATGCCATCCTTTTCATACTGCACATCAGTGTCATCTTTGTCATTAATCAAATAATTATATATTTGGGTCTGTTTCTGTACTTTCTCTTGTTTTATTTCTCCCTTTGTCTCTCCTTGTTCAAATGGTACTCTGACTTTATTATTACAATCCCATAGTTAGTTTTGATGTATGATAGTATAAGTTCTTTAAATTAGCTTTTCTTTAAAATTATCTTGGCCATTTATGTACTTTTATATTTCCATATAAATTTTAGAATCAGCTTGTTGATTTCCACCAAAAACAAAATGTCTGTTAAAATTTTGACTGAGATTGAGATTGCATTTATTCTATAGATCAACTTGAGGAGATTTGATATCTTAACAGTATTAGTTTTCCAATCTTTGACCATGGTATAAATCTCCATTTATTTAGGTATCTGTAATCTTTTTCTATGATATTTTGTAATTTTATGCATAGAAATTTTTCACATTTTTTATTAGATGCATTCCTAGATATTTAGTATTTTTGATGCTATTGTAAATGGTACATTTAATTTTTTCATTTTATAACTTTATTGCTAGTATATAGAAATAAAAAGATTTATCTTGATGTTTAATCTAGTGTCCTTACTAAGTTAAATTATGAATGGTAATAGTTTATAGGTTATTTTGAATATTCTACTTATAATTACAGTTTCAGTTCTTCCTTTCTAACCATTCTACATTTTTCTTGCCATACTGCACTGACTAGGCCCTCTATTACAATGTTGAATAAAAATGGCGATATTAGGCATCTTTGTCTCATTTCTGATAAAACTTTCGATGTACCAAAATTAACCATGATGCTTGCTCTAAGTTTTTTTGCACATCCGTGTTCATTCAATTAAGGAACTTCCCTTCTATATCCACTTTGCTAAGTTCTTTTCTTTTTAATCATTAGCAGAGTTTGAATTTCTCAAATGCTTTTTCTGCATCTATTGACATGATAAACAATTTTTCTCATTTTTTCAGTTAATATGGTGAATTGCATTTTATTGATTTTTTACAATGTTAAATCAACTTTGCATTCCTGAAATAAATCCAACTTTTTGTGATATGTGTTTGTGATATGTGTTTTCCTTTGTTTTTATAAATTGCTGAATTTAATTTGCTAATATTTTGTTTAGGATCATGTATCTATGTTCACGAGAAAAAGCAGTCTATAACTTTCTTTCCTTGTACTGTTCTTGCCAGGCTTTCATATCAAGATTAAACTGGCATCATAAAATGAATTGGAAAATATTCTCCATTTTTCTTTTTAATTGAATTTATTGGGGTGACATTGGTTAATAAGATTATATAGTTCTCAAGTACACATTTCTATAGTACATTCTCTGTATATTGCATTTTGTGATCACAACCCAAAGTCAAGTCTCCTTCCGTCCCCATATAGTTGACCCCCTTTACTCTCTTCTACCTCCTCACAACTCCCCTCTCTCTCTGGTAACCATCATGCTATTGTCTACGTTATGAATTTTTATTTGTATTGTATTGTTTGTTGCTATTTGTTTTATATCCCACATATGAATGAAATCATATGGTTCTTGACTTTTTCCATATGACATTTCACTTAGCATCCCTTTTTCTAATCTTGGGAAGTTTTTCCAAGAGTGGTGTTATACAAGGTCTTGACAATTAAGTTAGCGAACTTGTTGCAATGATGTTGCTAACTTTTTTTGATATCAGAGAGATTACTCATTATGAATTTGTACCAACTGGACAAACAGTTAACCAAGTTTACTATTTGGAAGTAATGAAAAGGCTGCATGAAAAAGTTAGAAGACCTGAACTTTTAGCCAATAATTCATGGCTCTTGTATCACGACAATGTACCAGCTCACACGGCACTGTCTGTGAGGGAGTTTTTTAGCAAGTAAACAACTGTATTGGAACACCCTCCCTACTCACCTGATCTGGCCCCCAATGACTTCTTTCTTTACTCAAAGATAAAATAAATATTGAAAGGAAGACATTTTGATGACATTCAGGACATCAAGGGTAATACAATGATAGCTCTGAGGGCCACTCCAGAAAATGAGTTCCAAAATTGCTTTGAAGGGTGGACTAGGCACTGGCATCAGTGCATAGCTTCACAAGGGGAGTTCTTCGAAGGTGACCGTAGTGATATTCAGCAATGACATATGTACCACTTTTTCTAGGATGAGTTCACAAAATTAATTGTCTGACTTCATATCTTCCTTGAGGTTTAGAAATGTTCACAAATGAAATCATCTGGACCTGGATATTTCTTAGTGGGAAGGTATTTAATTACAGATTTAAGTTTTAAATAAGTATTCAGATTTTCCATTTTTCTTTTTGTATCAGTTGTGATCAATTATGTTATCTTAGGGCTTTGTTCATTTTATCAAAATTTGTAAATTTTTTTACCTAAGTGTACTTCCAACGTCTTTTATTATCTTTTTAATATCTGTATAATCCGTAGTGACTACTTTTTGTTTGTATGTTTGTCTTTGATTCCTGATATTGGTTATATGAGCTTTTTCTTTTTTTCAGTCTTCAGAGAATTAACTTACTCTTTCACAGAACTAAATTTCAGCTTTGTTCACTTTACTATACTTATGATTTCTATTTAATTAATTTTGCTCTCATCATTATTATTTCCTTCCACCTGCATTATTGCTGGGAATTTTTTTCCTTCACATTTTTAGATGGACAGAGAGACCACTTTCTTCATTTTTAACATATAAATTTGATGGTTGTGAATTTTTCTCTAAGCACAGCTTCAAGATATTTTGATATGTCATATTCTTATTTTCATTCAGTGCAAAATATTGTTTAGTTTCATCAGGATGTCTTTTTTGACCCAAGGTTTATTTCTAAATGAATCGCTTAGCTTCTAAATATTTGAGGATATTCTAGTGATTATTATTGTTTATTTTAGTTTTAGTTTAATTCCACTGTGTAAGAGAATATAATTTCAATCCTTTGAATTTTGTTCAGGCTTGTTTTGTGGACTAGCAAATGATCAATTTTGGTAAAATTTGGCAAATATGAGTTGAGTAAAGGTACATTGTATCGTTGTTAGGTCCATTGTTAATTAGGTTAATTTTGCTAATCATATTGTTCACGTTTCTTAATCCTCTCTTCAGTCGTTTATAATCAATTATAAAATACATCTATTTACAGATTAATTTATATTATAATTTTCTGTAAAAATTTGTTTTTGAATTTCCATTTGATTTTTTTTTTTTTTAGATTTAGTACTCTAGTAAAATTCTCCACCTCAATTTCAATGTTTGTCTAACATCATAATCTCCATTGCTATATTTTTTAAGCACATGTCTGACAACTCCAATATCTGAATCATGTATGGGTCTCTCAGGTATGGACCTGGTATTTTATTTAATGATAGATATTGTGATTTAAAAAAAAAAATATGACTTTGGATTGCATTATTTTTCTCCAAAGAGAGACTTTTTCTTATCCTCTGTGAGGCATCTAGAACGGACAGAATCAGATGAGTTCAATTCAATCAAAGCGATGTTATAATCGTTACAAAGCTTGGTTTTCCTACAGGCTTGGGGTAGCCTCCAGGGTTCCCAAGTGAAAGCCTGGGTGTTTACTAGAGCTCCCTCCCTGTTGGCAAATTATGAGATCCAACTTTTGTTTCCCAAGCTCCATGAGACTGTCAAAAATTCCACTGTGTGTTTCAGTTGTTTCTGCTTAGTTTCCTAGACTTTGCCCTGCACAGTTTAAGATTCATTAAATGTTTTACAGAGAAAATTGATGCCAAATGTTGAGCTTTCCTCAATATCCCTTTCCTCTGGGACATTGGTACTCCAAGTTTTGGCCACTTTCGTGGGAGCATTAATCAGCTACAGAAGCCAAATTTACTCTATGGTTTGAAAAGAAAACCCAGAATTTATAGGATGATTTTACATTTATTAATACTTTTCCTGTTCCAACACTACAAAGTTCTGCAAACTCAAAGTCCATTTAATATTGCAAGTTCTAGAATATAGTTGGTTTAGTTTTTCTTTTAGAAAGCTTATTTAGTAGAGATTTATATCTTAACCACTATGAATCTCATTGGACTATCTATTGTCAGGCAAAGTTTGACTTGGATTTAAAATCATTTTACTAAATTGTTTTCTTTTTATTGATTATTTAGGGCCAATTCTCTCCCTATTATCCCCACTCAGTTACATGGCTTTGGAGGGACTCGATCATAAAATTGGAAACAAAAGACTTGGAGCAGCTTTAGATTCTTCCAAAGTCAATTATTTCATGAGTCTCACACCATTTAAATTTATCTTGGAACAAATGTCTTTTTAAATTAAGCTTTAATAACTTCAGGGGAAAAATGTTAATTTTTTGGCAATCCCTTTTGTGGATTAAAAACTCAAATCAAACTTTAGAAGCCAATCAGAGGCTGTGACTTTCCACCTGGAGAGTTGATTATATTTGATAAATTGGAATGTATAGAAGATTCAGAATTTTTAAAAAATCAACACATTCTGAAATGTAGCCCAGTAGGAAAGCAACACACAAGAATCTGAGCCAAGATTTCTAAACCTTCAAGATACAAATTTTAAAATTATAAAGCTCCTTTTTTAAAAATGTAAAGATTTCATCAACACTTTCTTTTAATGAATCTCAATGTATTATTTAACAATTGATAAGTCATGAGATGTTTCGTTCTTGTGTGTCCTATCATATAAAATTGTTTTAGAGAGAAATTTGATAAGATCAAATATGGCTGAGTAACAAATGAATTTATTATATTGAAGGTGAATATATGCCTATATTTTAGAACAGATAATTTAAACCAAACATGACATTATGAAAGTTAACATTTGTTTTTTCCTCAATACTAGGACACAGAGCACTATTCTCTGGTCCTATTTCCCAGTTACAATAACAGGAATAGATATTGATGCAGCCTATTATCACAGCAATAACACATATTAAAAGAAGTGATTATTTATTAGCAGTAAAATGTTCCTCTAGGGCTTAATTTAGAATGCCTGAAATGAGATAACAAAATCTCAGTCTTGAAAGTGATGTTCTGTATAGTTATTGTTTAGGGAAATTTTTATTGCTTCACAGCAGTTTAAGATTCTTAATTGGCCAGTTGTTTGAAATGAAGGCATATGGTACGAGGTCATATGGCAGAAGACTGACGTGAATGAACACATGCAGCCCTAGAAGCCAGGCTTCTTAGAATGGTTGGGAGGTTTTAGTTCAGAAGTAGAAGCGGTCATTTCCCCTATGCTCAGTGATCTCCCAGGACTTTTGGGCATCCTGCTGCTTTCGCAGCTTCCACCCATGCCCTAGGGTTCTACATGGAGATAGAAATGTTGGGCATGGGTTATTACATCTAACTCTACTCTTTCGTGATTCGGGCACAGTCAACCATTAGGTCTGGGCAGATGGAACTGTGGTGGGGTTATGGTGCAAAACTTGGCTGAACCAATGGGTTAAAACAGGTTGACCTAGAAGACTGCACCACTGAGTAAGCTAAGTCTACTTTAGACTTGACAAGCAGCAGAGGAGTTTGATTCCTGCAAAGTCTTATGATAGCAAGGCAAGCTTCTGGTCCTGAAAAGGCAGAGGCAGGGAGGAGCTAAGGTGTGCAGGTGTAAGATAAGGACGCAGGTCTGGAACTTCTAAGTCACGGGTACTAGATGATCAAAAAGCCTAAGGTAAGGATCCATTTACCAGATTCAGGAGTGCAAAGTCGGAGCGCGCACAAGAGCAAGGCTGACTTGATGTTGAACCCCCAAATGGATACCCAAAGGTTTCCTACATTCTTCATGACCAGAAATGGAATAGATCATAGAGCCTGGGTAAGGCTGAGTCTTTAGGTCGTCACTCAGTGGTCCCAGCTGTGCGACAGGAGGGCTTAAGAGGAGAGAATTGTTTGGTCACTGCTGTAGGGATGTTTTTCTGTGTAATTATTTATTCCTTTCTAGAATTCTTAATTCTGGAGGTTGATGAAGGTCTAGAGGGAGTTTTTGCCTGGATTATATCATTCCTGTGAAACCTAACAGATGCTCAACTGAGTTGGACCAGGGGCCAAGTGTCACCTTCCTGGCATGGCTGCAGTTGTGCCTAGGTCTTACAGATGGCCCAGTACCCTGGGTTCTTCTCCCAGAGCTCCCTTTGAATCTGCTGACTGAGGGCTGAGAAATGACTGGAAGGGTCCATGACTGAACTAAAATCATCATGCTTCCAAAACACAAAAATAAATTTCCTTAATGGAACTGCTGGCTAAGAGAAAACACATCTATAGAACTCTTACCTGTATTTCTATCCAACATTTTTTTTTTCTCTGATCCCAAACGCTGGGCTTTCAGTAGATTTGCTTCATTATGTGGAAAGGTGCTGAGCCAGCAGATGGCCTTGCACAGCCCAGATCTGAACCACGCTGAAGCTGAGCGCAGCCTGGGTCCCAGGCAAGCCTATGTCTTAGTGCACTGGTCCCTCCAGGACCACTCACGCAGCCAAACACATTCTTATTCAACCCATCCTGAGTCCAGGATGATGACTTGGAAAGAAAAAGTACAGAAAAGCTAGGAGAGCCTGGGACCTGGCAACTAGGTCCATGCAACAAACACAGAGAAGCATGTTCTTATGGACAGGTGAGGAGGATCAGCTCCAAGTGAAGAAAAATCCAGCAAAAGAGCAGATCTGATATTCAGATTATAGACGCAAATAGTAGGCAGTCAAGAGGAGCAGTGTAGGGGGGGAAGGATGGTCTTCCGGTTGTCCAAACCCTAAAAGGAACTCCAATGCTTCCACTGGCTATCCATTAATTCATTCATCCAAATTTACTACATCTTTTTATTGTAGATATGTGCCAAGCCCAAATTCCATCAGTGCAGCCAGGTTTGCTATGCAGAAGTCGGAATAGGATGGAACAAAGAAATTACTATTAGGTATTTACCATATGCTAGAAACTTCCATATTGAGGATTTCATTTAATCCTCAAAACAGTCCTGTAGATATTATCCCACATTCAAAAGAAAAGACATTTCGTGAAAGTAGAAAACAAGAGGAATAAAACCAGAGTGAAGCTGATCATCCACGGGAACTACACAAGGAACAACCTGAGTCTTTACTTACTTACCTGTAAAACAGACAATTATACCTGTCTTGGAGGATAATTGTAAGGAGGAAATTGCACTAAATGGCAAATATGAAAGTCCATACTACAGGGTTTAACACCTGGCAAATGTTGTGAAGCGTGTCTTCTACATTCCCATCAGAACTCTTCTAAGAGGAGGATGGCTGAGGGGAGGGTGGCTGAGGGGACAAGGATGAGGCCTGACCAGGATAACATACAACAATCCCTGCACTGGGAAAAACTGGTGTGGGTCATCCTGGCCCACCCAGGTAACATGCCTCAGAAATTCCAAGTTCAGCCACCAATCCTGAGGGCCCTGCAAAACCAAGTCAGGAGTTGAGTGGAAAGCAGATTACTCATTAGCACAAAGCAGAAGCCTAGTCACTGGAACTGAGGCGTGAGGTTAGGGAAGGACAGGTCAGATGACAAGAGCATTGCTGCATGTCATCAGGGCCTATATCAGCAGCCCAGATAAGAAGGAAGTCATTGTCGGAATCCATGTTCCCATATTCCCATCTCCAGGAGTTACGGCTTTCAGTTCTTCCATGACTCAGCACCTGCTCAGCTGTCTGCACCTGTCTCCCACCTTCTTTCTCAGATCCCAGGGACTGACCCTCTCTCTGATGCTCTCTTCTCCCAGCTGATGTCAGCTAGGTTCCTGATGAGCTCACTAGAAGCTGAGTCACCCAAAGTTTAGGGCCCCTTGAACTGCCTGATGAGTCAGCAGACCTGTGGAAGGCTGAGCCTGCTAGTAGAAGTGGCTCCAGATAGGAAGGAAATGGCTGTGGACACAGAGCACCAGGCACTTCCTTCAGGGATCTCTGGCCCTTCTTAGGACATGGTTCGTCTCAGTCTTGGCCTTGATCTCTGTCTCTGTGTCTCTTTCACATATACACGTACACATAAGATCTTAACAAGTCATAGATATGATGTCATGGTATCTAGGCCATACTGTTCCATGGGAAGAATACTTCATGCCCTTGGCTTCTGCATGTTATGATTGTTTTCTTCTCAGGAATGAATGAAGGTGACTCCAGATTACAGTTTAAAAATGAGGCTTCCTCTGCTTCTTACTCACTAATTATACCATAATTGAAGAGCAGGGAAGAAAGTCTGCTTTGTTTCTACATAATTCATGCAATAGGGCCTGGACTGCATTGTAGAATCATCACTTTTCTTTGGTTGGAACTCCTACCAGAATCCACCCTGGAAAATTCTCTTCCTTGAGCGGCCATCAAGATCTTACTAATTTGCTACTTAAGCTCATTTCCAGAAAACATCAGCAAAAAAGGTTTTTAGATATGGAATCAAGGAAGGATGTGAAGGCAGAAAACAGGGTGTGCCAGTAACAAGTAGTATTTGAGTGGCAGACCCAGGACAGAAATTATTAAAACGTTATGAAGAATTTCTGTCTTCATTTATAACACCATTTGCCATATCTCTGAATTGAAATTCTTCCACTTGAGCATAGCCTAGGTAAAACTCTTCCCTGATCATCGCTGTCGTTATTAATTTCTTCCTTTTCGGAACTCCCTCAGCCACTCATGTTTCTCTCTTATCATTCTGTACTGAGGTCCATCCTAGTTTAGTAAGGCCTGAAGTTCAAAAAGTTTGGGAGGACCTCTTGAGGAAAAATAAGTGAAAATGATTAATACAAAATTAAATATGAACATGAATATTTATTTGGAATCAAAATAATTATTTAGAATAAAGAAATCACAACAAAACCAAGTTTTAACAAGTTACTGAATACAATAAACATTACAGAATCTATAAAAATAACGTTTTCATTAAGTAACTACCTGTCAGAGTTACTTAATTGTAATATTTTCTATAGAGAAAGTGGAAAGATAATTCAGTCTTTCTTCTTTAATGGTTGGTCACAATTGTTTTATTGTTGGTAATTGAAATAAGTAAGACAAGCATTTTCACATGTAGATGTACACACTCTTTGTAGTACTTCCACCAGGTTGACCCTAGATACATATACATGCTATTATTTTGTACAATTACCAACAAAAAGAAAAAAATGTATAGTGCATGTATAATTGTATAACTATTTATACTGTGTTATTGAGAGTATTCCTGAATTCAGAAAGTTGTGTTTTGACCAGGCACTGCTGAGAATCAAACCCTCTGTTTATAGTTTTACATGCCTGATTAGAAGAGTTTTCCACAGATGAGCTTTGTCCTTCCAGCTTGCCTGCTCAGGTAAACACACTACCATTCCCTCTTCTGCAACCTCAATGGCACTTCCTACCCACTGACCTCTCCACTTTTTCCTGATTCTTTTGCCACTTCCCTCCTATCCAGCTTGGATTTCATGATCCATTATTTCAACTATTCTCTTGCAAATATTCCAAACTCCCTTGGCCCTTGCACCTTTGGGTTGTTTTTCCCCCGTTTTTAAAGTTGTTGGAAAATACACAAACCATAAAACTCACCATCGTATCTAGTTTGAAATGTACAATTTAATAGCATTAAGTACATTCACAGTGTTGTGCAACCATCACCACCATCCATCACCAGAACCCTTCTCATCTTGCAAAACGGACCCTCAGTAGCCAGTAAATACTAACTCTCCATTTCCCATGCCTGCCTGTATCTGGCAATTGCTATTCTACTTTCCATCTCTATGATTTTCAGTACTCTAGGTACGTCATGTAAGTGGAATCATATAGTATTCGTCTTTTTGAGATTGGTTTATTATATTTAGCATAATATTTCTCCCTTGGAGTTTAAACTAAGAGGAAAAGGTCATAATGTTTTCATGCAATACATATTTGGTTCTTTAACAATTGTGACAAATAACAGAAAGAATTCAGGAATGCTGCACTTGTGATTCATACAAAACACCAACAATTTGGGTTAAGTTAAAGAAATGTCTCAAATACATTTTGAAATACTGTAGTAGCCAATATAAAGAGGCGTGCCTTAGATGTGAATAGGAATGCGGTTTAGAAAAGAAAAAAAATTACACTGCAACTACTCCATTTCTTTAAAATCACTGAAAAAGAAAAGCAGCATTGAACTTCCATACTGACATGCTCTCACTTAGTTTAAGATTCATCCATTTTGTAGCATGTGTCAGAATTTCCCTCCTTTTTATGACTGAATAACATTCTATGGTACGTATATACCATCCTTTGCTTATCTGGACACTTGTGTTGCTTCCCTGTTTCATCTAAAATGTCTATTCTTTTCTTTTTTTCACATTTTATATTTCTTTATTCATTTAGTTGACACATTGTTTTCTTGCCTTTCGCCTTCGGTTCTCTGAGCATCTTTAAGACAGTTGCTTTAAATTTTTGTCTAGTAAGTCTACCATCTGCTGTTTCTCTGGGACCATTCTTGTTGGTTTATATTTTTCCTATTTCTTTGTATTCCTTGTGATTTGTTATTTAAAACTGGAAAAATAGAAATATTTTCCTATTTCTTTGTATTCCTTGTGATTTGTTATTTAAAACTGGACATTTGCATCTAATGATGTGGTAATTCTGGAAATCAGATTCTACCCCTACCCCAGGATTTTCTGATTTTCGCTTTTCTCTTGTTTTCTTTTTTTGGATTGTTGTAGGTTGTCTCCATGCTGAGGATCAGCCCGAGGTGTAAACTTATGGTATTCTCAAAGCGTCTCTGAGTCTGCACCTTTTACTGGGTATTTGTGGTAACTTTCTAATTGTCCCCATATATACACAGTTGATTTCGAATATTCTAATTTTTAATGTATGGCTCCCAGAAGGAGAAAAAGAGGAAAATGAAAGGGGGGAAGGCACTGGCCCGTTAAATGCCTTGGAAGACATTTCAGCCAAAGGGTGGTGGTGGCGGTGGGCTTACAAACAAGGTTGCCTGGTCTCTTTGTCTGCACCTCTGTAATCACAAGCAGCAACCAGAGCATAGATTCCCAATATCTGGACGATACGGTCTTTATTGCCCACCCTGGCTCCCAAAACCTGCTCAAGCTGCTCCAGGAACTTGGGCATAACTGCTTGCCAGGGAGGGTAAAGGGTAGGAGGCAGGAAGGTGGAGGATGGGTAGCTGCTACCATGAATTGTAATTGAATTTAACTACAATTCATTGTCCAAGCCTTCCCCTGGAAGTTGTTAGATTCCTAAGTTCCAAAATACTTACATCCAACAGATTCTGCCAGTGCAATTGCTGTCTAGGTGGGAAGAGAGAGTCCTGGTGCCTCCCACCCTGTCATCTTCCCAGAATCCTCTCTGTGCCTTTGCTTTGTAATTACACTTCCCTACATGGCAAAACTTTGGACCAACCCAGTTGCCCTTCTTTTACTTGCTTACAATCGGGCAGTTGAATCACTAGGGAAAATCATTTTGCTGGATACACTGCGAAGCACCATAAACTGATGGTCACCACCAGACACAACTGGAATCTACACAGTTCCAACCAATCTTTCTCAAAAAAGTTACATCCACTTCTTCATCTTTCTCTTACTCTTTTTTCCCTTTAAAAAGTAAAATATTTTAAAAGCTCTCGAGCATAGAAGTCCTATAAAAACGGAGATTTTGTCTTTTTTTGCTCAGTGCTCTATCCCTAGTTCTTAACACAGTGTTTAGTACATGCTAGATACTCATTTTAAATGGACATAGAGAAGTACACAAATCAAAATAGAAAACACACTGTACTTTATCAGATTTAGACATATTACCATACTTGCTCTGCATTTTTCTTTTAAGAAATTAAATATTGCAGATAAAGTGGAAGCCGCTGTGTGATTTTCCTGGATCCCATTCACCTCCCCATCCCCAGCAATAGCTGCAGTTGATACTTTGGTATTTATCTTTCTCATAGAAGTTTTTGTACTTTACCACACATTTGGGAATCCCCATAATAATATATAGCATAGCTCTGAAGGGTTAAAAACTTTATATAAATGGCGCTATATTCTACATACTCATTCCACAACTTTTTTTTCCCTTTACATTATGTTTTTGGGATCATTCCATGTTGATTCCTGTGGCTCCAGTTCATGTAAGTTGTACATTATTGACTTTTGCTTGCTTGTATCACAATTTGTTTCTCCACTCTCCCATTGATGGACATTCGAGTGATTTTCAGATTTGCACCATTACTAGCACTGGTACAATGAACATTCCTGTACAAGTGTGCTTGTGTGGCAACCTACAAGAGCTCCTCTAAGGAAGGACCTGCATCCAGGGCTGAAATGCTGGGACACAAAGTACACCGAGTTTTATCTGTACTAGACATTGTCAAATTATTCTCCAGATATTTTGTATAAATTAAGATTTCCAACAGAAATATTTGAAAGTTCTTCTTACTCCTCCTCTAAGTCACCATTTGGTAGTGTCAGGCTTTAACTAGTTTTCTAATCTCATGATGTGAAATGGCAACTTATTTTTTTATTTTGCATTTCTCTGATTACCAGTAAAAGTTGAACAATTTTTTATCTATCGGTCAGTAGGCAATCCTCTTCTCTAAATTGCCATCTCATATAACTTTGCCTACTTTTTAAAATTTAGAGCAGTTTAAGGGTCACAGCAAAATCGAAAGGAAGGTACAGCGATTTCCCACATGCCTCCTGCCCGCACACATGCATAGCTCTTCTGTTATCACCATCCCCCACCAAACTGCTACATTTGTTACAACTGATGGACCTACATTGATCCTACATTATCACCCAATGTCCATAGTTTATATTATGGTTCACTCTCAGTGTTGTGCGTTCTATGGGTTTGGACAAATGTATGATGACATGTATCCATCATTGTGGTGTCCTGCAGAATATTTTCACTGCCCTAAAAATCCTCTATGCTCCATTTACTCATTTTTCCCTCTCCCTCACTCCTCCCACCCAAAAAAACAAAGAAACCTTTGCCTATTTTTTTATTGAGCTATTTCTTTCTCTCTCTTTCATTTTAGGCAGTCATTATATATTAGGGCAACTAACCCTATGCATTGGGTTAGTCAGTTCTATGCATTGCAAATATCTTCTTTCAGTCTGTGTTTTACCTTAACTTCATCTATAATATCATTTTATAAATGAGTTTAATATTTTAAAGAGTCAAATTTATCAATTTTTCCCTAACTGCTTTGTACGCATATATTAAGATCTCTCTGTCTCTCTCTGTCTCTCTGTCTCTGTCTCTCTCTCCCTTCCCTACTGTCCCTTCCCCCCCCAACCCGCCCCCCGCAGGTCTTAAGGATATTCTTTTAGGCTATCTTCTAAATTTTTTAAATGCTGCTCTACACATTTAGTTTAATCCAGCCTGGGGAATGAGGTAAGAATTAAATTTTATCTTTTTCCATACAGATAACTAATTTTTCCACCATCATTTTATTACCCCACGAATCAGCAATGCAACACCTGACAATTAAGTTTTCCTATATGCATAGGACTGAGCTCTGTATTCTGTTCCACTCAGCACCTTGTCTATCTCTGTGCCAAAATCATATTGTATTAATCATATAATTTTATCAAAAGTATTAATCTCATCCCCACCTTGTTCTTCTTTAAAAATATTTAGCTATTCTTGTCCTTTACTGTAAGAATGTTAAGTATACTTGTCAAGTTCCATATAAAACTCTGATGATATTCTAAATGAAATTGGATTTTAAATTGAAATTATAAATTAATTTGGAGACAATTGCCGTCTTTATTACAGTGAATCTTACAATCCCAAAACATAACTTTGTATTCAGGACTTCTCCATTTATTTGAGATTTCCATTACTTCAATAATGCTTTATTTTCTTTTTAATTATCTTGTATATCTTTGTTTGACTTATCCTTATGTAAATTATAGTTTTTGTTGTCATTGCAAAAAGTATTTTTTTTATATTGCTTTTCTAATGGATTAGAATGTTATTGATTATGCTGAGCTTGTATCCAAAAACCTGGGCCAACTTTCAAATTAGTTTTAGAATTTTATATTGGTTCAATACTAGAAATAATATTACTTCTTAGGTTTTATATGTATATAAATGTGCCTCCTGTCTTTCTTTCCAATTCTTGTACCTCTTACATTTTTAATTCATCTATTGAATTGTCTAGAATCTCTACTACATTTTGAATAGAAGTGGTTGCATGAAATACCTTTATTTTGTCCCTGACTTTAATGAGAATTAGAGAATGTTTCTAAAGTCTCATCAAAAAAAAAATTACTGTAGGTTTTGGATATTAGGTAAAGAGCATTCCCTTATATTACTAGCTAGCTCAAATTTTTAAAAATTATGACCAATGTTGATTTTTTAAAAATCAAATGCTTTTTCTGGAATTATTGAGATAATCATAAAGATTTTTAAATCTTTTAATGTAGTATATTGTATCAGAAGATTTTGGAATTCCCTTCTGAAACCATTCTTCCATTCCTGAGATGAACTCAACTTCAACATAAACTCTGCTGAATTTGATTTGCTACTATTTTATTTAAAATGTTTGCCTCTGTGCTCACAAATGAAATGGATCTGTTTTTGGTTGCTTTTTTGTTTGTTTGTTTGTTTTCCCTGATCCCAAGAGTACACTAGGTTTAAAAATGAGCTATGTGGCTTTTCCTCTTTACCAGTTCTCTGAAATAATGTGTGTAAATAGAAATTACCTGTACCTTGAAGTAACACTCAGATGTAAAATCATCAGTGCTTGGTGTGTTTTTCATTGGAAGAGAGTTTTGATTACATACTTATGCTTTTCAATGACTATTAGACTATTTATGTTGTGCAATTTTTATTCACTTAATTTTTGTGATTTTTTTAAAGGATTTTTTAATCTACATATTTAAATTTTGGACATAAATTTGTTCATAGTAATCATTTATGGTTTAAAAACTATCTGTAATAAAGCCCCTTATTGGAATGCTAATAATATAAATCTGTGCTTTTTGTCTTTTTTCTTGATTGTTCTCTTTTGTTTTTTTGAATGATCAGTTTTTGTTCTGTTTATTTCTGTTACGGTTCCTTTATTTTTTACTTAATTAATTTGTATTTTTATTATTTCTTTTATTTTACATTTCTTGGATTCATCTTACTGTTTTTGTAGCTTCTTAATCCAGTCACTAGCTTATTTTTAATATGTTTTTCTTAATAAAGGTATTTTGTGCTATAAATTGACCTCTAAGTACCATAACTTTAGCTGTTTGTTATGTATTATATTTATTACTGTTTAGTGCTAAATGTAATTGCTTTTGTGGCTTCCTCTTCAACATATGCTATTTAAATTTCCAACCATATTTTTCCTATCTCTATATTGTTGATTTCTAACTTAATTTCATTAGGGTTAGACAATTTTTCTATATGTTAATAATTCTTTAAAATGTATTACATTTGCTTTATTATTTAGTACATGGTCAATATTTGGAAATATTCTATGCTTTTTGAAAAGAAAATGTATTTTTTATTGGAGGGGTTGTAATCCATATAAAACTATTAGATCAAGCATATTAATTTTGTGTTTTATAATAGAAAAATAGCTAGTCCACATTGCATTTAAACCAAGGTATACTCTACAGTATTGTAGGAGAGAACAAATCATATAGTAAACATGGAGTAGGTTCTGAAGTAAAAGCAACTCTAATAAGTAAATTTAAGTTCTATTATTTGATATAGTCCATGGTTGGCTACATTTAACAATTTACCTAATCTTTATTTTAAAACTTATACTATGGCACTAAAACAGAATTCCAATAAACCATCTGAAGAAAAAATGTGGTTTGAAGAGTGTCTGAATCTAAATCAGCATTGGAAATGTGTCTCTTTGTCTCTCATATACATAACGTAAAACTTTATATAACTGGGTGGTAGGCAGAATGATGCCTGTCCCCAAAGTGGTCTGAGTACTAATCCTAGAATCTGTGAATACGTTACCTTACATGGCAAGAGAGACTTGGCAAATGTGATTAACTTAAGGATTTTGAGATGGGGAGATTATCCTGATTATCGAAGTGGACCTAGTGTAATCACAAAGGCCCTTAGATGTGAACAAGAAAGGCAAGAGAGTCAGAGTTTTGAAGGTGCTATAGAGCTGGCTTTGAATATGGAAGAAGGTGGCCATTAGCCAAGGAATGCATGTGGCCTCTAGAAGCTGGAAAAGGCTAAGAAATGGATTTTCCCCTAGAGCCTCCAGAAGAAACACAGCCCTGCCAACACCTTGATTTTAGCCCAGGGGACCCCATTGCAGTCAGAAGTGGTTTGTTTTGTTTTGCATTTTCATTCTTATTATGGGCTCTCACAATTTAATATTTCCACCATATCTTCTATTTTCCTTACTAATTTTTGTCTGCTTGATCTATTAATTTCTAATAGAAGTTTATTAAAATCTTCAACTATCATTGTAGATTTGTCAATTTATCCTTGTACTTCTGTCAATTTTGGGGTTGCATATTTTGATGTTATGTCTTGAGCTAATTCCTGATTGGTTTGGCTTTTTGGTGGATTATTCCTCTATTATTATTTCCCATATTATCCCTCCAATGCCCCTTGCTCTAAATTCAATTTTGACTTATATTAATCTTTTTGCAGTAGCAAAACGTACTTTTTGCCCCACTTGTATCCCCTCAGCACTCATCTCTATGATGAGGCTAAGAGGGATCAAATATATGGTGATGGAAGGAGAACTGACTCTGGGTAGTGAGCACACACATGATGTATAGATGATGTACTACAGAATTGTACACCTGAAACCTATGTAACTTTACTAACAATTGTCCCCCCAATAAACTTTAATTACGAAAAAAAAAGGCTTCTTGCTGAAAAACCTGTTTGAGGGCCTTACCATTTGAGGGCTTTTTTTTTTTTCTTGCCATGATAAAAAATTCTACTTATCCACAAGACAAGTCAAGAGAGCCAGTGAGTTAATGTCCCCAGAGCCAGTGTTCAACAATAACAGCTGGGGAGTTGGTCAACAAATACTCAAGCTCCTTAGCCTCAGGTGGATAGCTCTTAGGCACAGTCTACTTTGTCTCCCAGAGTTCCTCAGTGGGACTAAGCTCTTGTCACCATCTTATCTATACAAAACAAGCTTCATTTGCCTTTTTTGAGGTTGATATGTAACATGCTTTTATATATTATTAACAAATACTACTTTGTAAAGATTTCAGAGTCTCAACTCTTGTTTTGTCAGGATGAAGGCTGGGAATGGGATGTTTGTTATCTGAAAATAAAACAAACATGAAAATATCAGAGGGTTGTCACCCCAATAAATTAAAAAAATATATATCAGAGGGTATTCTATACAGAGGGTGCCAAAAAAATGGACACAACTTTTAAGAAAAGAAAAAGTGTAAGTAGCTTATAAGACATCTTTGAGTGGCTTCCTTCTCTTCCTTTTCTCTACTTCCTTACAGGTGTTTCCTGGGATCACCTCCCTAATAAACTATTGTGCGAATCCTTGCCTCCAAGTCTGCCAACTATCTATATCTTGGTTAATATAGTCATAGGTATGTATTTCCCCACACTATACTATAAATCTTTTGTGTTTTTGTAGGTTCTTCTCTTACGAGAAGCATATGGATGGATTTAAAAAAAAATCCAATCTGAACATTTTTGTCTGTTAAAAGTTTAATCCAGAGTATTGACCAACTACTCCCATAGGCCAAATGGGGCCTGAAATCTTTTTTGTATGGTTTGCAAGCTAAGAATGGTTTTCAGGTTTTTAAAGGAAAAATGCAGAAACCGTATGTGACCTACGACACCTGAAATATTTATTTTCTTGTGCTTTACAGAAAAGTTTGCCAACTCCTGATTTAATCCATGCATATTTATTGTGATTGTTCATATATTGCATATATTTCTAACATTTGTATGTTTAATTTCCTTTGCAATTTTCTCCTTTTCTGTCTTCTGTTGGATTAATAAAGTTTTTGATCCTCCTGTTTCTCCCTTCTACTTGTTTGGAAGTTACAGATTCTATTCTTTTGGTGATTAACATTAAATTTAAAAAATATATTCCTACCTATAATTATTTTTAAGCAAAATCTAAAGTTGTTTAGCATTTCACACTCCTCTCACTGAATACTTTGTGTTGTTATTCAGAGCCTCAGCTCTGAATAATCAGCTCTGAAAAAGAACTGAAACCCCAGCTTTTTATCTTTTTATAAATTATACCAAAATTTTTCTAATAGTCCATAGTTAATATGCTATCCTTTATTTCAATGTGCTCAATGTTATCTTATATTCAATACTTTCCTCGGGGTTCATTTTTTAAAAAGTATATCCTATAGTGAGAGTCTATGATTGGTTAATTGTCTAAATCTCTCTAATGTCTACTTATGCATTTTTAATAGTTTTGCTCAAGATAAAATTCTAGATTGAGAGTTACATTCTCTTAGGTCATGAAGATATTACTGTCTTCCATCTACTATAATAATAAGTCTCCTGTCAGTCTCTTGAGTGCTCCTTTGCATGGAATCTGCCTTTTATCTCTGATAGCTTACAACATTTAACATTTTTTTCTTTATTCTTGCTGTTCTTCAGTTTCACTATCTTGCATACTTGCTTTTATTCATCCGACTTGCTACTGGTGTACTTTTAATCTGAGGACTCATGTTATCCTACCATTCTGGGAAATCTCAGCTCTTCTTTCTTCAAATAGTGTTCCTCTATCCCCTTGTCTGTCATTTCTGTTAGGCATATGTTGGAGGATTTGTATCATGCCCAATCAGAATCCCTACTATTGCCCACAAGGTTGTGCCGATAATATTTCGCCATCATTTTAATAAAAATGAAGATAAAATATAAATAGTGAAGTTCTTAACTATTATTTTCTTAAAGCAAAACCCTAAGTAAACAATACATTGTTACCTAATTTTAAACCAGGACATTTAGATGATATTATTGCAAAATCCCATTTATTACACTACAAGGCTAAAAATATAATGGCACATTGAAGTTAATAAACTAAAAATTGTAAAGATTCTTGAAATCTGAAATCTATAGGTGACAATAATATTATTATCCACATCTATGATTTCAAACTAGTTATGTGAATTCCAATTTTTTTTAATTAAATTTTATTAGGGTGACAATTGTTAGTAAAGTTACATAGGTTTCAGGTGTACAATTCTGTAATGCATCATCTATATAACACATTGTGTGTTCACCACCCAGAGTCAGTTCTCCTTCCATCACCATATATTTGATTCCATTTACCCTCTAATTTTTGAATCCTGAAGTCATTAAAAACTTACAGTATAGTAGCATGTATCTATTCTACTATGTGTATTTAGATATATATTACATTTCTACAGTAAAATAACACTCTACAGCAGCCTTGCTTAAATTTTTAACAACTGTGATCTCAATAATTTTCTATATAATAATTATCAATATCTGATATATTGTTTATTTGTCAGTCTTTTTCCTTTAAAATGTCAACTCCATGAGGGTGGAGGCTTAGTCTTTTTGGTCATTACGGTATCACTGGAATATTTTCTTGCATATCATCTTCCCCTGAAAATAAGACCTAGCTGGACAATCAGTCTTATATAATAGACCGGGTCTTATATTAATTTTTGCTCCAAAAGACGCATTAGAGCTGATTGTCTGGCTAGGTCTTATTTTTGGGGAAACACAGTATATTAGTTGCTTAAATGCTGAGTAAATGGTAAGCTCATACAATTTTTATATATTCCAGATCTTAATTCAAGTTAACATTAAGCAAGAAAGACATTTCAATAAAAATATGTCCAACAGACATATAGGTGTATTTTTGGCCCAGATGGACCACAGAGATAAAGATTAGAGTGTGTGTCTAAAGACGGTAGAACATATTTTCCAGTCAAGATGGCAGAGTAGGTAAATGCTGTGCTTGCCTCCTCTCACAAACACATCAAAATAACAACTAAACTACAGAACAAGCATCATTAAGGATCACCTGAAGTCTAGCTAAACAGAAGTCCTACAATTAAGGACATACAGAAGAAGCCACCTCAAGACTGGTAGAAGAGGCAGAGATGCGGAATGGGCTGGTCCCACACCCACATGTGACAGTTAAAAAATTGGGAGGTATATTGTGACTGTGGAGGTCTTCCAAAAGCATCAAGGTGTCCCAGCTCCACACCAGGCTCCCCAACCCAGGTTTCCAGTGCCAGGAAGAGAAGTTCCTACAACTTCTTGCTGTGAAAACCATGGAAGACACAAAGCTGCTGGAGTCCCAGGCACTCCTCTTAAAGGGACCATGCATGAACTTACTCGCTGATGGACTTGCTTGCTACGAGCTCCAGCCCTGGGGCAGCAGCTCAAAGGTGCCAGGGACATACAGGGAGGAAATGAATTGTCTAGCCTCAGGGCAAGGGCCGGAGGGGCAGCTTTTTCACAGGTGGAAGTGCTGGTTGAATTCATTATTTCTTTGCTGAGCCCTCCTTAATCTCAATGTGCAGATGCAGGTGTAAGCCATAACTGAGTCTCCACCAACCTAGCTAACATTGTTCACCCAGCCCTGATAATTCCCTGAGACCCCACCATGCCAAACTTTCAGGCAAACCCAACCTGCTTTCAGTGGCTTTCCTGTACAAAAGGCTTGTTTTGGCTCATGCTGCAGACTTTCCTAAAATCTTTCAAAGGTTCACAAAACTCAGACAAGCAGCATCTGGCCTCAGCATGACCCATATGTCTGGCTGAGCAGTCCCAAGCCCAGCACTAGTGGCAGCTGACTTTGGTTCATGGCTTGTCCTGTCAAGGCACCTCCAACCCCAGTGCAAGTGTCGAACATCTGTGGATTGCTTTTTGGCTCATGCAAGGTGGGCCCCGGGCAGGACATAGGCTGTGGCTGAACTTGGCCTGTGGCAGGGCCCCTCTCAGGAGGCTGGCAGGCCCAGTGGCTGGCTTTAAACCAAACTGAAGCAGCATCCAGCTGCCTCCAAGGATGCACTCCCAAGGTAGACTGGGCAGGCATTAAAGCCCTGCTAAAGGGAATCCTGCTCCACAGAATTGGAACTAAAACTAAGATTACCTATCAAATGACAGGTATGCTATCATAAATGATAGCAAAGCTATCATTTAGAATCAAAGAATGGCAGATAAAGAGATTCCCAGACAAGAATGGCAGATAAAGAGATTCCTAGACAAGAATGGCAGATAAAGAGTTTCCCAGACAAGAAAAAGCTAAAGGAGTTCATCAACACCAAATCAGTATTATGAGAAATGTTAGAGGGACTTCTTTAAGAAGAAGAAGAAAACAGCCCCTGCAGAACAGCTGCTCTGTTATAGTCATGGCCAGTCCTCACAACCAATCAACCTGAGGGTCAATTCCTCTGATGTGCAAACCACCACAGCTCAACTACAACAGGAGGGCACACACACACACACAGGACACATATGGAGCACCCAGCTCAGGTGACAATGGAGACTGTACCACTGAGCCCCACAGGACACCTATTACATAAGACCACTCTGCCAAAACCAGGAGACATAGCCTTTCTACCTAATACACAGAGAAAATCACAGGGAGGCAGCCAAAACGAGGGGACAAAAATACATGTCCCAAATGAAAGAACAGGAAAACTCCAGAAAAAGAACTGAACAAAATAAACACAAGCAATCTACTAGATGCAGAGTTCAAAACACTGGTTCAAGGATGCTCAAGAACCTCAGTGAGAACTTCAACAAAGGGATAGGAAACATGAAAATGGATATAGAAAACATTTTAAAAGAGTCAGAAATTAAGAATACAATAACTGAAATTAATAATACATTAGAGGGAATCAATAGATTAGATGAAGCAGAGGATCAAATTAGCAATTTAGAAGTGAAGGTAGAAGAAAACACCCAATCAGAACAGCAGAAAGAAAAGAGAATCCCAAAAAATGAAAATAGTTTAAGGGGCCTCTGGGACAACATCAAGTGTACCAACATTTGCATCATAGGGGCACCAGAAGGAGAAGAGAGAGAGCAAAGGGTTAAAACCTATTTGAAGAAACAATGACGGAAAACTTCCTTAACCTAGCGAAGGAAGCCCAGGAAGCACAGAGAGTCCCAAACAAGATGAACCGAAAGAGCCCCACACCAAGACACATCATAATTAAAATGGTAAAATTGAAAGACAAAGAGAGAATCTTAAAAGCGGCAAGAAAAATTAGTTACCTACAAGAGAGCTCCCCTCTTTGTCAGCTGATTGTCAGCTGATTTTTCAACAGACACTTTGCAGGCTAGAAGGGATTGGCAGGAAATAGTCAAAGTGATGAAAAGCAAGGCCCTACAATGAAGATTACCCTACGCAGCAAAGCTATCATTTAGAATCAAAGGATAGATAAAGCTTCCCGGACAAGAAAAAGCTAAAAGAGTTCATCACCAGCAAACCAGTATTACAAGAAATGTTAGAGGGACTTCTTTAAGAAGAAGAAAAAAGATAAAAAATATGAATAATAAAAAGGCAACAACTACATATCTATCAATATACTTTCAATGCAAATAGATTAAATGCTCCTATCAAAAGATAGGGTGGCTGAATGGATAAGAAAACAAGACCCTTACATATGCTGCCTATAAGAGACTCACCTCAGATTGAAAGACACACACAGACTGAAAGTAAAGGAATAAAAAAAGATATTTCATAAGAATGGAAATGAAAAAAATAATCTAGGGTAGCAATTCTTATATCAGGCAAAAACAGTCTTTAAAAAAGGCCAGATCAAGAGACAAAAAAAGGACTCAGTAATCCTACTTCTGAGTGTTTAATCTGAAGAAACGCAAAACACTACTTCCAAAGAACATATGCCTCTATATGTTCATTACAGCCATATTTACAATGGCCAAGATACAGAGGCTACCTGGGTGTCCACCAATAGATGAATGGATAAAGAAGAGGTGGTACATATATGCAATGGAATATTGCTCAGTCATAAAAAAGAATGAAATCTTGCCATCTGTGGTAACATGGATGGGCGTAGAGGTTATTTTGCTGAATGAAGTCAGACAGAGAAAGACAAATGCCATATACTTTTACTTATATATGGACTCTAAGAACAAAATAAACAAACAAAACTGAAACAAACTCATAGATACAAAGAACATTTTGATGGTTGCCAGCTGGGAGGCGCTTGAAGGGCGTGAGTGAAAAAGGGGAAGGGATTCAGAAGCACAAATTGACCGTTACAGAGCCAGCATAGGGATGTAAGTTACAGCATAAGGAATATAGTCAATAATATGATAATAACTATGTATGGTATCAGATCATACTACATTTTTCAGGGGTGATCATTTCGTTTAGTCATTTAAATATCCAATCACTATGTTGTATACCTGAAACTAATATAACATTGTATGCCAACCGTAATTGAAAACTTAAAAATTATTTTTAAAAAAGAAAGTAGTACAACAATTTGGACAATGCCACTAGTCAGAGGACACAAACAATGAATGCACTTGTTCTGATCATAGCCTCGGTTGTGGAAAGAGAGGAGAGTAAGAAAGCTAGCCACTGGTTGAGAGTTTACTACCATGTTCAGGATTGAACATGGATGTTTAGATACAAGCAATATAAAGAATGTTGTAGATGGCTGCTCTAATGGAAACACAGTACGTAGGGGACATCCTTCAACAGATCCCAAGTACATCCAAACTCCTTAGTGTTGTAGACAAGCTCCGTCAAGTTCGGGTGTCAGAGGCGAGTCTCTCTGTCATCACTCAGCCATTGTTCTACTCCCTGCTCCCTCCATTGTGAACAAATCACACTTCTCTGAACTGGATCTTTTTGTTTTTCACAGGCTTTGGCCTGTTCTTTTTTTGCTGCATAGAATACCTCACCTTCTCTCCTTACCTTCACTCTCCCTTAAGTCTCCCACCTCTCTCTACTTTTCCTTCAGGTCTTTGCTTCAACGTGGGTGTTCACGGGAAAAGCTTTCTGTTCCCCAAGATCAGACAGAGCACCTTTCAGATGTGTCCCCATAGTACCCACTAACCCCTATGTAACATTTATCATATTGTTTTAAAATTGCTACTTTTCATGGTTATCTCCCCAGCCAAGCAGTATGTTACTCACAGGTCTGGGTTATGTTCACCGATTTATTCCAGCACCTAGCACAACAACTGACACACAGAGGGTACTTAGTAAACGGTTACTGAATAAATGATGAGGAGTGACGGAGGAATGAAAGTGAGTAAGTCCAAGGCAGCTGAGTCATGGGCAGCATAAGGAGGCACGGCTATGCAGTTGGTTGGGTCTCAGACCCACAGAGAAGGTATGTGTTTGGCGGAAGGAGTCAGGGGAGCTTTAGGGGAGACTGGGAGGCCTTTGTATGACAGCTGAGGTGTTAAGCAAGGTTAAGCCAAAGGCAGGTTAGGGCTGTGGCAGCGTAAAACCATCAAGCAGGCAGTCTGTCTATGGAACTTCCAGCCTTTCCTCACTGATGCTTTCCCCAGCCCCTGCCACAGCAGTCTTATTTAAACTGCCTCCAGACACCAAATTCCCTCCTACTCTTTCTCCTTTCTCTAACACCAGCTCTCTAGACATCTTATCTGTGAAATCTCAGGCACTGACTGGTGAGGAAGGAGTCATGGATATTTTAACTGCAAGGTGTTCTCAGAGACTCTGGCATTATAACCCACAAGAAGATACTCTGCTGCTAGTCAGATGGGTATGGGCTTCATCAATCACTACGTGGAGAATCAGAGATCCTCCCAGGAGGACACAAAATCAGCCTGAGAGGGGCCCTGAGGTGTTAACGACGTAGTACCTGCTAAAATTTCAGTGGGTTGAATCTGCTCTTTAATGACACACAAATCACGCGTATACATTTTCCACCAATTGGAATCTATTATTTCTCTTTTGAACCAGCTGTTCTCTGTACTTTGTTCCTTATAATGGAAAGACCTTGAAATGATGCCTTTTTAATCCTACATCCTCAGAAATCTGTATTGATAGTTTGATAAAGGGAGACATTTCTCCACGTACCTCTCTGACAAAAGCATGTTTGGGTATACTAATGCACTCTTAATAAATATATACAGCCATACAACAGAGCAAGTCCTGGTAGTCTGTTATTTACAGTAATTGTAGATTGTGAGTGGACATTTTAAAGAGAAGCTTACAAGTTAGTTGTACTTTCTGGTAGTAATTACCTCCTACAAATATGACTCATTTCGGCAGTTTAAAGGCAAGAGTTGGGTGTCCCAAAATCAACAGTCTTATAAATAAATCTCTGAATCATCAACTGAACGCACTAATGTTTAAATATGTCTCCCCGATCTCAAAGACAGCTTTAAATGTAAAATTTTATGTATTAAAATGCCTTAGGAAAAAAATAAAAACAAAAAAGCAAAAACAAAGATTATAGAAAGCTCTGTTTCCTGGGGAAGCCACCATCCTTTCGGGAAGACAGAAACTCCAACAACTAGAATGTTAGGTGTGTGTTTTCTTCAATCTTGGAGAGAAAGTTGCTATTTGTTCTAATGCAGTCCATTTGTTTTATTTTTTAAATAACACTCAGAGGGCAGACTTTTATGGTAATAGAACAGTGTTAATGCTTTTGGGTGGGACTGCCCAGGAGTCACGTGGGTAATAGAACATATAACTGAAGAAATGTGGCTGTGTCAGCTAGGAATGCTGAAGAAAGAGCAATCCACGCCAGAAGGAAATATTCATTTTTTGGAATGCTTACTCAAAGACTTTGTGTATCTCAATGAGCTTTGGCCTTCCAATCAGTGGAACTTTTTTTTTTTAACATTATAAAAAGCACACTTTGAAAGTATTAACAGAAATTTAGATGCTGACATCATCCACCCACTAGCTTCATTATTTTGTGAAGTCCTGAAGTTGTATTTGTGTCTGGTTAAAAAGGTAAGTATATTAGAAGTTCTCAGTTCTATTTTCATTATATCCAAGTATTTCATCATATCATATCAATCACCTACATGAGTCTAAGAGTAAAATCTATAGTCAGAATTCTATCATCTGTATTTAAAATATGAAATCATGTATCGATATACATATGGTTCTTTTTTGTCCTGTTCAAAAGAGCCGTATGGCAGCAAACTTGTCACTGAACCTTACAGAATGTTCAGTGTCGAAAGAGAACTGTTTCTGCTGAAAATTCTTTGTCAGTAGTTTTCTGAATTTGATATTTAGTTGGCTCCTAGTTATTTTCACATCTTCAGCTGCTGCTGTTGCATTCCCATCTCTTGGAAGGATCCAGAGCAGTACAGGGTTCCTCTGTGGCCCAGGGACAAAACGCCTGCCAAGAATACTGAACTTCTGGTGAAGGCCACTAACAACTACAAAATGGTCTAAGCGCAGTAAACAAGAACGTCGGAAATGAATGGCACAGAAATGAACAGCCAATGGCAATGGCATTCTGTGGAGAAATCTGATATCATAAATACCATTAATACATGCAGACATTTAGGAGCATAGTAAAATACCTCCAAAGGGCATGCAGCAATTCTGTGGTTAGATGAGGACCAACCCAAAGCTCAGTGTCCCAAAATAATCACAACAAGGAACTGGTATGGGTTGCATGTATTAGACCCCCTGTGTACAGCTCAGTGTCACAGGCTAGTAACTTTCCACCTGGCTCTCATTAAAAGTCCTTTGAACAGGAGGGGAAAACCAAGTCCCCACAGTCTATTCTCTTAAATGCAAAATGACACCTATAACTGACTCTCAGGCTCATATTTGTCAGAAAATGGGACAAATTCCCTCCACATGTCCACTGGAGCTGCTTAGAGTGCCCCGGCTACTCCTTCTGGTCCAGGAAGACTTTAAGTTTTGGGGGTGGGGAAGACACAGAGGGGGTAGTTTGGTGGTTGTCCATCAAAATTCCATCAAAATTGTCCATCAATCCTGTTTCCGGATTGGAATTCAACCTGTTCTCTAGCCACTTTTTAACAAGAGTAACTGACAGGTAAGGATAGAGCTCTGAGGATCCTTAATAAGCACCTGGGTAGAATAAATGTTGCCTGAGGCGTATCAGGAGCGACTGGCGTGAGACCAGAAGATGCTTACTGAGCCCAAAATCCCCAGGCTCCTTTGCCAGGGAATGAGTGAGGTCCCTTCCCCAGAGATGGTAACAAATCCTTTTGACTTTAAAAACAGAACCAAATTGCCTCCATTTCTTCTTAACTAAGAGGTTACCTCACAAGGACTTGCGGTTAATCAGGTGGCAGCATTTCTTCATTAAGATGAGAGTTCCCTCCCTTCCTGCTTTATAATATAGTTTTTTTTTGTTTATTTGACCCTAGTGGAAGCAAATCAAAGACGATGTAAGAATGTGCCTTTAGGAATACATGGGATTAACTCTCTTTTGCAAAAAGTTATTGCAGTGTTCCAGAATGGGAAAACTGGGTAATAGAAAGATGTTAACTTACTCCAAATTTAAATTCTCTCAGGATGTCTACCAGCTCCAGCTTCACCAACTGTCCTGTGTTGCCTTTGCCTAGGTTCTGTCAGAGGCTTCCATCTGATAACCTGTGCATGACCACCGTGGGACCGGCTGGGTGCCACCAGGTCACGTTCAAGCCTGACTATGTGGAATGGATTCCCAGTGGGGCAAAACTTCAACCCAATAGGAGGGCCTTTCCTCCACCTGCACTGACTGGCTTAAGATACTGTTCACATACTTGAGAACACAGTACAGTGGGTTAAAGAAGCAGGTGCAGACAGCTGCAGAGAACTTTCCTGTACTGGCTCTCTCTCCTTCCTCAATTCACTCCCCTTCTTCCTCACAGTGCTTCCTGGGGCTGCACCCCCTAATAAATTTAAGTCCTTTGTCTTGGCTTCTACTTTAGGCAAAAGCCAGGCTAAGACACACTTTTACAGGAAGAACAGTATTCTGTAGTTCACTTGGAAGAATAAGCTATCACAAAGTGTTTCATTCTTTTATGAAAGATGAAACATGATAAAGGACCAGCCCAATCAAACATTAACCCATATTATAAAACCGTAATGATTATATTAGTGTGCTCTTCATGCAAAGAGAACGAGGCAGAAAATTCAATTAAATAGAAGAACTCAGAATTAGCTGCCTACTGTGTTTCTGGTCCTATGCTATCTACTCTACATGAATTATCTCACTTAATCCTCCCCACAGCCCTGTGTAACAGGTATCATTTATGTCATCATTTTCTAAATTAAAACAAAAAACCCAAAGCCTGGAAGCTTTCCCAAATTTACCCAACTAGTATGCTACAGAGACAGGATTTGAACTGTTTAGTAATAGAAAAGTATATAATAATATTCAGTGAAAAATAAGCATGTAAAATTATATATAGGTACAATCCTCAGGTGATAAAATGTTAAAATGAATAGATAAAAAGATTAGTAGAAAATAAATCCGATTCTTAGATGTTTCCAGATTGGAATTCAGGACAACTTTTTTCTGTTTCTTTGGAACTTTTTGTGCTGCGGCAGACACACACAAGATGACTACACTTCCAGGTGTCCCTCTAGATATGGTATCATGATCCATTCTGGCCACTGAAGTATGGGAAGTATTGCGTATGCCACTTCTGGCCCTGGCCCTGGCTGTCTGCAGAGGATCTAGCTGATGATTCCAAGATCCCAAAGGACTCCAACGCCCCAGAAGGCAGTGGAGCCACTAGATGAAAGAGGTTAGATCCCTAGTTGCTGCTAGCAGAAGAACAACCAACAATAGGACCATGACATAAATAAGAAATAAATCTTTCATTGTGTTTATTTCTCAATTAAGCTACTGAGCTTCGGGATTGTTTAACAGTCATTTTAATTATCTTAACAAATACATGTAGTTGCCAATTTTTTAATGAAAAAGTAATTCAAACAAAATAAAACGTTAGTTTTTTGGCTCAAGAATTCCAAATTTAGCCAGTGATTTTTTTTGGTTTTTAACTCCCTTGAGGAGGTAAGAAGTTCTATGAATTTCTATGAAATTCTATGAAGCACACTCAAGGCACTAATACAATAGCAACAGTAGCAACAACAACAATAACTAACTCACTTCAGGAATAGAGCTTCACGAATTTGGGTAGTTGTATACAGTCATGTAACCATAATCAAGATCTAGAACATTTCCATCACCCCTAAAAGTTTCCTTGAGCCATTCTGTGTGTATCACCTCTCCAGCATCCTGCCCCAGGCAACCACTGACCTGCTACACTACATTTCGCCTTTCCCAAATTTTCATATATGTGGAATCACACAGTTCGTAATCTCTTGTGATCGACTTCTTTTGCTTAACCTAATGATTCGTCCATGTTGTTGCATATATTAATATCCCGATTCCTTCAGTTGTTGAGTTCCCCTTTTTGTCAGCATGGAGTCTCTTGAGTTCTAGTTGTGTACCACTGCCCAGTTAGAGACTACATTCCCAGGTATGGCTGCAAAATCAAATTCACTTCAATGAGAGGTGTGCAGAAATAAAATATGTGATTTCTGTGTTACTGCCTTAACAGCAAGTTGTCCTGAATTTCTTCTTCCTGATGGCTGAAAAATGTGATGACTAGAGCAAGCATGGAAGCCACATGTGTAGGCAGAGCACCTCCTTACCGCCCCTGCTCGAAACACATTCACTTAGGAACTGCGACAAGGGAACTAAACACATTTCTATCTTATTTAAGGAATTTTGGATCTCTCTGTTACAGCAGCTAAGTAATCAGCCTAAAAAATGGACTCCCCATGAAACAGAGACTATTTTGTGTTAATCTTTGTAATCTCATTATGATCTAGCTTAGTGGTTTATATTGAATAAACTTTCAGTAGCTATTTATTGGAATGAAAAGTGAATAAATGAATGAATTAGATCTACATGTAATGTTAGCCCTCAGAGAAATATTTTAAAACTTAAAATCCCACATAACTTTTATTTTTTCAATGATTTCAGATAAAATATGTTCTGCCAGATTTGGCCTTGATTGTTCTGCCAGATTTGGCCTTGATATATCATAATATGCCTAAAATTAAAGTTGGTAATGTAAAAGTATAGAAAATGGACTAACTCTTAGAGATAACACCTATATAATAATGCTTTATTTTTTTGTTTTTAAAGTATTTTATAGAATTGTAAAATAATATAATCAAAGGTAAAATACGGATAAACAATTTAAACTAATTTCACATCCAAATTTATACTTTGTTCTTTCCAAGAAAAGTTACCAACTTCCAAATCAGCTTAAACATTGCTATTAACAATTAACTGGAAATATGTGTTTCATAAAAGGTAACCAATACAAATCAAAGAGCTTGATCTCCCACTAAAAAAACCTGATTCCATGCTGACAAAATCTGATCTAAATGATTTTTAAATCTATTCCTGCATTCCTTGGAAAAATTAGCTGTGTGAAAAATATAATTAATTTAAAAATGTAATACAACTCAATAGCAAAAAATAAACAAATAAACCAATCAAATTAAACAACAGGCAGAGGAACTGAATAGACATTTTTCCAAAAAAGACATACAAATGGCCAACAGGTACATGAAAAGATGCTCAACATCCCTAATCATCAGGAAAATGCAATTCAAAACCACAACGAGAGCTGAATGAGCCAAGATGGTGGAATAGATACACACTATGCTTGCCTCATCCCATGAACACGTCAAAATTACAACTAAATTATAAAACAATCAACCTGGAGAACCATCTGAAGTCTAGCTGAGCAGAAGTTTTAAAACTAAGGATATAAAGAAGAAGCCGAGTTGAGACTAGGAGGAGGAGTGGAGACGTGAAACAGATGAAAATTGGGAGGGATATCTCAGCCACGGAGGTTCCCCACAGAGGAGCGAGGGACCCCAGCCTCACACCAGGATCCCCACAGGAGTACTGATACCAGGAAAAGATACTACATAAGGCCACCTGCAAAAAATGTAGCAGATCTACCTTATACATAGAAACAGAGAGTCAGCCAAAATGAAGAAACAAAGAAATATGTCCCAATGAAAGAACAGCAGGAAACTCCCCAAAAAGAAATTAAATGGAGGCAAGCAACATATCAGACACAGAGTTCAAAGCAATGGTTATAAGGATGCCCAAGGAACTTAGTGAGAACTTCAACAAAGAGATAACAAGTACAAAAAAAGACATAGAAACCAAAACAAAGAATCAGTCAGAAGTGAAGAATACAATGAATGAAATGAAGAATGCACTAGAAGGAATCACCAGCCGACTAGATGAAGCAGAGAATCGAATCAGAAATTTAGAAGACAAGGTAGCAGAACACACCCAATCAGAACAGCCAAAGGAAAAACAAATAAAAAAAAAAAAACACAGATCTTAATTTTAGAGACCTCTGGGACAACATCAAGCGTAACAACATTTGCATCATGGGTATCAGAAGGAGAAGAGAGAAAGCAAGGGATTGAGAACCTATTTGAAGATATAATGACTGAAAACTTTACTAACCTGGCAAAGGAAATAGACATACAAGCCCAGGAAGCACAGAGTCCCAAACAAGATGAAACCAAACAGGCCCACACCAAAACACATTATAATTAAAATGGCAAAGGTTAAAGACAAAGAGAATCCTAAAAGCAGCAAGAGAAACGCAACTAATAACTTAAAAGGGAGCTCCCATAAGATTGTCAGCTGATTTCTCAACAGCAATTCTGCAGGCCAGAAGAGATTGGCAGGAAATATTCAAAGTGATGAAAAAGAAGGATCTACAAACAAAACTATTCTACCCAGCAAGGCTAACATTTAAAATTGAAGAGCTTCCCAGACAAGAAAAAGCTAAAGGAGTTCATCACCACCAAGCCAGTATTACAAGGAATGTTAGAGAGACTTCTTTAAGATGGAAAAATAAAAAGATTAAAAATATGAATAATAAAATGGCAATAACTACATATCTATCAACAATTACTATTAATGTAAATGGATTAAATGCTTTGATCAAACACATAGGGTGGCTGGGGGCCGGCCCGGTGGCTCAGGCAGTTGGTTGGAGCTCTGTGCTCCTAACACCAAAGGCTGCCAGTTTGATTCCCACATGGGCCGGTGAGCTCTCAACCACAAGGTTGCCGGTTTGATTCCCACAAGGGATGGTGGGCTGCACCCCCGGCAACTAACAATGGCAACTGGACCTGGAGCTGAGCTGCACCCTCCACAACTAAGATTGAAAAGACAACAACTTGACCTGAAAAAAGTCCTGGAAGTACACACTGTTCCCCAATAAAGTCCTGTTCCACTTCCCCAATAAAATCTTTAAAAAAAAAAATAGGGTGGCTGAATGGATAAGAAAATAAAACCCTTACATATGGTGTCTACAAGAGACTCACTTCAGATTGAAAGACACCCACAGACTGAAAGCAGAATGGTGGAAAAAGATTTCATGAAAATGGAAACGGAAAAAAAAAACTGGGGTAGCAATACTTATACCAGACAAAATAGACTTTAAAACAAAGGCTATAATAAGAGACAGAGAAGAACTCAGTAATGCCACTTCTGGGTATTTATCTGAAGAAACCCAAACACTACTTTGAGGTGACGTGTACATCCATATGTTCGTTGCAGAATTGTTTACAATGGCCAAGATGTGGAGGCAGCCTGGGTGTCCGTCAATGGAAGAATGGATAAATAGGAGATGGTACACATATACAATGGAATATTGCTCGGCCATGGAAGGGAATGGGTTCTTGCCATCTGTGGTTACATAGCTGGACCTGGAGGATATTGTGCTGAGTGGAGTATATCAGACAGAGAAAAGACAGATGCAATGTGATTTCACTTATATGTGGGATCTAAAGAACAAAATAAACAAAATAGAAACACACTCATAGATACAAAGAACATTTTGATGGTTGCCAGATGGGAGGGATGTTAAGGGGATGGCTGAAAAATGGGAAGGGATTAAGAAGTACAAATTGGTTGTTACACAGTAGTCATGGGGATGTAGGGTACAGCAGAAGGAATATAATCAATAATATTGTAATAACTGTGGTGTCAGATGGGTACTAGATTTATCGGGGGATAGATGGGTGGGGGTTGGGGGACAGGGTGAAAAAGGTGAAGGGATTGAGAAGTACAGGTTGGTAGTTCAAATAGTCATGGGGATGTAAAGCATAGGGAATATAATCAAATATGGTAACAGCTATGTATAGTGCCCGGTGGGGACTAGACTAGTCAGGGGATCACTTCTTCAATTATACAAATGTCTAACCACTATGCTGCACACCTGAAATTAATACAAAATAATACTGAATGTTAACTGTAATTGAAAAATTTAAAAAAGGGGGAAATGTGAAGGGGAATAAGAGGTTCAAATTTCCAGGCATAAAACAAGTAAGTCACAGGGATGCAACGTACAGCATGGAGAATATCGTCAATAATATTGCAACAGCACAGTACAGTGTCAGATGGTTGCTGGACTTACGGTGATCACTTCTTTAGGTAGATAAATGTTGAACAACTATGGTGTACACCTGAAACTCATATAATACTGTTTGTTAGCTATGCTTTTTAATAAAAATCTTTTTAAAAAAACACAATGAGATACCACTTCACATCTGTTACGATGGCTATTTTTAAAAGAAAAGAAGTAAGTTGATGAGGATGTAGAGAAAAGGGAAGTCTTGTGCATTGTCGGTGGGAATGTAAAATAGTGCACGCACTATGGAAAACAGTATGGAGGTTCCTCAAAAAATTAAAAACAGAACTACCATATCACCTTGCCATTCTACTTCTGGGTATTTATCCAAACAAAATGAAAACATTACTTATAATAGCCAAGATATGAAAACAACCTAAGTGTCTCTCAATGGATGAATGGATAAAGAAAATGTGATTAAATATATTACTCAGTCATAAAAAAGAATGAAAATCTCACCATTTGCAACAACATCAGTGGACCTAAAGGGTATTATGCTAAGTGAAATAAGTCAGACAGAGAAAGATGAGTACTATATGATCCCACTTATATGTGGAATCCCGCCCCCCCACCACACACACACACAAAACCATGCTCATAGATACAGATAACAGATTGGTGATTGCCAGAGGTGGAGGGTTGGGAGGTGGGCAAAATGGGTGAGAAGGGTAAAAAATACACACCTCCAGTTATGAAATAAATAAGTCATGGGATACGATGTACAGCATGGTGACAATGGTAAATAATATTGTAATTGCATAATTTGAAAGTTGCTAGGAGAGTCGATCTTCAAAGTTCTCATCACAAGAAAAAAAACTCTGTAACTATATATGGTGATGGATATAACTAGACTTATTGTGGTGATTATTTAGCAATATATACAAATATCAAATCAACATGTTGCACTCCTAAAACTAATATATATTGCATATCAATTATACCTTAAAAAATAAATGTGTCAAAATGTTTTTTTTAAACTCATCATTGTAATAACTTAAAGACCTAGGTGAAATATTTACAGCAGAAAAATCAACAGGCATTTCACAAATATGATTTTTAAAAGATTGTGTTGCTTGCTCATGGATAAACTACTTCTACTTTGATGTCAGGTCTCCTGATGTTAATGCTTTGGTGAAAAGCTTCTTCCATGAAAAATCAAAGAAATAGTGTAGAGTCTAGATGTCAATCTACAAACATTGAGTTTTAGGGCTTACACTATTGGGAAGTGTCAATGTCTTCTTTATATCAGAGTAGTTAAGCAATTGCCAATTCATTTATTAAGAACTTCTAAAAATGATTTCCCACCAGATCTCACTCCACTCTAAGGGTGCAGCTATTTTTAAGGTTAAACTAATCCTTAGCAACTATAATTGTGTATACTCACCATCAATTTACTTACTAAAGTACTTGTTAGAAGTTAATTCTAACTTTAAAAAATGATTTTTTATCTTAGCAAATCAATGTCTTTAATTAGCATCCTTTTAGTTTAATAAACTATAAATGGTATGTCTGCATTGTATTCACATTGATATGTCAAACTACCATTTTTTCATTTAGGATAATGAAAAATCACTTAAGGCCATTTACACAGATGACATGTAAATTTAAAGTCGCTATCCATCACTAAAATATTACCTGAAATTATTAAAATGGCATTTTATTTTACGTAGAAGTTTTCTAATGTGAATTTCAAGTAGAAAGTGAGTTAAATAATTCCACAAATAGTTTCTCCCCCAAAGACTTAACCAACTGTTATTTGCAGAAAATTTTCAACAAATAATAATTATTTGCCCTACAATTAAAACTAGTATGATTATTTGAAGTTTAGAATTCCGAATGGAAATTTCTTTTTAATAATAAAAAGAGTATTTGGGGAGGACCCACTTATCTCTGGGATTGCATTTTTCTTACTATTATATTTTCCTGTGAGAGACTCAGCCAGTTTTCCTAAATTTGGGTCACAGAGAATTGGAATACTATTGTGTAATTTAATAAATTACAGTAAAAAGGGTCTCTGAAAGAGCTCCCTCTATGTGTGGTGAATTCTACTTGTCCCTTGGGTGGGGAAGAGGAAGACGGGTTGGTTGGAAGGAATGGGAATGATGAAGGTATGCTGGGCAGGGAGGTATAAAGTCAAGGTGAAAACATCCACCTTCCCTGTTCTAAGGCAGTGCTACTCGAGCTGGCTAAGAACGACCAATTGCCCTGGGGGTAGCACACACCACCTGGAACTGACAAACGGGATTAAGGATGGTGATGGGTGGCTGTTGGCTCGCAGACTGTCATCTGTGCCTCTTTGTAGAACCAGCTGCTTTCTTGGATTGAGCAGATTAATTCCAGGCCCGAAATGCAAAAGAATCTTAGAGTCATGGGATGTGAGAAGTGAAGAACTGGATGGTACTGCCCTAATATGCAGAGGCCCAGATATTTCACATGACTTTCCTGGATCCCACAAAGGACGAGTGGCTATGCTGGGAACCCAAATCTCATGACCTCTAGCTCATGTCCTTGTAGGGCACACAAAGTTCCAGTGTGGTCACAGTCCTCAGGCCATCTTGCTTCTGCAGTCACGCCAAGAGCAGCAGGGCCAGTGCGGAAGCCACAATGCAATCAGCACTGCATGCTTTGCTCCTGGTTCAGGCCTTCTGAGAAAGGTTACTGAGGACTTTGAAGCACTCCCCCAAATCTCCTACTTCTTAGCGTCTTTACTGTTCGTCATTTGGCAAGAAAAGGGGTGGGCAGAGAAGACTTGGAGTCCATGAAAAGACATTGTATAGACATTACTGCCACTAAGTGGCTTTAGAATTATTCACCTAGGCATGTAATGGCAAAGTAAAAATAAATCTAGAGGCATTTCACTCAAATATTTCCTCCAGTTAGAAGGGTAAATTCTCACACCACCACTTCGACAGGTCTTCATAAATGGGGCCCTGCAGGAGTTCATCTTTTTCCCCCACAGTTCCTACTACAGTCGTGTTCTCTTCTGCACACCTGCACTAGCCTTACTACCAACAAGTCTACCCTCATGGGCCTACAGGGTATTATGCTAAGTGAAACAAGACGGACAGAGAAAGACAAATACCATATGATTTCATTTATACATGGAACCTGCAAACCAAAATGAGATTGTTTAACACTGATGTTCCAGTGACCAGTCTGCCTGGGTCATCCATAGTACTCCTCCCCATACCCGAGTTTTAGAAATCATTTTTGTTACTGAATGCTTCCTTTGTGCAAGCATCATTTAAAATATTTTTCATATAAAAGTCAGTTATACCTTGCAATAGCCTCATGGGGTAGACTCTGATATTATATCACTTTACAGATGAGGAAACTGAGTCACAGAGGTTAAGTATGATCATGTGTCCATTGCTGTACTAGTAACTAACAGGCCCAGGACCTGAACAGGGGCATCTTGGCTCTTTGCCTCTTTCCTATTAACCACGTTTTACTGCCTCTCTAAAGGTCAGCTAGTCTGCAATAGCTGTGTGTGTGTGTGTGTGTGTGTGTGTGTGTGTGTGTGTGTGTGTGTGTGTCGTGCGGGGCGGCCTGCGGGGTCTCTGCTCCCACTCCCCACATAAGAACGCAGGACATGGTGAGGCCAAAAAGGAACACCCACGGAGCCATAGGCAAGGGAGTCATACCACTATGGTCTCACTGGAGGCTGGGTTTACACGACGTGCACCCTGCTGTCCTCTTTGCTGCCAACCAACCCACTCTCCTCCACTCTTCTTGGCTTCCCTCCGTAGCCGCGACAGTTATATTAGTGGCCAATGGCTCAATGGTTACAGCTGACGGCCAACCAGCCACAGCTAACGGCCATCTACTTCCCGAGCCAGCACCTCTCCACCTGAGGCCGAGAGCCTGGAAACTGCTCTCTGGGGTGCTGTCCCCACAGTGTGTGTGTAATATAGTATAGTGGAAAGAGAATTGATTTTTAAAAAAAATTTATTGGGGAATATTGGGGGACAGTGTGTTTCTCCAGGGTCCATCAGCTCCAAGTCATTGTCTTTCAATCTAGTTGTGGAGGGCACAGCTCAGCTCCAAGTCCAGTTGCCATTTTCAATCTTTAGTTGCAGGGGGCACAGCCCACCATCCCATGTGGGAATTGAACTGGCAACCTTGTTGTTGAGAGCTCACACTCTAACCAACTGAGCCATCTGGCCGCACCTCCCTATAGAAGCCCTGAGGCAGCTTGCTGTCTTCAATCCAGTCATAGAGGGCGCAGCCCACCGGCCCATGAGGGAATTGAACCGGCAACCCGATTTTTCAGAGCTGGTGCTCTAACCAACCGAGCCATCCGGCCGCCCCAAGAAAGAGAATAGAGTTTATAGTCAACACTTGACTGGGTTTAATCCCAGCTCCTCCTCTATAATGCTATGTAGCGTTGGACTAGTTCTAATGACTTTGTTTCCTCACCTGTAAAATAACAGAAATGATTAAGTCACCAAGCTTGAGGAATTAAATAGGTATTAAATGGAAAAGGTCTAAGTGTGCATGACTCAGAGTAGGTGCTCAATTTAAGTGAGCACCTTCTCTTCCCTTGTTGAAGAGAACAAGGTTCTCAACAAGGTCTCAACAACAAGGTTGCCAGTTCAATTCCCACATGGGATGGTGGGCTGTGCCCCCTGCAACTAAAGATTGAAAATGGCAACTGGACTTGGAGCTGAGCTGTGCCCGATTACTTAATCTGGCTGATCTGGTCAGTCTATTATCATCAATATAAATCTTATTAAGAAGAGTTAAAGAAGAGTTAGAATATACATCATGAAAATGATATATAATACTTCCTTTCAGCCTGATTCTTTGGCTTCCACACGCTTAGGTGTTTCATTAGTGTCAAAAACATGAAAGCAGTCCCGAGGAACTGGATTTTCAATGAGAAAAGGATGAGATACAGATTGACCAATATTTAAATTTTTGTTGTATATTTTTGTTTCTTGTATTTCAATAGTCTCGATATCTGAAATTGTTTGTCCTGGGCATTTTCCTTTCTAGGACATATGCTCAGGGTCACAAGAATATCACAGCCCATCACCTGCTTCAGATTTGTTCTTTTTGCCACTTGTTAAAATTTTTAAGAGGTTTTGAATGGTGAGAAAGGCAATGATCCTGTTCAACCCAAGGCAATTTGTATATTCCTCGTTCAAAAGTTGTCTAATGTATTGGACCTGTCCAAAAGTGTGTCCCAGTTTATCAGAAAAAGAACAGTTTCCAGTTCCAAAATTAGAGGTTAGACCTCTTGTAGCCAGCTCTGCTGAGTATTCCACACTCCACACTCCTCGGCTCAGGATGGAGCTCTGTCAGCTCAGGTCTGAGATTCTGGAAGGTGTTCAGTTCTCACAGCTCTTGACCACAATGTGAAGATACTTCAGGAGAGCTTCAAGGAACTGAACCTTGTGTAATTGACTTGGGAAAATGTATTTGTTGCCTGTACAATCACAAATGGAACCTTTTCTATTAGGAAAGTGTCATAAGGAATGTGGATAGCCAAACCATTTATTTCTTCTGCAGAGGACACCGTGTCTTGCTTGTTTTAACACATGGTGCAAGGCTCTCAGTACACCACCAACTGAAAATCATCACAGCCTTAACTGAGACAAATCCTAGCCTTCCCACGCTGTCATGGAATAGCAGTATTCCATTCTCTGCCTCCACATAGCAAGTATTTAACATGTTTTGAGCAAAATACTTTCTGTGCTTCTGTCTTTGAGGAATTCCACATCCTCTAGTGTTTGGTGATTCAACGTTGACCTTGCACACTGCTGTATTTTACAATGGGCTTTTAGAGTGAGTTATATCCAGGGATAGAAAAAAAGGACATGGAAGGAAATACAGAAACACCTTGACTAATAGAGTAGCAGAATAGAAAGAGAATTAGAGCCGGACGAGCTGGTTCCAGCTCTGCCACTTGCTAGCTTTGTCACCTTATACAATTTAACCTCTCTGAGTCTCAGTTTTCTCATCTGTAAAATGGGGGTAACACCAATCTTACATAAACTGGATCATAAATAGTGAAATAAAAATAAGTATTATTTTCTGTGCACTTACTGTGTATAGTATTTGGTCCAAGCACTGTAATGTTAAACTCATTTAATATTTACAATATTAAGGGATAGAATTCTATAGTGATCCTGATTTTACAATGTTACAGTGAGAAACCTGAGGTACAATAATAGCCATAATGGGAGTCATTACTATCAATAACTATAATGTCATGAATACTGTTATGATCTAAAAGCGTTAACAGCTAACAATGAAAGTAAAACCAACAGAAATTCTTCACTTTAAAAATGTATTATAAAAGCAAGATTTGTATAGGAAAAAATGAGTAGGGGTAAGATAAATCATTCTTTAGACTTACACATGATTTCTTTCCCATGCCTCTTTCTCTAAAATGATAGGTATTTATGAAAACCATTTGCCATGAATAAGCCTTATTATGTATGTATACAGCTCTATAAAGATGTAATTAAAAACTGAAATTATTTGCAAGTCCTAGAGAACAGAGAAAATGGGAGAAAGTATAAAAACATAATTTAAAAAAAATCCCAAAATTAAAAGATAAGTTTCCAGATGATAAAGGGCTAGCATAGCAAACAAGAAAAGACCTTCACCAAGGCACATCATCAATGAAATTTAGGAACATCAGAAAAAAGAAATGATCCTAAATGCTTCTCCAAAAGGACAGACAAGCAAACTAAAACTGCTTGCAAAGAGTCAGGTATCAAATAGTATCGAACTTCCCAATAACAACACAGAAAACTAGGTGGCAATGGAGAAATGTCTTCAAAAGTTTGAGGCAAAATTATTTCCAAACCTAAAACATTACACCCAGACAAATTAGCAATTATTTCTGACATTTTATGATATTCAAAGACTCGAAAAATTTACCTCCTATGTATACTCCTTCTCAGGAAAATACTAGAGAATCTGCTCCACATAAAAAAGAAAAAAAAGAGGAAGCAAATAAAGAAAAGGGAAGACTTGAGATACAGGAAATAGAGGATTTAGGAGACTAAGGAAATTCCCAAGAGTTAGTGAAAGAATGTTCCAGAATGACAGCTGTGCAGCAGTCCTGGATAGCAAGTCCATATTTGAGCAAGAAGATCGAAAGCCATGGGAGAGAAATCTCCAGAGAGGGGAGAAGGGAGCTGATTGATTTGCTGTGTTTAGCTTTTGGGAAAGTTATTTTTCAGTTGTTTGACAGATATGTTACAGCATTCAAATACATTAGGAAGAATAAAAAGCTGTACAAAAAAAAAAAAAAGAAACAGTCAAAGTATACTACCTGAATGAGCCATAGAAAAGATTTATGTAGTCCTATTAATGCAAACAATGACTGCTGATTTAGCCAAAAATTGAAATTTCATTGTACTGAGAAGATGGGAGATGGAGAGCGGACGGGATGGGGTAAGACAACTATAGCCTCGGCTACCTTAATATCAAATTGACATTGTCTAGAATTCATAAACCAAGAAACTATATTATAGACATATTACTATGTGGAGAAGCAAATGAAAGAATTGAATTTGGCTGCCTCTGGGTCATCAGTTTGGGGGTTGGTGAAAAGACGTAGGGAGGAGAGTGTTGATATTCAGTAAGGCTTTTAGGTGTGTGTGTGTGTTTTTTTAATTGAGATGTAGTTGACATATAATATTATATTAGTTCCAGGTGTATGAACTTTAAGGTTTTTTTTAATTTCAAAATATGTAAATATGCTCATGTACTACCTTATAAATGAAAAAACAAAAATAAATAAGGTATTTTAAAAAGGCTCATCTTGAGTAGGCAACTCATTGGAGATGCCACTAACTTTAAGAAGCTGCGTTTAGAACCATATTAAGTGATTCGAATCTGATGGTTAAAGATTACAATTTCTGTTTTTTTTAAATCCTGAATTTAGGAAGTTTATTTTAATGCCCAAAACGGACAGAAAAGAAACAGAACAATTAAGGACGAGAGCTGTTCAATCAGAGAAAGAGAAGTAAAGAGGGGAAATTAAAAGAAGAGCAAATAAGTTAGAAGAAAGCACTTGAAAAAGAAGTAAACATTGAAAGCCGAGGAACTTGGTTTCACGTATTCGGTAGAAACGGGACAGAAGACTGACTCACAGAGATCTATGCTGGTCTACACACACAAAGTAACAGAGGGAAAAGATTTAATGCAGGCAAACAAAACATTTAAAAAATTACTAGTAATTAATCTGAAACTAGTTACTAAAAAGGTTACTTTTTTTTTCTTTTGAGCCTTAGAAAGGAGACCCATGAAAGTATATACCGTGTTTCTCCGAAAATAAGACCTAGCCGGACAATCAGCTCTAATGCGTCTTTTGGAGCAAAAATTAATATAAGACCTGATTATACTAAATATATTATATTATATATTATATTATATTATATTATATATTATATATTATATTATATTATATTTTATATTATATTAGTTATATTATATTATACTATACATATAGTATATTATACTATACTATACTATTATATTACACTATATTGTTAATTATATTATTATATTATAAAGAGCTGGTCTTATTTTAGTAAAAGACCTGGTCTTATACTAAAATAAGACCAGGTCTGTGGGGACAGAATCCCAGAGAGCAGTTTCCAGGCTCTTGGCCTCACGTGTAAAGGTGCTGGCTGGGGTAGTAGATGGCCATCAGCTGTGACTAGTTGGCCATCAGCTGTAACCAGTTAGCTATTGGCCACTGATCTAACTGCTGTGGATGGGCTAGCAAGTGCGGATTGCAGTTAACAAGTGGTTTGGTTGGTTGGCGGAGAAGTGGACAGGTGGATTGCAGATGATGTGGCTCCTACTTCCTGTATCTCCAACCCAGCCGCCAGCGAGAACATAGTGGTATGAACCCCCTATCCATGGCTCCGTGGGTGTTCCTTTTTGGCCCCACCATATCCTGTGTTCTGGTGCAGGGAGCGGGACCAGAGACCCTGCATTACAGGGTCTTGTATTAATTTTTGCTCCAAAAGACTCATTAGAGCTGATTGTCCGGCAAGGTCTTATTTTTGGGGAAACAGGGTACCTAAAAGCGAGAATAGAACTAATACACTTCGAAACGGGAAAAGAACATTTCCAAAGAGGCTGAAAGCCTCCAAGTGTGAGTAAGAGATTCCCATGATGGGGAGCAGGCTTCTATGGAACAGAGGGGAATTAAGGCAAATGAAGATCTGGGGAAAAGGCCACTCAGAAATGTAGCGTTCTCCGCCGCCCCCCCCCCCACAATTGGGAACAGGTTTGACTCTGAACTAAAACTCCTTTCCATCTTCTATAAGTTAATAACTATTTGTACTACATACATTTCCAAATATTCTGAGCTTCTGGGTAAAGTGGTATTTAAAGCATCATTTCTATCCATCCAATGCATTACGAGATTTGAAAGCTTGTGCAACACTAGGTAGATTATTCTAAAGCAAAAGTTGCCATTCTGATGCCACCATTATTTATGGTACCAGAAGTCTGAAGCCCTTTAAACTGTGTGAGAAGAGGAAGAAAAATGCATTATATTTTCTGTAAGAAGTGTAGACACTGACTGCTTGTTCTACAATTCATACAGTAATTTATTTTTTAATCATTTCTCATTATAGTCACAAGAATTCTAGGAATACACACAGCTCTGGTCTGGAGTATTCTTTTTCCCCTTAAGTTCTGGGCCTGGGTTTCAGTTTCTGTCCTCTGGTGAGGAAGAGCAAAGTGAGAGTCTTTCTGAGAGATCCCACCAGTCCCCTGCGTCCAGCTTTGTCTTATGTTTGCCTTTCATCCACTGGACAGCGGGCTTAGAGAGGTTGTCTCTGCCAACAGCCTGCTGGGGGCTAATTATTGCAAAAGGTACCACGTACATTAATTGATTTTAGTTTAATATGATTTGTAAATTTCGTTTAGCATGTAATCTACACGGTCAGTTATGACTAAATCCCAGGTTGTGTTCCTGCTGGGAACTGGTTCTAGCCAATGATCCTCATGTGTCATAGAGTTTATTCATGCAATTCAGTCAATTTTATTTTTCCCCTATGGGAAGACCTCTCTAATAAAATGATATAAAAAGTGCATTTATTCCACAAATATCTGTTGAGCACCATCTTCTAGGTACTGAGGATTCAACAGCAAGTCAAAACCTACAGAAAGCCCCACCTTCATGAAACTGATCTTGGGGAGGATAATGCCAAGGGAAGGAAAGGCAATACGAAACTAGGTTTCTTTTTAATGACATGTGCGTGTGGGCCAATGTTGTAAGAATTTTTTTCATGAAATGTGGAGAATTTATACAGGTATTTGCCATGTAAAACACTTCTGGATTGGAAAACTTCAGTTGGAGATTGGTTAATTCGTGTGGTAACATTTTACTAAAGTAGAATGAAATCAAGTTATACAGCAACTCTCTATACTATAGATTTGGTTATGGTGCAAACAAACACATGTAGTGCTTAGATGTCACTTCCTGTACCATGAGAGCCTATAAATTGTTATAACCTAATTCCTATATCATCACATGGTTCTCCTTAGATGTAGCAAGATCTCTATTTCTGTAACCTTTTAGAATACAGTTTCAATGCTAATGTCTGACATTAGTCAATGACAACCATGCGCTGCACGACATTCAGCCAACAATAGACTCATATACAACGGTGGTACGCCATAGAGCCTAGCTGTGTAGTAGGCTGTACCACCCAGGTGTGTGTAAGTGCACTCTGTAATGTTTGCACAGTGACAAAATCGCCTAATGATGCATTTCTCTGAACGTCTCCTAGTCATTCAATTGTGCATCACTGTACTATCTGCCTTAGGAGGCGTCGTAACTATTATATGAGAATTCTCTATTTATAGTCACAGAGAAGCAGCAGCAGCAGCAACGATAACAGAAAGGACAATAGTCAAAGTTGTGACAATCATTCAGATTTTAAAAAGGAGATAGTGCAGTGGGAAAGAATGGGCAAAGAACCGAAAGAATGGGCAAAGAATCGCCCAATTAATCCAGTTGGCTTACATACAGAATTACTACTCTACTTCCCCTTGCCAGGCAAATGACAAGAAGAAAGTAAAAGGGTGGACTGCTAGGGAGTCACAGACAGCGTAGGAGCCCGTGTCACGGCAACTTGGGTAATTGAGGTTCCTTCTAAGTTCCCCATTAACTGGGGATGAAGACAGCTAGTGGAATATGGTTAAACGATTTTTTATTTTGTTTTTTCATCAAGGCAGAGAATGGAGGGAATCACTCATGGCATTGCACTAAAATAAAAGACTAGTGGGAAAGGCAGTGGTTCTGCAACTTTCGTGTGCATCAGAATCTCCAGGCGGGCTTTTGAAAACACAGATGGCTGGGTCCCCAGCATTTCTGAAGCAGTAGGTCTGGAATGGGACCAGAGAATTTGCACTTCTAACAAGCTCCAAGTGTTACTGGTGCTGTTCGTCCAGGGATCACACCTTGACAACCATTTGAGTGAAGTATACAAAGAAAGCTGTAGAAAAGGGAGGGTGTATAGTCTAAAATGACCCCCATTATCTTTGTGCCCCTCTTCTTGAGTACAGGTGGAATCTATAAATATGGGATATCATTACCATGATTAAGTTAATAAATTGAGTAATGTAAAGAGATTATCCTCAGTGGGTCTTACCTAATCATGTGATTCCTTAAAGAAAGGTAAAGAGTCAGAGAAACATGTTCCAGCTAGCCAGGTAGAAAGCCATGCTTTGAACTACCTTTGCAGATCACATGTCACTGATATTTAATTAGACAAATATTTATTAACTGACTACTATTTGTAAGACTCTAGTGGGTTTTTTAGACATCACAGTTCTGTTTTTCTAATAGGAGGAATAATATAAGAACACAAACTATTTTTCTTCAAGGAAGATTATAATAAAACTCCTAAGAGTTAGTTAAAAACTCCTAAGAGACATAAGCAAAGTGTTATAGCAATTTAAAGGAAGAATGGGTCACATCTGGCTGGGAAAAAAAAGATTTAATAGAGACAAAGGCATGAGAGAGAGTGTTAAAAAATAAGATTACCATAGACCAAGAGATTAGAAAAAAAAAGAGCAAAGGGGTTGGATAAATTGGAGTATACTATATTCCAGGGAAAGAGACCAAATAAACAAAGGCTTAGCTGTATAAAAATATAGAAGGCATATTTGCAGAATTACAGGTAGTCCTGTACGGCTGGATGATATGTACCAGGAGGGGAGCAGAGGAGGATAAGGCCAGAAAAGTAAGTTGTAAAGCCTTCTAAATATCAAAGAAGAATCAATAATTGGGAGAAGGAAGTGGGAATCAGGGACGAGGCTTCTATAGTGGGACTAGAATGAACTGATTGGACATTATGCTGATGATTTACCAACCTCAAATTCCTTCTTTTCTGCTAACAGGTCCAGGATTCTTCTAGAGCCTTATATTACCTTCCCATTAAATATGAACACGTGTTTGGGGATATTAAGAATAGGAATATGAGGTACAGGAGTCCATTATACTTAGAAGGAAAACCTTCTCAGCAGTTTGGAAATCTATCATCTATTTCTCCAGCAATTTACACGTACTGAAAACAGCTTATCCCTACCTTTATTACTCACTCTTAATTCTAACTTGGTATCTATATCCCAGTTGCTTAACCTTCATTGCCAATTTGGTCTTCGTTTAGTGAGATTTTGTCTCCTTGGCTTTCCCTTTCTAAGGACAGAAAATTCTCACCGTGCTCTTCTGATAGTGGTCATTAGAATGTAGCTATCTCTATGAGTCAGAAGAGTTCCTGGTTCCTGATGTTGGTCAATTTTCACTAAGAAGTTAAGAGTAAATGAAGATAATTCCTCACCATGTATGGTTTCAATCCCTTTTTGCTCTGTGCACCCCCCACCCCATCCACTGGGCACTGCTGTGTCCACTGGGTACATCAGGCCCACAAGGCCTAATAGGTACCACCACATTTTATGTGAATGACCAAACACTGTGGTCACTTCCATTCTACCATCTCGTCTACACTATATAACTGCATGGTTTTCCGTAAGAGGTAGAGATATCATCATAAGATTATAGAACACTTCCCTCCCCAATACCATCACCTCAACAGAGCTCCAGAATAACAGTGTATTGCAATAGAAAGAGCTGTAAGACACAGATTCTACTTAAGAAGTTCTTAGGGAAACCAAAAGATAGCAGGGGAGCTAAAACACACACACACACACACACACACACACACACACACACCTAGAGGAAACTGAAGCGTCTGGCACAGCTACAGCACACATTAAACACAGCCCAGCTCCTAGCCACATTAACATAATACTAAAAGCCTCAGTTCCTATTACCATATATATCATGTCTGGCTTTCAGCAAACAGTACAAGGCATGCTGGAAAGCAAGATGAGGTTAAGACACCCGTCTTGCAAATGACATGCTGCCCTTCTCCTGCTCCTCTTCCCAATGGCAGAGGGAGAACTTAGGACCAACTGAGACTGTGCTTTGAAGTGAGGGAAGGCAGAGAGTTGTGGTCTCAGCAGCACCAAGGGGATCCGCAGCCACGTTACATGGTTGGAATACTGGCTCTGCTACTTACCAGTTGTCTGTCTTGCTTGGCATTTCCACACTTCCTATTCCCAATCTGTGAAATGGTCCCTACAGAAACCTCACAGTGTTGTTTGGACTGGTAAATGGAATAATAACAAATTGGGCACTTACAGTTCACCAAGTACATAATAAGCACTTAAATATATTAGCTATGATGATTCACCATGGCTAGAAGTTATTCAGAAGTTATCTAGATTTCCACCATGTTTCCCGTTCTCTTACTATTAATAATATTCCTGTATTATGGTAAAGATTGTATTTTGATGCATGGTGTAGGTAAATACCAAAGAGCCAGGGTACTAATTTTCTGCCTGCAAAGAAGAAATTTTATTTGTTCCTTTCTAAATTCAACTATATTTAGAGCACATTAATACATCTAGTGTCCACTGCTTCATTTCTAAGAGATTTTGATGCCTTCATTTCCTGGTGTTAAACTAAAATTCACTATCAGCAGTAGGTACCCACTTAAATGATCAACAATTCTCCATTAGAAGAAAAACTCAATTCTTATAACAGCATGACTAAAGGATGATGGCTTTTCAGAGTAAGAGTGTCCTAATCGGAGAAGATGATTTCTAATTTTAAAGAATTTAAGTGAAATATTTTACCTATCAGTATAATAAATAGGTGATTTAATACATTGTATTATAACTTGTGAACAAAACTACTGGCTATAGGTTTGTTTAAGTTGTTTGTCCATTCGATATTTGACTTTTAAGTGACTACCATGGCTATGGGTTTGGGGCGGGAGCAAATGATCTCCCGTGTCTTTCCACTGAAATCCCACACCATGAACATTTGATATATTTTACCTGCCTTAAAACACTCATTGCTTTCCATTTTGGTGCCTTACTTTAATTCTTGATGAAATTGTTTCCTTGCTACAATGGTGTATCCAATTCTCAATGATTATTCATAAAAGTACCGTATGGTTCCAGTTATTTTCAAAGTCAAAAATATTTATAGTCCTGACCCTGCAATGCCTATACATATACTCTTTCAGATGAAGCCACACACACACATTTGTTGTACATTTTTGTGGTGACAGAAAACTGGAAATAATCCAAATACCTACTAGCAGGAGAAAGGTTAAATAAATTATTAAATTTCCCTATGTTGGAATATTATGCAACCCTTAAAAACAATGATATAGATATTATCTAGATTTAAAAGAATAATGTAAATATTTATGCACTGATTGCAAATATGTAAATATGCTCAAATAATATTGATAAAAAATAAACCTGCAGAAGAATATTATCTCAAACTCTGTTAAAAACAAACAAAAACCACATTGGCACACAGAGAATTTATAGAAGGATACCAAAAAAATCTGTTAATATACTTAATTCTGGGAAGTAGGGATAGGGAGGGAGAGGTAAAGAGGAATTTACTTTCCACCTTATTGTCAATTTTAAGTTTGAATGTCTTAGTATTTATACAAATAAATGACTAGAAGGATTTCAAACATATATTTTAGGTACAAAAATAGGTTTATTTTTAATAAGTGAATGATTTATTTTTAACAAAATAATATGTAAGTTTATAATCGTATATCATTTTTAAATACTATATATTTTTTACATGTATTGATAAATGCAGGCATAAATTAATGTCTGGAACCATAAAAGAATGTATTAATTTGGAATTAAATTATTATTTGAAAAAGTATTTACTTGACAAAATGCCTGTTAAAAGTGTTTTGTTCCCATGCTTGCTAACTTAAAATATCCAGTCATTTTTTGGGCCAAGAGTATAACTTCCTGAGGTGCTGGTAAATTTATTAGTTCACAAAATGCCTCCCCAACAATTGTAGACACTGTAACAAATCAACTGACAAATAATTGAGTTGCTATACTGCAAGGAGGATTTAAAAATATATTTTTAAAAAATTATTGAAGTATAACAGACATATTAAAGTGAAAATCAGAAGCTCAATGAAATATCACAAAAAGAACACCTTTATAACCATTACCCAGGTCAAGAAATAGAATATTACTGGTACCTAAAAAAAGCCCTCTTGGTCCCTTCCCATTTCTAAATCCTCCCTTCTTCTAAAAGATAATAAATACTCCAATTTTTATCACTATCAATTAGTTTTATCTATTTTTAAATTTTATATAAATGGAATAACAATGGTTAGTTCATTCTCATTGCTTGAATGGATATTTTACAATGTTATTTACATAAATGCTGCTATGAACCTGTCTTTCAGTGTACGTGTAAATATGTATGCATTTCCACCAAGAAGTGGAATTACTGGGTCATAAGGTATGAATCTGTTCGGTTTTAATAAATAACAAAATCATTTTCTAAATTACCAGTACCAATTTACATTCTTACCAGTAATATAGGAGTACCTATTGTTACACATCCTTCACACATAGTACTGTCAGGCTTTTCTACTTTATCCATTCTGGTGGATTTGAAGAGATATCTCTCTGTGGTTTTGATTTCTATTCTCCTGAAGAGTAATGCTATCTTTTCATATCTTCATTGGGCATTTGGATATCCACTTTTGAGAAGTGACTGTTCAAGTCTTGCCCACTTATCTTTTGGTTATATATCATTTTGTATTGATCTGTATAAGTTCTTCCATATTCTGGATATGAGCTCGTTTATACAGGTTGCAAATACTATCTTTTCCTCTGTGGCTTTCATTTTTACTCTCATTGATTTGAGTCGTAGAAGTTCTTAATTTTAATGTAATCTAATTTACCAATCACTTTCTATTTAGTGCTTTTTGTGTTCTGTTTAAAAAACTTTCGCCTATTTTAAGGTCCTGAATATAATCTTCTATTTTATATTCTGGAAGATTTAATGTTTAGTGTTGAACATTTCATATTTGTATCTACAACCTGCTTGTAATGGATTTTTTGTGTATGCTATGAAGCAAGGGTCCAGTTTCATCTTTTACCATATGGATAGCCAATTCACTCAATATCATTAATTGAAAATATGTCATCTGTCATAAACAAAGAGACCATATGTGTATGTGAATTAGATTTTAAATCTCTGTTCTGGTCACTCAGTCTTTTTTTCAATCTTTTTGCCAATTCACGCCCTTAATTACTTTTATACAAATCATATTTGATAGATGAATTCTTCTACACTTCTTTTTCTTCTTTAAGACTCTGCTATTCTTGGTCCTTTGCATTTCCACATAAATTTTAAAATCAGCTTGTCAGTTTTCATAAAAACCTGCTGGAATTTTTATTGGGTTTGAATATATTCATTACATTAAACTCATTGAATTTAGAAAGAACATCTTTATAATACCAAATTTTCCAATTCAAACATATTTATTAAGGTCTTCTATGTTTTTGGTAATGTTAATAGTTTTCTGTGTAGAGGTATACATCATTTATTAAGCTTTTCTTAGGCTTTTGATGCTTTTTAAAATTATTCCACATGGTACATTTAATTTTTTTTCCTTTTTCTAAGTCCTACCTATAGCTAGCTGGTACACAGAAATACAACTGATTTTTGTATATTGATTAGGTACTCAGCCTTATTGCTAATGCTGTTATTAATTCTAAAAATTTATCTGAAGATTGTTTTGACCCAATCGTATCTCCTGTGAACAATGAACATTATTTTTTATTTCCAATCCTTATATGTTTCTTGTCTTTTTCTTGCCTTATTGCAGTGGCTAGGACCTTCATTACACTATTGATTGGGTATGTTGATATTGGGTATCATTATCTCACCCAGATCTTAGTGAGGTTTTCATCATTTCACCAATAAATACAATATTTGCTATAAGTTTTTCTCTATAGGTATTTTTGTCAAATTCAGTACATTTCCTTCTATTCCTAGTTTCTTAAGATTTTTTTAAATAATGAATAAGCTGTGTTGTACCAAATGCTTTCTCTGTATCTACTATGATATCTTGTAATATTTCTTCTTTTATCTGTTAATATAAATTCATTAACGGATATTATAATGTTGAATCAGACTTTCATTCCCAGATTCATTTAACAGTCCTTTTGGACAAAGGCACCGTATAGTCCCTTTTGCGAAATCATTTGGGCCATCTCCAGTTTCTCTCTCTCCTGTGTCTCTGTCTTTGTCTCTCTGTTTCTCTCATTCACCACTGCATCCCCCTAACATGGCACCTGACACCCATGGGGTCATCATAGGTACTAGCACTTAATAGATACTAAATAAACATGTGATGACAGCAACTAGATGCTTTTAGTTTAATTAGACAGTCTGTATATATCATATATCACAGAACTCTGTAAGATCTTTTTCTTTTAGCCTAGTAATTGTTTGCATCAGATTTTAGGAAATAGCCCAGCAGAATGAAGTAATATGTTTAGAATTCCTTTTAATAAGGGCATTAAAAATTAGTATATGATTTAGGTGCTGTGTTTCTATGAGAATATCCTGATTAGGATTTCTGGAGAGTCTGTTAAATCATTTATTTTAGGAATAGGCTTTGGAAGTTGAGAGACCTTGATTCTAACGCCTGCTGTTGAGGGAGGAACACGCCTGGCATATACTCAGGAACGTTGAGCAGGCTGAGGTGGCCAGAACAGAGTGAAGAGGGGGGACTGTAGGAGGTAAGATTGGAGAGGTGGGCGTGGGCAGATCATGTAGACCTTGAAGACTATTGTAAGGACTTCGGATTTAATTTATTGAAAGGGTTAGCCATTGGAGCGTTTGAGCAAAGAACATGATTTGACTTGATCAGTGACATGAATTGACTTGGGTTTTTACAGGGTAAGTCTGGCTTCTCTATTGAAACAGGCTGAAGGGCAGCAAAGGAAGAAATAGGGAAACCCAGTGAGGGAGATTATAATAGTCCAGGTGAGCATTAATAGTGGTTGGACCCACACGGTAGCAAGGGAACTGATGAAAAGTAAACAAATTCTAGATGTATTTTAAAAATAGAGTATATGAATTTTCTGAAAAATTGAACATGGGGCTTAAGAAAAAGGGGTCAAAATTAACTCCAAAGTTTTGGCCTGAGCCTTTAGAAAGATGGAATTACTATTGTGTGAAATAAGATATTCAGATTGTAGAAGGAGGAGGTTTAGGGAGAGGGGTTAATACCAGAAGTTCAGTTTGGGATAGTTTAAGCTTGTAATATCTATTAACCATCCAAACGGGGAGGCCAAATAAGCCTGGAGTACACAGATTAGGTCCAGGATGGAGATATTTATTTGGGAGCCACTAGCATGAAAATGACAATTAAAGCCAAGAAAATGGAAAGATCACTTAAGGAAGGTATGTAGACATAGAAGAAAAGAGATGCATGGACTGACCCCCAGCAGTATTTAGAGATTGGGGAGAGGATAAACAAGAGGAACTGAAAAGGAGTAGCTTGAAATTGAATAGGGAGACAAGGCAAGTATGGTGTCCAAGTACAGGAAGTATTTCGAGGACAGAGGATAACCCATGAGGATCTGCTATCCGGTATGTGAGGACTGAACCAACCTGGGCCTAACAATATTATAGCACATTGGATGACTGAAGAAAATGCTGATGCGAAGAAGGGAGGTAATTTCAGTTCTTGAATGGATGAGAGGCTATGGGATTCAATATATCAGTCAAGGGGCTCACTTTGCCTTATTGCCAGTTAAGGAGAAAACAAGAAGAAAATCTAAAAATGCAAAAGTAGGAAGTCATCTGAGCAATAAGAAAATATATCCTAATAAACCTGTAAAAACCTGAAATGCGGTTATCTGGGGAGTTACTTCAATTTTTAGAGACACTCCATAAATAAAATAATGCTTTTCACCTGGCAGTGGGGTAGGGCACTCCTGTTGGATAATGTTCAATTTCATCCCATTATTCGATATGCAATTAAACTTGCTTACCAATCCCTTAGTAGAATGCACACACACACAAATGCCTCTAAGAATATTTTTGAACAGGAAGGGAAAAAAACCTTTCGATTAAAAGAATAATTTTTGTTATTGTCACTGTTTCATAAAACAAATTGTGGTAGGTTATTCTTTTGCCAGCTTAATAACCAAGTTGGAAAGAGGGACCCAAAGCAAAACCTATGGAAGTTAATGTTCTAAACACTCATTAATGTATAGTAAAAGACTAAAATGACCCAGTGTTTAGCAATTCTACTTCTGTAATAACATGAGTATTGAAACTGGAACATTTTACAAATATGAATTCGAAAATTTTGGCTTGATCCATGTTACATACAAGTAGTAAAAAACTGACTTTGAAATATTAATTTTTAATATCCAGTTTCAGACTTTTTTCAGTCTTAAAAATCATGCATTATTAAGAATTAATGTACAAGAGATACTGTTTCACTATTCAAAACTTCTACAGTTCGCATTCTAAATGAGTATAATGTTAAAAATAAGCCATTCCTGTACACACTTGGTTGTTTCCTTTATTGGAGATTACAACAGTTCTGTTTCTACCTTCCTGGGATGAAAACTAAGGGTGAGATGAGGTGAGCTGAGTGGCTGGCTGTGGCAGAGAAACAGGAACAGTGAAGTGACAATAAAAATGCTTAGTCATTAAACGACCAGCACTTACTTACCTAGACAACATAACATCCAGATTTGGTAAGCTAGCCTAAATACTTTTCCAGTTTTCACGACAAAACCAACTCACATAAACATAAATAACTTAGATGTTTGGGTTTTTTTAAGAACAGTATTCATATTGGCACCACACATTGTACCCTCCACCCCACCCTATTAGATTAGTGACCTTGGTAAACTCACCTCTTTGAGACTCAGTTTCTAAAGAATCTTCCTGGCTTCATAAAGTTACTTTGAGGAGCAAGTGAGATTTTAAGTGGTAAAGAGCCCAAAGCTCTTTGAATGATTATTGTGATTTAATAGCAATACATTAGTTTCCTAATTGTAATTATGTTTCAAGGGTGGAGAAAAGAAGGCAGAAGTTCCTATATTTGTGTGGTCTTGAACTTCAATGTCATTGATAATGCAATTGGATAAAATTTTAAAAAGGTAGCAAAAGATATATGAAGCCAAAATTCCCTAGCCCATGTCTAAGTTAGTAACTCCCTTCATATTCCTCAGACCCCTGTGCAAACGGACGAGTTGTACATATTCACTTGTGGGAGTTAAAAAAAAAAAATCTCTATTTTCTTAAACATACAAACAGAAAATTATATTAATATCATCATCAGTGATGGAAAGAATGTAAATGTTTTATGACTAAAACTGCACATATGTTCAATTATTTTGTTTTTAAACAGTAATGAAGTAGTATTAAATAAAATAAACAAAAGTAAGGTAAATAAAGAGAACAGGTGTTAGGGATTCAATTAATGGGAGACATCACAGATTTTGTTTATTATAGCATCCATAAAAAAAACTACGTTTTTATGAGAATTCCACAACTTACTTTCTGCTATGACACCTGCTTTGAATCAAAGAAGAATTACTGAGTAGTTACAATCAAACCACCATTTACTGGACACATCCTACACGCCTAGCTCCACCGACTGCCTTCTCAATATACTAGTGTGCGCCTTTTGGAGAACATATTACAGAGCACCACAATTTTGCTTTGTCATTTTAAGGAGGAAACCATGATCTCTCTGCGTCTTCAATCGCTCTTAGTACCCTGCTCTATTTTTCCACAGCACTTGATCCTCCTCTAACATAGTGTATATTTTGCTTACTTATTTGTCTCTTATTATGTGTCTCAATCCACTAGAATGCAAGTTCTGCTGAGCAGGGATTTTTGTCTGGCTGGTTCCTTGATGTATCCCAAGAATTTAGAATAGCTCCTGACACATAGAAGCAGATGAATAAATATTTGTCAAATGAATTCTTCTTAAGTGTGCCTCTTTAGAAAGATTAGGCACTCTCCCTTGGTTCCATGCTAGGTGCTAGGTTTATAAGGTTAAATAACGTTTTTGCACCTTTTGACTTAATATTTGATCTCAGTGTTATCTTACTGGACAGCTTTATCCAGTTTTGTACAAACAATCCATCAATGTTTTCTGTAATGACTGTCCCCGATACTGAAAGAACAGTAATTGCCTTAAATCAATAGTTGGCTCCATCCAAAACTTTCTTAAATAATCCTCTATTTCACTGTGATTTCTTTTCTTCTAAGATCTTTGTTAATGACTTGCATGATGTTAGAAAGGTAATCTTTCTCTGTGAATGTTTCTTTGCGAAAATTCATTATTACTTGTATCTATTTTACACTCTTTCTAGGTTTTCGGGTTTTTCTGATAGTGTGACTAGGCCCTTTTTATCATTATCTTCATTTTCTTCAGCTGTCCAGTCAATACTTTTTTTATTTTACTAGTTTCAGGTGTACAAAACAATGCAATACTTAGACATTTCAACCCCCTCCCCAATCTAGTGCCCCTCTGACATTGTATATATCTATTACAATGCCATTGACTCTATTCCCTATGCTATACTCCATATACCATGACCATATATATATATATATATATATATATATATATATATATATATATATATATATATATATTATAGTTGACATACAATATTCAGTCTATACGTTTTGTTTATCTCATTTTGTTCTTTAAAATTTTCAATCACTCTGTGTGTATGTGTGTGTGTGTGTGTGTGTATGTGTGTGTAAAACTGTCTTTATTCTTGTAGAAATCAGTATTGATTCTGAGACATTACAACTTTTAAACTTTACGTACTTTCACCTTTAAAATTTTTTTGGTAGGCTCTGAGATTTCTTCCTACCCTGCAGTCATTTGTTTTTGACTACAGGTAGTTTTAAAAAATAGGTTACCATGATCTTGTGAATGATACAGATCTATGAGCTCTTGACCTGCTGCTTAAATTTCCTTTCATGACAACAACATCTTGTGATATCTTTAAAAACTTTCTCCTCCCCACCTCTATTTCTTAATTTTTCTAAAAATTTAAAATGTGCATATTGAAGGCACAATACCTTGAGAGTTCTACATATTAATTTTGTATTCTGGTTGGCAACTTATTTTGGTCCAAAAGGAACTACTATAGTTATGACCTCTTGGTTTCATATACCATATTAATATAAGAATTTTTAAATTATACTGCAAGAGTCTATTATGTTTGTGGGTTATGCTAGAAACAACGTAATATTAGATTTTTTCCTCCAACTCTTAGTTTTCCCCACTTGAGGTATTCACTCTAGAAGATACATCTTGACCTTTTCTGTCTTCATTAGCTCCAAAAACACACATATTGTACATGTCCTCACATTCATGGACAAGCTAATCTAGATCCTTTTCTATTCCAGAGCTACAAAATTCTAATTCAGAATTTAAGTTATTTTGGAGGGTGGATACCTAACAACTTTTGACTGCTATTTTCCTTTGTTTTTGCCTAGTCATATTAAAGATGTTTGCTCCAAAAAGCAATCTGTTCTCCCTTGGTTCTCAGAACTCAGTTATACTAATACCATACGTAATAGTACTAAAATGTGATGGCTGATCCCTTAGCTCATTTAAAAAGGGCTCCTGATTTTTCAGCTTTTTTACTTCCTATCAGATTAAAGTTCAGGTCATTAAGTACTCTGAGACAAATTGTGATCTGCTTCCACTCCAGTTTCCAATCAGGACCCTCTTCCTATACCAGCCATAGATGGCGTTTATGTATCATAGCAGACGTTAAAATATATTTACTTTACAGATGTGTTCATCACTTTAACAAGAGTTATTAGCCATGGTATCTATCATGAAAGAGTTTATAATAGAATGAGAAATAAGATACTGAACAATTGCTTATGAAATAAAGATGATAAAAACTTGAGTGGGTGGTCAGAGACTAGGGGAATCAATGAAGAATAAAGGACAGATAGGGAAGGATGAGGGTGGGGAGCAAAAGCATCTTCTCAAATATGGGAGTAAGAGGTAATGTTTTGTGTTTGTGGAAACGCACTAGAGAAGAGGGAATGTAGGCTTGTAAGCCATTCAAAATTTTGTATATTATGAGAAAATTTACAGAAATATTGAACGTGTAACAAAATATTCACTATCAAATATTTCTTTTGCTCATAATTCTTTTTCTGAGTATGAACATTTTCTTTATGCTTTTTAGAATTTTTGTCTTGGCACATCCCTGGATATGATTTTATGTTTATTGAGTACAATAAAATTTAAACATGGTATTTATATTAGATTGGTGCAAAAGTAATTGCGTTTTTTGCAATTTTTTTTTTAACCTTTTAAACCGCAATTATTTTTGCACCAACCTAATAGTTATGACCTGGGCTGGAGTCCCATTCTGAACTATATATGAAGTGTGTGACTGTAGCTTCTCTGAATCTGTTTCTGTACGGATGAGATGGAAATAATAGCTGTTCATGTTACAACGAAGCTCAAAACAATTATGTGATAGATTATAAAAGGTCTACAAATGATGTGTTCTTTATTAAAATTGTAAATGTGCATTTACAAACATAGAATAATAGTTCTTTCCTTCCTTTTACTTCTTTTTTTATTCTAGGATTTAAATGCAGGGGATACATGATTCACCATTTTATTGTGGACAGAAGCTTTCATTCTTTATCTGGAATGTGGCAGCAATCATTCTCTAGTTAGATCTAAATGATTGAATTGCAAGGTGAACTGTATTGGTGACTAACTCATTTTCCCTCACCTCCAGCACCTTTTCTTCCCAAGATCAAGCAATTTTCCTGTGTAATGAACTGTATCTGCTATCAAGTGGCCTGGAAATTAAGAGGTCCACAGCACCTTCCAAGTCCTCATTTCCTATTTGGTATCATGATGTCTTTTGCTGCTATATCACTGATCTATGTTTTCCAAGGCTATACAAAGGAGAAATGCAAAAATGAATGAACTGCAGAACAATTTTATATATGGGGGAAAGCTTCAATCAATTTTGAATTATCCAGGAGATGGTTTTCTAGCTAATGGGTTGTCAAATTCTTTGCGTCAAATTCTTTTGTCTGGTTGATAGCCTTTTGGTCAGTTCTATGCTGACTAGCAATGGAAGGGGAGTAGACTCAATAAAGACATGGCTTAAAACCAACATCAACCAACAAAAGCAGATTTTAGCAGTTCAATTTATGACCGTAACATATGCAAAGTCTGGAGAAAGTGAGTTCATAGGAGGACAAAAATATGTAAGTAAACTAGGTAATAAAAAAATTCAGGCCATTCATTTTTTATTTACTATGATTCTATAGGTACAGAAAATAAAGCAAGGAAGAGCTAATCAATTTAGTCAATCATCTCAAGAGACTATATTTTTCTCATATAGTCAAAATCTTTAATCTTTTATCAGACAATATTTGAGTAATTTTTCCTCTAATCATTTCTGCTATTTATAATATTTGATGAACAGTTAATGTTTTTTATTCATATATTACTTTTTGGCATTTACTAAAAACGTCACCAATTACATAATGAAATAGCTGCCAAAAAATCTTGGATATTAGCCCCTTATCAGAGGAACTGTTTGCGAAAATCTTCTCCCATTCAGCAAAAAATCTTTCATACTATTATGATATTAGCTGAAAAACAGTAACAGATATTTGTCAGTGATTTTACCAATCAAAAGCACAGTATCAAAAATGGATAAAATCAGGAAATAAGTTGAGCTACTAAAGAAAAAAGGTAATTATTTAATGACAGTAATTCAATATACATAAAATGACTAAATTCCACAACTATTTACAATATTAAAATAATGTAAATTGCTACTTGTAATAGAAAAACATGTTAAATAATGTTGACTTCAAATGTGCATGCTTATGTACCAATTTAACTAAAAATGATTTTATCAATAACTAAAATATGGCTACTGAAGATAAAACAACATAATTATCTAAACTTACACAGCAACAATATAAAACAATATTAAAGCTAAAAATAAAATAATAATTTGGCTCTTTGTGGGCATTTTTTGTGATCTTTAGGAACGCTTTATATAGTAAGCTAGAAAGAAAAATTTAATTAAATTCAGTAACATTTGACAGTTAATAGAACTGGCCAAAATGAAGGCAGATCATTTCAGAGACAAAACCGGTCATAAAACAAAAGCCAGTCCTCTGCAAAACCTTTGGAAACAAAAAGCAAATTATTTTTCAAAACTCTATCAGAGTAGATTTAACATAATAGTCAAACAGTTGTTATACCATTTCATTTCAGACCTCTTCTTACTCTGCCTTTTGTACTTTTTGCTTTTGTATCTGTTTTGACGTTTGCACTATTCAAAAGCACCTCCATCAGAGGGTGAACAAGAGAAAGAAATTAAAAATAATCAACTCAATTTATGCTAATCAACTTAGTTAATATTAAATAGGTTCCAATAAAACACAAAAGAGCTAATTATTCAAAATTCATTAATATTTGACTTTAGGAATAATTTCTATAATGATAAAGCTACAGTGAAACTTTAACATTCTGTTTTACAGTTTTCAAAATTATTTCCCCATTTCATGTGATACTCACCAAAACCCTGGAACTATACAGGCAAGTCTGGTTTATATAGGGAAATTAGGTTTGATTCTGCAGAAAAAGAACTCAGGCTCAGAGAAGTTAGGTGATTTGTCCAAGGTATACCCACAGTAAAGAATTGAGAATGGATTCTCAAATCTCATTCATTCATTCATTCATTCATTCATTTGCCTTTTGCTAATACTAAAACTGTTCTTCCATTTCCTAAGTGCCCTTTTCCAGATGAAGGCTGTCATGATAGAGAGCCAAGAAAAGCCATCTGAGATTAAGAATTTACCATAGAAAATTAGCAAAGTGGGAAATTGGCCAGAATTGTATAGTTTGGATGTAGATCAAAAGTAAAAATACTGGCTAAAAGATTTGTAATTTTGTCAGACTATGCTATGCCTGTGCCCATTAGCAGGGTTAAGAGTTGACTACATATTTTGCAGCTTTCAATAGAATCACTTTATCAAGATGTTGAATATCAGTTTTTCTAGTTTACAAGTACCACCCCTTAGTGAATAACTGTATATACTCAAAACAGTTTGTAGGAAGATCACCTAGTCCTTTGCATCTATTATTAAAAATTACCATCGCTCATGGCTTTGAATAGATAAATGTGTTAATGACACAAAATTCAAAAGTAAGTCTTTCAATTCAAAGTAAGTCTTTCATAGCTAGCGAGGCATCATTGCTTCTAAACCCTTTCAATGGAGACAGATAAACAATACACTTTTAAAAATCATGGACGCATACTGATATCTTCAATTTAAATAAATTCAACACCTTAGAGTTCTTCCTCATTATTTTCCACTCCATGTTTGTATCTCTCTCCTTCCACATGAGAATCCTGGAACCTCACTGTATTTCCCATTTGCTCTGTTCTACGACATACGCAAAACAATTCTGTACTGTATTTTCCACGGTGAAATCTGTACTCTACAGAATCTATATGGGGGTGTCACTTCTACATGTCAGAATTTTGTCACAGACAAAAAAAAAAGTAAGTCTTTCTCTCTCCTGTACTTCTGCCTCCCAGAACTACTCTCTAGAGGCAAACATTGCCACCATGTGTCCTTCCACAGATTGTCTATGCACTTACACGTGTGTGTGCGCGCGTCCATGTGGGCGTATGTGCAGTAATAGCAAACTGTACACACTGTTCTTTACCATGGCTTTTTACCTGACTTAACTTTTTACCTCTGAGAGCTTTTCAGATCAGCTGTTTCATTCTTTTTACATGATTGCATAGTATTCCTAGAAATTCCTTTGAATTACTCTCCAATTTCTAATTTATTTAATAGTGAAGTATATTTACTCAAGAATTCCAAAATTGCTAACCTTTGCTAGCATATAAAAAGATCCTTGCAGTTGACTGATTATTTCTTAAGAGCAAGCAAGAATTAAAACTTATAAAAATTCTAAATCCTTTTAATAGACATTTTTAAAACAATCCAGTAACATGCTTAACTAGAATCTAAATGAATGTGTATGGCAAAAACTAGGCATTATTGTAACTATACAAACTATATATGTGAAAAAAATTGAATACTAGTGTTGGGGTAGAAACAGAGATGACCGCTTTTACTCTAAATATTGTGTAATGTTTTAGTGGACACATTTAAGTGTCTCCTTATGTCTCGTGAGTTGATAACACCTTCATTCAAGTAGTAGGTCCTGAAAGAAAATGAACCAGATGAAGACATAGGTACAGAGGTTAAGAAATGGAGAGGTCCTCTGTGCATATCTAAAGGTATTCCAAGTGAGCCCCTGGCCACTCTCCTATTCTTGGATTCTATGGAAGGAAAAAGAAAAACAACAAAAACTTACATCCTCATTATAAATTCCTTTTTTTTTTTTTTGCTTAGGTTGGTTTGAATTGTGTTACACAGAAACTGGGAATATAATCAACAATGCTGCAAAGATTTTGTAAGTCCAGATGGGCACTGGACTTATCAAAGGGATCACTTCTTAGACTGTGTAGAAGCATGACCAATGTACTGTACAACTGACGCTGAAATAGAATATTGTATGTCAATTTGAAGTAAATATATATATGTACGTGTGTGTGTGTGTGTGTGTGTGTGTGTAGTCCCGGGAGGTGGAGTATCACATAAAGGGGACAGTGAATGGTATTGCAGTTATGTAAGATGTCAGAGGGATAGTAGCTTGGGGAAGAGGAGTTACCACTTTGTGAGGGGTATAAATGTCTGTTATGTTGCTTACCTGAAACTAATAAAAAACTAAGACAGTTTTCATATTATTTAATGATCTTTAACTTGTATTTTTAAAAAGGCCTACATGCTATCTAATTGCATTGCAAAGAGTGTTATCCTAGGGTAGTAGGTTTACTTACTGTGTAGACAATTCTTCAGATAATGTAATTAATGTAAGCCAACAGTATTTTTAGACAAGATAACAAATATTCTAACTGTTTAACAAACATGGTAATATCATTTCTTTTTGTCCTTTAATTACAATCATTCCACCTATGCCTGAAATGACATTTTCAGAGATAAAAATTATCTTTAGCCTTGAACAAAAAGGGACTGTGTAGGAATTATAGGGAATTGTGTTCTTAATATCCAACTCTAATCATTGTCTGAGAATTTGCTTTTCTTGTTTTTATTACCTATCATTCACTGTTTACCATGTGCCAGGCACTATGGAAAACACTTCACATACCATATCGTATTTGTTCTTCACAAATCCCAGTGCCAGAATGACTCACAAATGGCAGGAGTTTTCCTTCTTTTCCATAACTATTGAGTGTGAGTCCCATTAGACAGGCATTGCTTTTGGGGGAAAATACAAAGATAAAAAGCGCAGACTAGGAGTTGGATATAACACATATAGTAAAAGTGATAAATGCTACAACGATGGTATGTACGAGGTACTCTGAAGGATGTGAGGGAATTACTAGCTATGTGGGGATGGTTGTCTAATTGTCAAGATTTCTGATACACCTGGAGAAGTGCTGCGATGATTTGAAATCCAGGGAAAGAAAAACGAAAATGCCTACTTGGACATATGTAAGGTAATCTGGAAGACAGCTGAATATGAAAGGGAGGATGTTAGCTTTTATGCATTAGGCTGGAGTAAATATAATGGTGGAAACAGCAAGTATCAAATAATACATTGCAGACTCTTTTGTATATTAATTTATCATAATTTTGATGGCCTGCCATGTACTAAGGCAGTACTATAACATAGAAAGTTCACTACAAGAATGTATAACCAGAAACAATTTTACTAATACTGTAAACATTGAAAATACTAATTACGCTTTATATTCCTCAATTTGTAAAAACAGCATTACACTCTTGTTAATATAACCTAGAAATGGGCCTCATCTGTGCTTCATGTGGATTGCCACGTCTTGTGTCTGTGTTGCTTTTCCTTGCTGAGTTACTCCTTTATAAATGATTATTCAAGAGAAAAAAAACTTTTAAAGCTCTCTTAATGCATGATGTTCTGCTCACTTTTTCTTTTCCCTCATAGAACACTAATTAACATCTTGTATAATGTGGATACTCAGCTTTTAAAAAAACCCTTTCATGGCTGACAACTGTTTTTAATATAAGGTCCCAAATCCTTAGCATCTCCGTATGATCTGGTGCCTGCTTCCCTAACTCTGAAGCCTCATCTGGAATATGTATTCCCTTTATTTGATGCTTTCATTCTATTGGAATTATGTTCTTAATATCCGACTCTGATCGTGGCCTGAGAATTTTCTTTTGTTGTTTTTACTACCCATCAGTCACTATTTACCATGTGCCAGGCACTATGGAAAACACTTCTCGTACCACATATCTTATTTGTTCTTCACAAATCCCCCCAACGCACTATAGTTTTATCTGGAGATTTTTGCATATGCCGTGACTTCTTCCTTTAACACTCTTCCCCCAACTCTTCTCCTGACAAATTCTATCACTTCTCCAAGAAATTCTATCACTGCAGGTTAGTTTAGATGTCTCTCCTATGTATACTGTATCTCCCGAACATTTGTGTAACAGCCCCTTTGACAATCTGTTTCTTCCACAACCTGTAAGTGTCCTGCAGTCAGGGATTGTGCTAGGCATTTATAGCCCCATGCAGTGTCCATCACGTAAAATATGCTCAGGAATACTAGTTGAATAAATGAACCAATGAATAATGATTAAAACTTCTATTGTGGCACAATGCTAAATGTTACCTAAAAAGTAATGAGCAATTAGCATAATGCTTTAGAGCTGTTTGTAAAGAAAAACAATATTTAATAAATCAACATTCAATAAAAACATATTTCTCAATCATGAAACTTAGAATTTGCATACTTTGGTAGACAGAATTACTGGCCAAAGATGTCCATGTCCTGCTCCCCAGAGCCTGTATGTTGGGTTATATGGTAAATCGGAATTAAGACTGCAGATGGAATTAAACTTACTAAGCAGCTGACCTTGAAATGGGGAGATATCCTAAATTATCTGGGTGGACACAGTGTCATCACAAAGGCCCTTATAAATGGAAGAAGGCAGAAAGAAAACTAGTGAGCTGGCAAAATGAGGACTCTGCCTGATGTTGCTGGCTTTGAAGATGGAGGGGGTTGAGGTAAGGAATGTGGGTAGCCTCTAGAAGCTGGAAAAGGCAAGGAAACAGGTTCTCCCCTAGAGCCATCTGAAGAAACCCAATCCTGCCAAAACCTTGATGAAACCCATTTTGGACTTCTGACTTCAGAACTGTAAGATAATATGTTTGCATTATTTTATGCCACTACGTTCATGGTAACTCTTTTACAGTAGCAATAGGAAACGTCACACACATACCCCCATTGAACAGGATTACCTTTGGCTGCATGTGTGAGAAAACCTAGGATAATGGTAGCTTAAAGAAGATACACATTTCTCTCTATATAAGAGATCTGGAGGGAGGAAGTCCAGGGTTGGTTATGGTATTCTAGTGTCAAGAACTCAGGCTCCTTCAGTCTTGTTGCTCTGTCTTTCCTAACTTTAAGGAGGTCTAGCTGGCAGATCTGATTCCCACCAAGAGGAAGAAGGGAATGAATGTTGCACCACCTCCTTTTGAAGGATGTCCTAAATGTTACACACATCACTTCCACTTATATCTCATTGGTCAGAACTGAGTAGCACAGTAGCACCTAGATACATGCAAGCTTCACTCAAGCAGCCATGTGATAAGAGTGGAGGGTTCTATTAATAAACTGGGAAGAAATATAATGGGGACAACTAGCTATCTCCATCTTAATACCATAATATTGTGATGTTTTCCCCTCATCTCATTGTTTTAAGGCTATAAAAATCTCTCCTAGATTTTGGATTAGGGCAGTGTTCATTCCACAAATAGTTATTGAATAATTACTATGTAATAGACTGACGAATTTCTAAGTATTTACCAGATTTTGCATATATGAACATTAGGACATGAGTGTATGGTTGGTCAATGGATGACATTTATGTCACACTTAAAGTTTAGTGTTGTAATTAATGGAAATAGAATTCTTGGTTGATAATAAGGTGAAAAAATACATTTTATTTTTATATGTGTATTACCCAGGGACCTGGTAGGAAACAGATGGCATTCTCAAAGGGTAAATTGAAGACAGTCTGATGAAGAAACTATTTACAGAGATGTGGGCACGCTTTAAGGGAACCAATAAGGGATAAAGTACCCAAGGACTCACAACAGGAGGAAACCACTACCATTTCTAGGCCTGGAGGAACAAAGAGAAGAAGCAGTTTCTGGAACTTGCCAAGACCCGTAGTTAGGGTACAGGGTTGTCTGACTAGAGCCATGGCCTTAGGTAGAGGAATGAAGCTACTGCCAAAAGACACAGACAGGCAGGAGGGAGTTTGGGGGAAGGGGAAATAAATATCCTGACCTCTCTCTCTCTCTTTCCTTCCTCTGATCATTTGCCAATGCTCCAAATTGGCTGAAACCAAATAGAAACCAGAGGGTAAAGAAACCTGGGTGACGTGGTCCACAGAAATCAGCCGCTCACAGCATGGAAAGGCAGAGAATGGACTTTGAGGGACAGAGAATAACATGAAAAGGCAAAGCATATTACAGAGCTAGAATAATTCAAAATATCTTGAATAAAAAAGAAAAGGAATTTATCTAAACAGAGCTGTGTCAGACCTGGGATAAAGAAAGATGGAGGAAAGAATGATTAAAAAGTAAAACAGTGGAGGGGGCACAGTGTGTGATCTATTTATGTATGTAGAATAAAAAGAGTGAGCAAAGAAATAGAAGCATAAGATGAAAGAATGAGAAGGGTCTGACCAGGGATCTTAAAGTTGCGGATATATTTGAACACAGGGTATGTCTAATTGGCAACTTTTTCATGTGAGTTCAACAAAATACTGGGACATCTAAAACCTGTTATTCACTGAAAATATTTTAAATATATATATTCCAAGGATACAGTGGCAGTAACTGAATATCTGTGGAATACAGAAGGCCAGAACTATAGGTCAAAGAAACAGACATACTCTGTAAGAAAACCAGCCAACTGCTAAAAGAAGTTAAGATGCCAGAGAAAAATACATGAAGACAAAGGGGGAAAAAAACAACAGAAACAGGTATCAGCCCTCTGATATCATGGTGAATACTAAAAATTTACTCAAATATAAAATATGCAAGTTGCTCTCTCTCTAGCACAAATTATCTATAATTGTTTAGTATAGAAAAAATGCTATTCATGTTCATGTGTGATATCAATATTAGCAACTATAACCTATCTTCTGTGGAATTGAAAGCAATTTAACTACTGTAATTTTATGAAAAAGATTAGCTTTATTTTTTGGATGTCCATTAACCTCCTTCAAACATCTCTAGTTTTATACTTACATCTCTCCATATGAGACATGTTCCTGAAAAATTGCCCCCCAAATAAGAAGTTCCATGTGTTAACATTTCATTGACTTATATTAAAAATAGGAGCCTTGTTCCCCAGAGGGGGAAATGGCATTTTGTGGTGCAATAGATAATAAAATCACATGGATGTCTGGGGAAAACATTTGTCCCTATTATTCCCTCCTGGAAGGCTATATCATGGGTCCTAAAGACAAGTGTCGGTTCTGCATCACCCTCTAGTCATATTTCCTTCCTGCCTCAATCATTGCAGAATGTGGTGAAACTGCAGGCAGCGAAATTACGACTGCCCTCTTTTGTTTCATTGTGAATCACACACATACCTAGAGTCACTACTGAGCCAAGGATTGAGGAACAACTTTAGGGGATTCTAAATTCTGTACTTTGATGGATAACAGGTATCAAATTTCTTCTTTTTCCTTCAAGCTCTAATGTTAAAATCACATGTTAACGTAATTAACTTAATTAACATAATTAATGTCATCCTTCCATGAACATGACCAACTTTTTTATTTTTATGAAGATTGTAGAATGATATAAGTTATACTTGTCAAATGTGTTCAGGAACTTAGGTACATGGAAATCAGACCCAATGTGGAACACCATGAAATATCTACATTTGAAACTTAAAATAATTTTATGTCAAATTTTACCCTCACTTACACATGAATCTCATATGGAAAGCAAATAGCAGGTGCAAAGGGTTCATGAAAAATTTATAGGAAAAACTCAATACTGAAAATATTCTACCCATTTACATTTTTCCTGTAAATTTAGAAAAGATTACAGTAATTCATTTTCAGCAAAATACCTCTTCTTCAGCATATGCAATCCCAGTGCTCACTAGAAGTAATGTGAACATTTCACTGACATTAAAAATAGTATATATTGAATAGTATATAGATGATGGCACTACAATTGCTAAAATCCAACAATACAGAATACACGTTAAACTCTTATTAGTATCCCACCATGTTTGATTTAAATGAACTTAAATTCTAATAAATTTATTCCTTTTCTAAATTTATTTTAAAGGCTTTTTCCAATTTTTTAGTTATATTTAAGAGATAAGTGCTATCACAAATGCTTCAAGTTTAAAGCAGCAATTTATTCTGAGATTTACTTTTGTCTGCTTTCTTTCAAGACCAGATTTCAATAACTTGGGGAACATTTACAATAAAGTATATTAATAAAATATTCAATTTATAATATACATGATTACAGGACTTTATAAAATTGAAATTTTGTGTAGGAAGAGTTGGAATATCAATAGTATTTCCTGTACATATTTTTTAAAATAGGGATGAACTGAGTTAATAATTTGGGGAAAATGATTATTGAGAATCTAAAATCAAGACCAATTAGTCTCAAAATAAGACAGGATATAAATGACAGTAAATAGCTGTTTATGTCCATGATTTCAACTGCTCCTACGAACAAATGTGATGAAGGTAAATTAACAATCCTTATTTTATAGCCAAGAACAGATTCTGAAAAGATCAACAGTATTATTTTAAAAATATTTACTTATTGAGCATGTACTATGTGACTAGGTATTCTGCTAAGTGCTGAGGACACAGGCATGAACAGAATAAAATAATAATAATAATAATAATAATAATAATAATAATAATAATAAATCTGTTCACATGGAGTTAAATAAGTCTGGCCCAAGCTAACTAAACCAGTAAGCACTAAGGTATGGAAGAAAATGATTTCTACTTTGTACCTGAGCCCCTTTCACTTTATCTCTGATTTCAAGGTGAGGATGAACACTGAAGGAAACTTAGTAGGGAGGTACAAGACAGGCAGGAAGATAAAACAGTGTGTGATGTTTCCTAAGTTTAAGAATAAACCAAACGTATGCTAGAGTTAGAAAGTATTTTTTTTTGGACTGGAAATTACGGTAACTGTAAAAAAGTTGTGTTTGTTGGGGAGGGGGCGGTGTTGGCAAAGGACAAATTCTATAACCTGATCCAGAAGGCAAATGAAGAACATTACACAGTTATAAAAAGGTAGGAAACTTACCACTTGAATAAAGCAAAGCATGGACACCCTTCTGGTTCTAACATGCCCAAGTGCAGTTAACATGGCATTGAGGAAAGAGAGAACTGCCTGTACTTAAATGATCATTAAGAATAATGAGCAGTTTTGGCACGGAGGATGAGAGTAGATATATAGACATCATATATAGCAAAGAATATTTACAGTCACATTTCATGCACCCGTAAATAATGTATTCACTTCTCAAAGTCCCAAAGCCAACGTGAGCGAGAAAATTTTCATTTATACTTATATTCAGGATTAAACTAATATTAAATTACCAGACTTCAGCTGTAAATGTCAGTTGAAAGGTTTGAAGAGATTATTAACGAATCTTCTAAGATTCTGGAGGGTGTTTAAAAGATTCTTTTAACATAATAAAGAATCTTGCAATAGGTCTGACAAAAATCACAGGCATGCATTTATCGAGCACCTACCGTTGTGAGCACTGTGCTGGGCAACTTTATTTCTAGTCCTCTAATGTCATGTTCCAGTTTTCTCAATTTCTATACCAATAATTCGTAGACTGTTAATTTATAACTGTATCATTTGAAATACAGCTCAGCTCATTGATTTCATAAAATTGGTCCCCAAGACTGTCCCTCATTTGAAAGGGAGGTGGGAGAAGTGGAAAGCTAAATCCTACTGACTACGTCAGACCTGACTTCCTTGGTATTTGTGGTGTTATCTATACGGTCTGTTGGACATGCCCCAAATTTATACACAGTCAGGGACTTGAGATAAGATGAGCAACCTGTCTCAAAGACCGCATTTGTTGGCCATGCTTGTTGCCTTAACGTCCTGCGTACGGATAACTGCCCGTTTAGATGGTAAGCCATGGCCTGTTACCACCTTAACTTTGAATCTTGACGCCCCAGATCTCGTGGGACTGCTCTAAGGGGAAAGCCCGGAGGACCGCTCCGCGCAGGGCGGCTGGGCGGGGGGCAGGCGGAGGTGACAGGTGAGTCGGCTGTGGACGAGGAAGTGAGACAGGGGCGGTGTGGGTATGACTCATTTGGCTTCCCCGCCGAGGTGGCTGGCAAGCGGAACTTCTAGCCTCTCTTTCGGTCCAGCTGAAGTTCTATCTCATTGAAGTCACTTCCCATCCCGGTTGCCGGAGGGGAAAAACCACGCGTGTCAGGGAAGGGAGTCAGAACGGCGGGGCGGGGGTCAGGTAGCCTCCCTCGTGACGCCGCGCGTCCTCGCGCTCGGAGGCTGCTTCCCAAAACAGTCCTTCACCGTCCCCGGACCTGCCCTTCTCCTAACCCGGGGAACTCCCCGGGGGAGTCCGGGGCACGACCCTCTGCGGAGCCCCGGGGTGCGCCGAGCGGACGAACGCTGCGTGGGAGCGGAGCCTACCCTTGAGGCAGAGGGAAGACAGGTTGTTCCGGTGACTGAGGACACAAGGTCCCGACTAGAATCGGTCAGACCCGTACGAGCCCCGAGCGTTCGCGGCGGGTGTGGCCAGCTCAGAGGCAGAACGCCGGGGGACCTCCTCCTTTACCTTTCTCACAATGACAGCCTGTCGCCCGTCTGACCAGGTCCCCACAGTTTCCCAATGTCTCCCTCCCCCATCCCAAGACACCTGAGGGAAACTTTTCCCTCGCCCCTCGATTCAAACACAGCTGTTTCCAGCGTTGCCGCAAACCGTCCTCTCCCTAGCAACAAGGTTCCGGCCGTAGAGCGAGCGGCTCTAGGTGTAAGGAAGGTGATGTCGTAAAGCCGCGAGTGTCGTAAACCAGGTGCGGTGGGGAGGGGGGAGGGGTGGAGGCGGAGGGGTGGGGGGGTGGAGGGAGGGAGGGGGAGGAGGTGACTCGAGCATTTAGACACAAGCGAGAGGATCATGGCGGATGGCCCCAGGTGTAAGCGCAGAAAGCAGGCGAACCCGCGGCGCAATAACGGTGAGTGGCGGAGGGGACCGGGGAGCGGCGGAGTCAGGGGGAGCCGGGCAGCCGGGGCGCCCCGGGGGTGAGGGGGGCGAGCCGGGCTGGGGGCGGCCGGGGCAGGGACTGGCAAAGTGGAGTGGGAAAGTAGAAAGTAGTGCTCTCTGCCCCCCTCCGCTGCCGGAGCCGCGCCGCGGCCGCTCGCTCTCCCTGAACCGTTATGTCTCTTACCTGGTCTCTCTCCGCCTAGCGGCTCCTGCCGCCCCTGCCGCCTCCCTGGACCGTTAGCCGGCGCCGCCGCATCCCCGGCGCAGGGCGAGCGGTCGGGACGCGGCGGCCACTTTTCTGGTCCCGGGTGGAGAGGCTGTTGCTTCTTTCTCACTTTTCCCCACTCTTCTGCCCCTCGCGCCTCCCCGCTCCCCCTCCTCCTCAGCCCCCTCCGCCGTATTCGCCCTCGGCGCCCAGGCCCCCGGGAGCCGGGAACTAACTTGTGCCGGCGCTGGCCGTGCAAAGTGGCTTCCGCGCGTCGCGGCCCCAGCCCGCGCCGTCGCTTGGGGCCCCGCGGCTCGGGCCGGGTGGGTCGCTGCGGGCGGGCGATGGGACGCGGTGGCCCGGCTGCGTGTCGCCCGTGCGCGCGTGTGCGCGGGCGCCGGCGGGGCGCGCCGCGGGGCGGCCGGGGCTCAGCCCGCCGCGGTAAAGTTGGGACCGGCCGGCGCGCTCGCGGAGCGGGGCTTCGCGGCGGAGGCGCGGGTCCCTAAGTGCCCCTCCTCCCCCGCGCCCCGGCCACCGCGCCCTGGGCCGCCGAGGCGAGCCCTGCGAGGGAGGTCCGCGTCCCGCGGGGCGCTGGCGGGGCGGCGGGGACGGCGGGGCGGCGGCGGGCGCCTACTTGCTGCGGGGGGCGATCTGTGGAGGGCGGCGAGCCGGGCGGCGGGTGTGTGTGTGTGTGGAGTTGTTACCTGGTTAGAGACGGGGAAGCAGCCCAGACAGAGCTCCCTCCCCGGGGAGGACTCCTGCTCCGCGCTGGGATGGGGCTGTGTGCGTACGCCTCTCTCTTTTCTCTTTCGGTTTTTGGGGAAGTTGTTACCTGAGCCGGACGCTCGGAGCGCTGAAGCCGGATAATGGAGCTTGGATGGCGCTCGCGGTCTCGGGTGGAAGGGGAGTGGGGGAGGGGGAGGGCGGACTGACGGACGTGCGGGTCGGCTGCTCGCTCTGCAGCTGCAGTGTTTATTGATCGGTGCTGATGTGCCGGGGAAATACACACCCCTCGGCCTGGCGTGAGAGTTTTAAATAAATAAAGAGAGAGACAGAGAGAGAGAGCGAGAGCGAGAGAGAGACCCGAACATGTGGTGGTTGTAGCACATTCGCCTTTGCCAGTTTGGAGAGACGTTGTAAGTTGATTGTATTTTTTGCTTATCTCAGGGGCGATTCTGTGCTTTCTCTCCCTCCGGTTCAGCAGCGAAATGCCTGCTGATTGTTATTGTCTGGACAGTTCCTGTGGCGAGAGGGGCAAGACGTGTCCGCCCGGGGGCGGCAGGAGCGCGGGGAGAGGCCCCCGCCCGCCGGCCGGGTACCTGTTTGTATAATAATGGGCGGCAACGGCTCCGCCGCCGGCTGCGGCCCAGGCTATATAAGGAATTACACGTACATTTGGACCGAGGGGCTTGTCTGGGTTCCTGCGTTATTTTTAAAACGAGTTTTTAAGAGTAGGGAAATAAATGCGCCTATAATGGAATCACGGTCTCTTCCAGAAAATGAGGAAATGCGTGTTTAAGTAAAAACTCTCGCGATCCCCCCCCCCGCCCCCTCCCCCGCGCCCGGGCTCCCTTTTCTCCCTCCCCTCTGGGATGCGAAACGCGAGGTTTTGTAACCTTTCCTGGCAATTTTAGATTTTGTGTGGGATTTCCTGTCTAGAAGCAGATACGAAGGTTTTTAAGCTGTTTCAAGATGTTTCCTGACAATCGTAAACATTTTAATATATTTGAGCCAACATTAAAATCAGTGCTCCCACGAATGATTGCCGTTATTCAAATATTTGCGTTTAGAAGCACCAAGCAATTATGATCGATAACTAATATTTTGTATCCTCATTGTGAGAGATGACTTGTTACAGTAAGGAGCAGAGCCTAGGCTATTGCAATTTTAATTTCCTGTTTTAGCGTCAAATACTGTGTGTTCTGTATTGAGCTGTTGCCGCTGTTGCTGATGTGGCTTTATGAAAGGTAAGTTGGTTCGGAAAGGGTTGTTCGCTTTTTACCTTATTTAAAATGTTCATCGCCATAGAAAGGGGCTTTTCTTGTTGCTGACGACATGTGTGTGACATGTGAGCCTGAACCACCCAGCGTCTGTGCAGCTGCTGTAAACATGTTTACCTGAGCAGGAAAGAATGGATTTTTCTCCTAAAGATCCTGTGATGTGAATATTACACCCATAAGGCATATCAACAGATGACTTAAGGGGGAAAAAAGCTATCCTGAAAGGTACTTGAAATCAACAGGAAAAAGAGGTTCTCGGTCGCTGCAGCAAATGGCAACTTGTGCAGGTAGAAAAAAGATGGTGTTTAGTTTTCTCCTGTATGTATGTCAGCCCCCTCCTGTCTGCTGCTTTCATTCTCAAGGGAGGGATTTATTTACCACGCTTACTGTCAGTGTTTTTCCTTTGTTTTTAATATTAGAAAAACAGATTTGGGGCTGCTTAGCACAAAATGTCTTGTCTGCAGTATGCATTACTCTGAGAAAACAAAAGGTGTTTAAGATAGCACTATGCTACTACAGGTATCTTCCATTTTCGTCACTTTTGGCTCTCTCCTTGTGTTTCTTTTTGTTCTCAAATGCATTTCATCCATTGCTGATGATTACTGCCGTGCTATTTGATTAAGCTTCATAATTTGCAAATTAAAAATGAAGTTATATATGCCATTGTGTTATGAAACCTCAGGGTAGGTGCTGGTTAATATTTCTTAGCAACGCAATCATATTTGAGTTGCAGTTGTTTATTGGAGAGAATTGCTTGGAAAAACGTGAAGTCTGAAATCTTTTTTAATGAAGAAATAAATGATGTATACGGTGGCAGGTAGTCATGGAGATACTTTATGCTATTATTCATATATAAAATTTTGTTCATTTTAAAATAAGATGTGCAGATTTAACTGCTAAGCCTCCAGTAAAATATTTTAATTTCCTTTCTGGAATATATTTGCAGAGTAGGACATTAATTGGAGAATCAAGTAATGTAACTTGACAGGGGTAAACGAATTGAGCAAGGTGTGGCCAAAGCATCAAACCTTATATAGGAACTTTATGATAATGATGTTAATCATCTATAAAAGAGTGGCATTAGAATTGTTTAAATCGATTTTTAACCATTTATAATGTAATGCTTTATTGTATTTTAAAAATCTGTTTTCTCATTTTCCACTTCTATTCTCTGTGTGGTTTTTTGTATGCATGTATGTGTGTTTATGTGCATTTTGGAGAAATGTAGTCTAGCTACTAATGACCACATGATGATTAATTCACTTTACATGGAATAGCAGGTACATATCTTTCTGTCATTTGCACCATTTTCACTTGCTGTCTTTGGAAACCACCAGTAGAGGATGCTAACAAAAATGATTATTGGTGTAGTGGTACCATAAGTCTGTTTATCTCCTGTTGATTGGGACCTCTGTATTGATTGGGATCTTTCTGAGTCTTACTGTATTTCAACTAGCCTTGGATAAATTCGGCATAGGCATGTTCTACTCTGATAGGACTGGAGAGGTAGGAATGTTTTAACGTGAACATTTTTATGATTTTGAGCTTTTTAAATCTTGAAATCGAGTTTGCTATCAATTTAGTCTTGCTTGAGACAAGTTGTATTATTGCCTTTTAAAAAAATCTTTTGTTTCATGTTGTTAGGTTTGGAGAAGAACATGTAATAATTGGCCCATATTTATTTTGCATATTTACTATACTTTTTAACCTTTTTTATTCATAGTAAGAGGCCTCAAAAAAGATAATTTTAGAGGTCAAAAGATGTAAATGGGTAAATATGCTAAGAAAAATTGCAATTAATTGATTGGTAATAGTGTGTAATTATTTTCCTGTTACTTATGTAGACTTAAACTATGCATGAGTTGGCAGACAACTACTAATGAAGGTGTTAACTGGCAGTCACTCAAATGTTAGTGCTTTTTCGGTTATATCTGTTTCTTCCCCTTCTATTTAAGAATCAGAATCAGGTAGTACATACATTTTAAATTTATCAATTGTAAATTAAGGAATGTAAGTTGGTTTAGAGGTTTTAAATGCAGCAAATAAGTCTATTTGTTAATGATTGTATGCTTGTATTAAAAGAATCCTTTTCAAGAAATATGTAAATTGATATTATAACTTATACATATAAATAGTTGCACAAGACTTAATGAATTTAGTTATGTCTTTTTGGTTTGTGCCCTTAAATAATTAAGTTGATATAACTGTAAACTTTTGGGAGCCTTTCATTGATCAAATATTAGAAGTATTTATTTCCCTAATTATTTTTAATGGTGTTTCTATAGATGTGCCAATACCAGTACTGTAATGGAATAGTAATACTGTTTATCCTGAATTAGGTAGAATTACGTGAATTTTCAGGTAAGCCTGTGTGAATTTCTCATTTTAGTACATCATGGTTCTTTGTGTGTGTGTAAATACAGTTTTACATTTCCTGATACATATTTCTTGATAACATAATTTCCTGATACATAATTTGGTCATCTCCTAATAGAGCTCAGTAGTGACTCGGTGTGATTCATTTACTTTTTTTATGAACTGGGAAGCTTTACTACAAAAACCATGACATTCATAATTGTAGCATGGAGAAAACTTAAAGTATATTATCAATTGAAAGGATCAATCACTTGTTAAGATGACCCTCATATAAAGAGCATATGAAATTGGTTAGTACTTTTTTTCTTTCTCTAGTATTTTTGAAATTCCGGACCCTATGTGTGCAATTTTAGTCTCTTTGAAGCATGTGGTGAGAAAGTTCTACCAAATTGGGAATATTTCAAAAATAATAGCACAATTATTTCTCATAGTTGTGTTTTTATTTTCCCCCTTTTTTTGCTTTTTCCTGTATAAATCATCTTTAAGCATGTGATTAGAGCCAGATGTAAACATAGATGCAATATGATGTGGAATTATATTGTTAGCTACTCTTAACTACCTGTATTGAATTGCAGTAGAGGAGAATAAAAATTGTGCAGATATTGGAACAAGATACGTACTACTGTGCAGAAGTGTAATGAGATATTAGAGGACTTGATGAAATTGTATAAATAGTATTTAGGATTGAAAAAAGTTTCTTAATCTTTATGGCTTAATCACTAATTTATGAGGAAATGCATATTCATTTCTATTAATAATAGCTAAAATAAAAGCTCATTGTTGAAAGAAAATTTTTAAAATTTGAATTAGAAAAGTACCCCGATTAGGAAATATAATGAAATGGACTTTTAAAAGGCTACATGTTATACATATTACCTGCTAAGTAATCATTGGACTAGATTTAAGTTAAACATAGAAAGTAAATGGGTATACACCTAGTAGAAAAAGTTTTTTAGCAACCCAAGTTAAAAGCAAATCTGATCTATTATCACACAGGCATTGATGTAGGAAATTATATTTTCCTTTGAATGGAGCAGTATTTTAAGAACTGTATTCCTAAAGGGAGTATTTTTAGGACATCAGCTTACCAAATAAAAATTTTGATTATGGTGTGAGCAATGTCTAGATTTTAACATTGATGGAGGTGGTTTTACTGCTTGTTAACCTGAAACTGGGCCCCTTGAAAATATGGCAATATACCATACTACTTAAATAGCAAAATGCTCTGATAAGTAAAATTTATCTTAAGATCGTTTCCAGAGAAAAAAATATTTAGAACTCACTTCATTAATTTTTTTAAAACATATTTTGGAGTATATCATTTACGTGTAGATAAATTGAAAGATTCCTAAAGGGAAGGGGGAAAAAGCCGAATTCAAGTCTATACTTGTATTATAGCTATTATGTTGTTAGATTCTTGAGTTTTCATCATCTAAGAAGTCATTTTTATCTCTCTTGTCTCTTCAGTCATCTTTCTGTTATTTAATACATGTTCTGTTACTTAATTCATGTTCACCAACCTACAATAATATGTTGTCATTTTCTTAAGGTCTTTATATCCATTTAATCCACAGCTCTAATGGAATGTTTGGTTTTTTTGTTAAATGCTGAATGTGACTAGATTGTTGATTTAAAAAATCATCATTCTCTCGGAATCTTAGATTTTTTCTAATATGGAAGAGATATTTAGAGATCATTTTTTAATCTCAAAATTGATACAGATAAGCTGAAATTTACAGCCTTCAAGTAGAAACTAGGTAAGACCCTTTAGCATGTGTCTTGAGAGGCATTAATAGTGACATGGTATAGCATATGGTAAAATCCTTTAAGGAGTAGGTGTCTGAACCTAGGCTCAAGTTAGCCTTGCTCTGCCTTGGATAGGGTGTTTCCCGGAAAATAAGACCTAACCGGAAAATAAGCCCTAGCATGATTTTTCAGGATAACATCCCCTGAACGTAAGCCCTAATGGCGTCTTTTAGAGCAAAAATAAATATAAGACCCTCTTATTTTCGGGGAAACACGATACTTGAAATGATTGTGAAAATCACTGTATCTCTTTAATGTTTTCTCCTTTCTGCCCTAAAAATCTAAGTTGCTGTTCACTCCTATTGCTACATAATTTTTCTAAATCTCCTGATACGGTTGTTTTTTACTTTTGAGAGGGTCATGGAGGGGGAATAATTGGAGGAGAGAGAATAATTTTATATGAATTAATATTAACTAAGAAAATAAATGAAATAGTTTTGGACTGGAGGAATTTTGTAGAATCATCCAAATCCATTTGAGCAGATAAGTAAACAGATTCAAAAAGGTAAAAGGACTTTGCCAAGTTCCTATTACTAGTTAGATAAGACTAGGTTACTGCTTTTCAAATTCATAGCTCAGTATTCCTTTTATTAGACCATTTGGAGCATATGTATCTGTGATGGTAACAAGCAAAAACTACATGCCATGAATTTTCAAATTTATCATAGTTAAAACGAAAATGTATTGTGTAGAATGTTCAGTCATCTCAGAAAAAGGGATTTCTAACCATTTACATAAATCTGTAAATGTAATAGTTAATATGACTATACCACTTAAAGCACTTCAGATGCAGGGAATTAGTTTACTGATACTTAGAGGCATACTCTCATTATTTGGATTTTAATTTTTCCTCTTCATTCTCAGCCTCAACTGCCATTTACTCTGTCCTTCCCAACTCTTACTTGTACCCAATCTAATATGTTTTTATATATGTACTTGCCTCTGTTCTAGTAAAATTATGTAGTTCTTTGTGTGTTTTGCCTCTGTGTAACTGCTGTCTTGCTCTATACTTTCTTCCCTCAGCATGTTTTCAATCTGTTCATGTTGTTGCATGTACTTGTAGTTCATTGTTTCTAACTGTGCAGTATTTCATGGTTTGCCTCTAGTATAAGTTACTTGTCAGTTCCCCTAATGATGGATGTCCAGGTTGACTCCAGCTCTTAGATACAAATAATTCTGTAATAAATGTCTTTCTACATGTTGCTAACATCTGTGGAAGAGTTTCTCTGGAGACATATATCCAGGTGTGTTATTGTTAGGTTATAGGTTAGTCTTATGTTTGGTATCACTAAATTCTGCCAGATTGTTTCTAAAATGGCTACACCAATTTTCACCTTTTCCAAAAATCTATAAAAATTCTAATTTTCTCACATTTTACCAATTTTTGGTATTGTACAATGTTCTACATTTTCCTAATTTGACAGTTAACTAAAATAGCATTGTTGCTTTCATGTATGTTTCTCTTTTTGCCATGGAGAGTGATCATTTCTTCATATCCATGCTATATACCATTTGAATGATCCTTTCCATGTCTGGCCTCTTCATATCCTTTGCCCTTCTTTTTAGTTAGGTTTCCACTTCTTACTCATTTCCCAGAATTCTGTTTATTTGAGAGACTAATCCCTTGGTAGTTTTATTTCCTAGCGTGTCAGTCATCTGTTGATTTGACTATGGTACAGGCATCCTTAATTTTAATGTATTTAAATCTGTCAGAATTTGACTTTGTGGGTAGTAAGAACTCCATCCTAATCCATAAATTGCAAAGATATGCTAATTGTTTTGTAGTTTTACCTTTCATATTTAGGACTTTTATGCATCTGGGGTTCACCTTTTCAATATGGCATTTCTTTCTTAAGCGGAACAAACATAGTGGTCAAGAGTTTGGGTTGATCCTGTAATTTACTAGCTTAGTCACCTTGACCAAGTTACTTAGTCTCCTTGTGCTTGAATTTCCCCGTATGTAATATGGGTATGATAATTTCAGAGTTGGGAGGGTTAACTGAGACATATAAAGCACTGTGCCTAATACATGTTTTAAGTATTCAATAAATGTTTGTTTAAAATTTTTGCTTACATTATTAGATTATTTGTTTTAAATATATTTTGTATCAATTGACATTTAATTTCTTATCCTCTTGCCCAATATTAGCTCAAACAGCCATCTAATAAGATGATGTTGCAAAATCTGTTCATTGTTTCTGCAGCTTTGACCTCAAACATTGCTTAGTTGTTCTAGGCCAAATGATAAGGCTGTTTGTTAAATCAGTAATAGAACAGTAATGTACACTGAAGCCTCATATTAATGCTTTTTTGTGACGTCTTTCAGCTTGAGGAAGGCTGCTTTGGACTCTCTTTAGGGGCATTATATTGGGAAAGACCTCACCATTTACTGTTATGTAAAATATTGGCATGGACTTGACAGATAATGTCTGGTGTTACTCTGTTGCATGAAGGAGCCAAGTCCAAGGAAGCTAAACTTTATATTCCCTATTTGAAAAGCCTAAGGAGTGTGGAGTCCATAGCTTTTCATACACTCATTTGGTTTGGAATATATTTAAGAAGATGCTTGTCTTACTGTGCTTTTATGGTACAGATGAAGGAAATCTTAAGACAACAGTTAAAGTCATGCCCTGTTCGGATGTGTGTGTGTGTGTGTGTGTGTGTGTGTGTGTGTGTGTGTGTTTTAATAAACTTTATTGAGGTGCAAATATACACCATTATGCATGTACATTTTGATAAGTTATGACATACACCTGTGTAAACACCACCACAGTCAAGATACAGAACGTTCCCATCCGCCCCCAAAGTCCCTGGTACCTGGTCTCAGTCAGTCCTGCCCACCTCTGGCCCAAGCAGCCAGTAATCTGGTTTTTACCACTAGAGGTTAGGTTTGCTGTTTCTAGAGTTTCATGCAAACAGAAGCATACAGTGTGTATTCTTTCGTCTGCGCAGAGTAATGTTTTTGAGATTCGTCCACATTACTGTTGGTAGCAATAGTGCATCCTTTTTGTATTGCTGAGGAGTATTCCGTTGCATGAATATATCACAGTTTCTTCATCCATTCACCTACAATGGACTTACTATTTAGATTTCTGATTCTTTGCCATAGAATAAAGCTTCTGTGAACATTCACAGGCAAATTTTTGCACAGGTATATGCTTATATTTCTCTTGGATAAATACCCAGAAATAGAAGTGCTGGGTCATATGGTAAGTGCAGGTTTAACTTTATAAGAAATTGCCAAACTGATTTCTAAAGTGCATGTAACATTTTATATTTCTACTACTGATGTATGTAAAGTTCTAGTTGCCACAATCCTTGCAAACATTTGTCCATATTTTTAATTTCAGCTATTCCAGTAGGTGTGTGTTAGTATCTTTTTTACTTTAATTTGGATTTTACTGATAATGATGTTTGAGTATCTTTTGATGTACTTAAGGGCCATTTGTATATTTTCTTTTGTGAACTGTTGCAATCATGTGTCTGCTTTTAATTGGATTGCTTGTCTTTATTACTGAGTAATGAGTTCTTTATATATTCTTTGTTGGATGTAGCTTTTTGGAATATTTTTATCCCTTTCTGTGGCTCATCTTTTAATTTTCTTAATGTTCTCATTGTAATGCCGAAGTTGTAAATTTTGATGAAGTCCAATTTATAATTTAATTCTTTTAGGCTGTGTGCTTTCTGTGTTCTAAGAAATCTTTGCCCACTCCAAGAAGATGTACTTCTATATTTTTTAAGAAATGTATAGTTTTAACATTTAGTTCTATGATCCATTTCAGATTAATTTTGTCTCTACCCTGTTTTGATCTTCATCTACAAGCCTGCCTGAAGTAGCCTTGAGTAGATTGCAAGAGACAAAAACTTGGTCTTTACTCATCAAAATTCGATATGAGAATTTCTATTTAAATCTTTTAAAAAATATGTTTTTCAGTACTCAACTATGAACCAAAGCTAAAGCTAGTAGAGGAACACAAATCCTGCTGTTCTGGTTTTATACGTTTTTAAACTGAGAGCAATTGTGTTGTACTCGGCGTTTTCAAAAATTCTCATGTCCTTGACACATTTGTAATTCATGGAGACATACTTCAGTAAGGCTAAAGTTTCAGGGAAAGATGCCCAAAGAAAATGGCCATAGTTAAGCAAAATGTGAATGTTATCTTCATGGTCTCTAATTTCCTGTATGGTTTCAATGAGTTTAGCACTATACCAATTCTTTTTCACATTCCATAGCTTTTTACATGGGGAATTTGTTTAAATCTACCATTTATCTTGAGTTCATTAAGGGACATGATTTTATTTTTTTGACATGAAAATGTACGCAGCCATCTCTAAATTCCTTGCATACAGGTTCCCTGCTGTTCTGCTGAAGCTGCAGTGTAAAGATCTCCAGTTACCTCCAAGAACCATGAACCTTTCTCCATCTTTATCTTATTTTACTTCCCTGTATTTGATATTGCTGACTCTGCTGGAAAGTTTTCTTCCTCAGCTTCCATATTATTACTCTTGTTTTCTCATCTCTTCCCATTCTTTCTTAGAGCTTCCTCTTCGGTATTACCCAGGGCTGCTTCTCTTCTCACTGAATATGCCCCACGTAGACGTCTGACCCAACCCAACGCTCTTAGTTTTAGCTGTGCTGGTGTTTTCAAAATCTTTATCTCTTGCCCAGAACTAGACTGAGCTTGAAATATATGTGTACAGTTGTCTCCACCTGTATATCCCATAGGATTCTCAAACTTGACTTGTCCAAAGTTGAACTAACTCCTTTTATCTCCCACTTAGGCTTGCTTTCCTTCTGCATTCATTGTTTTGTTAGTGCCACTGCCAATGTTTATGCTTCCAAGTTAAAACCTAGGGTTAACCTTTCCTCTCACAACCTGATAATCAATTCTGTCATTTTCTGCCTCCGGAATAGCTCTCAAATCAGTCTCTCTCTCTCCATTTCTATTTCTGTTACTTTACGATCCTCCTTTTTCACCCAAACTCTTGTACTAGCCTATTGTTTCTCTCCACTCTTCTCTGTCATGCTGGTTGCTTCCAAAATTATCTTTGTAAAAAAACAAAAGTCTGAGTCAGTCATTCTCCCAATTAAATCCCTTCCCTGGTTCTTATTAACTCACTGGATAAAACTAAGATCCTTAACGTGACACACAGGCCCTGATTTATGATCCTTTCTATTGATACTGCTTCTTTCTATCTGCTGCCCACCTCCCTGCTACCTATGATTCATAGATCCCTGTATCTATAAGCTTTTTCCTCCATGTCTTTGAATATGCTTTTGTCCCCTGTACCTGAAATGTACTTCCTTTTTCACTACCCCATGTTTTCCGGTGTATTTTGAAAGGTGAACAGGAATTCCTCTCAGGTATTTCTTCCAAAATGCTTTCTCTAATCCCTTTTCCATTTGTCATGGAAAGTTAGTTATCTTCTGTTACACCTGTGAATCTGTCTTTCATACTTATTGTACTTACTCTCCTGTATCATGGTTTGTTCGTATGTCATCTTCCTTGACTGTGGTTTCCTTTAGCATGGAGACGGTCTTACTCATGCTGGCATGCCAGTAGGCGGGAGTAGTATTTGTAATGGCATGCCACACGCAGCACCTACTGCATTTATACTATTACTGTGTGCCAGGTGCTGCTGGGAGTGCTTTACGTTTATTAGCTCATTTGATTCTCACAATAATACCATCACTATTTTTAGACCCTTTTTACAGATGAGGAAAACAGCAAAGAGAGATTAATGTACCCAAGGTCACCCAGCTAATAAGGAGTAGGACAGGGATTTGAATTCATTTAGTCTGACTTTAGAATCTGTGCTCTCAGCCATTGCTCTTCGTTGCTTCTCAGCGCCTCTGACACATGGTGGGCATTCAGTGCTTGTTGAAGGAATGATTAAAAATGTCACTGTCCTGTTCCCCTCTGTCCCAAGGTAACTTGAAAGACTTGGTAATGTACTTAGGCTTTGTTTTCTTGTGTTTAATGAATATTTAAAAGCATATACATCTGAGTTGGTTATAAATTATTTTTAATTGGAAATTGAGAGGTTTTTTCAGTCCATTCTTAGATTGGTGATTTTTCATTTAAATTAGAATAGTATTTCCTTTAACTATTTTTTCCAATAAAAAGGTAACTTATACATCAAATAAAGCTACTCTTACCTTGGCATGAATTATTATTATGTCAGTTACCTTGGTATAAATATTTGATCTTGATTTTTAGCTACATACTTTACCTCTCATTTTGTTGGGGCTAAAGAAAAAATGTTTTGTTACTTAGGTTAATTATAGTTACATTTATTTACTTATTCATACTTGTGTTTTTCATGCCCTAGTAAAACGTGTATGTCACTGGACTAACTCCCATGTAATTCTTATTTTTAAAGTAGTATTTTTCCGTATGACTTTTTTATTCCTTTTTATCACCTATTTCTATTTCTTGAAAATTCATTATAACTACTGTTATTTTTGCCATATATAATGCTCACTCTTTTGCCCAGATTTGTGAGAGAAAAATAAGAATGCACATTATACAGAGTAGTACTAATTCCACTATCCATATGTGTTTTAAATTCTTTTATTTATCCTTTTGAGTTAAAAGTATAACTCTGGGAATCAATAACAATATCCATATGCAAAATAATACGCCAGAATACAGTAATTGGATTTGTTTAACTTACCACAAACTTGCAACCACAAAGAGTTCTTGGCCTTTATGATTGGTAAATATCATAAATTTGTTACCAGTACATAAAATTTCTTATATCTTGTATCTGTTCTTGTGTTTTGTAATTATTTTACATAAAATTTCTTGTACCATAATATGTTAAAAAATAAATAATAAAATTCCTTTATAATACAAAAGATGAGTACCTAAATTTAAAAAAATATACAAATTTGAATTAAAAAATTAAAATGGAAGATATTTTTCCCCTGAAAGCTTGGGCCAAAAACATGGGTGAGCATTATACATAGGAGCACGTTATACACGGCAAACTATGGTAATTTGTACCTTATTTTTTGTTTTTAAAGCGCTCAGTTTTTTTATACTCCGTTTAGCTCTGTTTCTGTCTTGAATATTCTAGATATTAATTCATAATTCCTTGTGATCTGGCATCTTTAGGTGCATTTATAGAAAGAGCTTTGAACTGGGAGATAGAAGTTTTAGATTCTGATACCAAATCTGCCATTAATTGACCTATGAAATTAGAAAAATAATTCAAGTTATTTGGCCCGACGTTTGTTCATCTGTAGAATGAATATGGAGGATTACAGTGAGCTAGGCAATGAGACTCTGAAGGTAAAAGATGTAGTATTTTGCCCTAAAGAGCTTACAGTGTACAGGGAACAAAAATAGGAAAACAAATCTTTAGAATATAGTTTGGTAACTAATGTGATACTCTGCTCCACAAACATAGGGGGGATGGATAAGTCTTAAAGGATGTGTGTGGATTATTTTAGTAAAATGTGGAAATAAAATTCCAAACGGGAATAGTATGTGTAAAAGTACAGTGAGCGCACGTGCACAAACGCACACACATTGTGGGACATACAAGTCACATATGTTGAACTCTAGAGGTGAATGGAGGAATAACTAGAGATGAGGCTGGAGAATTATAATAGATAGGAAGCAAACAGAGAAAAAAGTTTTATATCGCCATGATTGGATTTATCTTGGAAGTGGGGGATTCCCAAAGGTCTTGCAGAAGGGAGTGACATGATTATATAACTCACCATTTCATATTCCTTATGTATTAAATGATTCAAAATTAAAGAATATATATGCTTGCTTTACTAAAAGTGGGAAAAACTATAAAAGTAAATGCTTCTTTGTCCTGTTTTCCTGAGTTTTTGCTTGTATATACTATAATGTTAGTAGATTGACATAGTATTTGCTCTAAAATGGTGCTGCCACCACCATCACTGTCACCACTGTTGCTTTTACCATTATCGTCAATATCGATATAAAAGGCTTACTTTAGTAGGGTGGCCTTGGTTAGAGTTGGATACTGAAATCTGTGTACCAAGTTGGCTTTGCACTTCTGAGCTCGGCACTCTTATAAGGAATTGTGTATTTTTATTTCTTTTTTCTTTCCAAATCAGTAAATCACAACCCATACAAGAGTGTTGTAGACTTAGAGTTTTAAGGAATAAGGTGGTTTTACTGCCATTCATTATGGTTATCCAAAGGTGTAAAATCCAGTGTTGAATATTACTAGATAGTTTTCTAGATTGTTTCTGGCACTTTTTAATGGTCCTGTGTGGAGTTTCAAACATGTTATAAGGTAGGTACTTTGATATTAGTTCTCTACCATAGATATTTTATAAAATACAGTTAGGTGATCCTTGCAATTCTTTTGCATAGCATGATCCCAGTACTTGCTTGCCTATGATAAATGAGGCTAATGAGTGAGCTGGCTATTTTATTGTCTACATTAAAATGAGCATCTACAAAACTTGCAAATTCCAAGTAAAATGAAACTTTACTTACCTGAATGTTTCTCATTCAAAATAGCTGTAGGCCTGGTATATGTTTGCCTTGTTGAACAAAAAAAAATCATTTTTTTTGATACAAGATACATTAAAACCAGTGCCTTTTTAGAATAAAATACTAAGTGCTGAGGAAAACACACGTTATTGTGTTTTAACCACTACCGTGTTTCCCCAAAAATAAGACCTATCCTGAAAATAATAAGCCCCAGTTAAGATCATCAGCCAGATGGATGCATTTAGTACGTTATGACAATGTTCCAGAAGAAGACATGACTGTATTTGAATAAATGTAGATTGTTATACATGAAAAATAAGACATCCCCTGAAAATACACCCTAATGTGTCTTTTGAAGCAAAAATTAATGTAAGACCCGGTCCTATACGGAATAAGATCCAGTCTTATTTTCAGGGAAATACGGTATGTTAATAATTGTTGTGTAAACAAAAGTCTTATCTATATATCAGGTTTCTAAATATTCCACGTGTAACCTAATTTATATGTTAATTATGGGGGTTTTGTGCTCCATATGTTCTGTACTATACATTTTTCGTCAAAAATTTAAAACTTAACCTCATTTTACTAAGTACTCATTTTAACTTTTTTAAAAAGTTTATTGGGGTGACAATGGTTAGTAAAATTACATAGGTTTCAAGTGTACAATTCTGTAATATATCATCTATATATCACATTGTGTTCCCACCCAGAGTCAGTTCTTCTAACATCACCATATATTTGACCACCTTTACCATCTTTTGCTATCCCCCCACCCCGCCCTATCCTGTGGTAACCACTTGCTGTGATAAAATTAATTAATACATCCACTAGAAAAGAAATTGAAATTGACATTATTAAATACAGTTGAAGATGCACATATGCAGGGATCCAGTATTTCCATTCCTACGTACACGTCTTCGAGAAACCTCTCTACAGAGGTATCAGGTGATGTATGTAGTTGTTCGTGTAACCCTGTGCATAATAACAAAACAACAAAACACTCAAATATCTATCAACAGTAGAATGAATAGTGGTATATTTATACAATGGAATGCTATATAATACTGAAAATGAATGAATTACAGCTGTGCTCAACAACTTGGATTATCTTGGGAATATAATGCTGGAACAAAACAAACCTTAGAAGAATATACAGCATGGTTTCAGTTATATAAAATTCAAGAACATGCGAAATGAAGTAATATATTGTTTAAGGCTACCAATATAGTATAACTGTTAAAGGGAATGATAAATGTAAAATTTAGGGATGAGTGAATAACATGAGTTTAGGGAGGGACATGAGAGTACATATAAGAGCTAAGGTAAATCAAGTATTTATTGTTTATTCTTTGTACCTTAAACTTATTTTATAGAATTTTATAGAATTATCAATATTTAATATTAATGATTACTGATACTGGATTTAATATAGCATAATAATTTCTACCCCTAGGTGTGAGATACTCTAAGATGTATTCATTTATTTCAAGGGGTACAGACAAATTTAGTTCTTTTACATTTTTCTAAGTATTAAATTTACATGGTTTTCTACCTTCATAAAATTTTCATTTATTGACCACATTGTAAGAAGTTTGAGAAAGGCATTGCCTTACCTTATATTTTCCTAACTTAAAACATATATGATGTCTATTTATACAACTGCATTTGTGCATATAACATTTTGTTTCAGAATAGTACTATTTTTTTTATTTATCAAACACTTAATAGTATTTATGTATTAGACACTATTCTAAGCACTTTAGAAATGTTAATTCATTTAATCTGGATTAAAACCCTATGAGGAAGATACTATCCTCATTTTATAGGAAAGGAAACTGAAGCACAGAAATTGTTGCCTAAGGTCACAAAGCCAGTAAGTGGAGCCTGCATTCCAACTTAGGCTGCATGGCTCCATACTGGGTTTAACCACAAAGCTGTAAAAGACCATATATGAAGTAGATCTCCAAGGGGAATATGCCAACCTTTCAATATCTTTTAATTAATAGGGTACTGTTATTGAAGTTTGCCAACATATTGTCAGACTATGATGAAATGATTATGTGATTTCCTTTCCTAAGACCGTTAAAAGTAATATTGGCAAATGATTTCTTATAGATATTGCTTAAATTTACTCTTAAATGAAATTCGTGTCCCTATATTCGTGAAATGAGAAAAGTAGGCAGGTAAAAGTACCTCTGAGTCTAATTGCAGATATACCCTGCTGCACAAATGGTGATAGTGACCTTACTTCTTTCGAATGTGAGTTGAAGTCTTAATTTAAAATCAGAAAGTTTAAGTGTAGCATGTATACATTTGGGAAAGCAATATTTGATTTTCAGGGATGTTGACATGATACTTTTAGGAGATTCTTATGGTAAAATAGTTAGACTGTGAATAGAGAAAATTAGGCAGTTGTGATTTGAGAAGAAGCTAATAGTAATATTTGAAAGTGAGGCACTAGGGGTAAAGAGAAGTATCAGACACATCCTTTTAGAGCAACGGTTCTTTACCCATTAATGGGTCACACTCATAAGAACCTAAGTCTATAGGAATTTCCATGTAAATCACGGGTTTTATAACTACATGAAAGTCTTCCCATGGGTCAACTCCTAACCCTGTTCCCATTTTAGAGCCTTTACTTTAGAGGTTCTTGAGAGATTTCATCCTGTAGCTGTATGAGTATGCTTATGATAAATGGTGTCTCTAAGAATTTCAGCTTTTCTTTGTGTTGCTCTTTGTTAGCTACTTCAAATAGCTTAACTTTCAGTGACACATGGTTTTATCAGCAGAACATATGACTGTTAACTGATTTTTTCCTTTTGAGCTGAAACTATGTAAATTCACTTTCAGAGGTTCTTCAAAAGACAGTATTTCCTACTTAATTTATGTGAGTATCCTATTTTTCTTTTATAAGATTTAAGCACATATGTAGCATACTCTATGCAGTTATTTACTTTAAAAAAAAAAGAAGGCTCTTGCAGCTGAGATAAAGACATTCATTTTTTAAGAACACATGTAAATGTACAGCAATTTGCAGCTCTGGCCATTGGATAATTTGGGATGTTCACAAAGAACTTTGCATAATTATGACAGTGTCCATCCACATATGGTGTTTGCCCCCCTTCTTTGTTAGGGAGATTAGGTTATATAACATATGGTATTTTATATTATTTTAAATTAATCCATCTTAGGCACAGCGCAGGAGAATAAATTAGACCCTTGGCAGATTTTTGGGTATGAACTTCATGAAACGTTTCTTGGAAAGTGAGAAATATTTCTTATTTTTTTTTAGAATCTTATATTGGTGATATTAATTTCAGGAGTACAATATAGTCATTTTACATATTTATAGCTTACAGTGTGATCACCACATTAATTCCACTAATCATCTGTCACCATGCAAACTTATCACAATATTACTGCCTATATTCCCTTCCCCCTTATCTCTATTCTCCCACTCCCTCTTTTATGGTAACCATCCCTTTGGTCTTTGTTTTGTTCTGTTTCTTTTGTTTTGTTTTGAGATGCCACATATAAGCGAAACCATACAATACTTGTCATTCTCTGCTTGGCTTTTTTCACTTACCATAATACCATTTAGATCAATCCATGTTGTCACAAATAACAAGATTTCATTCTTTTGTATTTCTACATAATATTCTACATAATATATATATATGGATAAATATATATATATATATATATATATATATATATATCATCTGTATATACATACTACTTTTTTATCCACTCATCTATGGTTGGACAGATAAATATTTCTTTATTGTATCTTTTAAATTAATGCAAAATTGCTTTGTTACTCCATCCTTTATTTTTGTGTGTTAAGGACGGTAGAAATTGATATTAATTTTTTTCCCTTTAAAAAAATTGAGTAAAATGAGACCTCTAGGATAATTACATTATTTAATTGGTGGCTTTAAGTATCCATGTTGTTACTCTTTTCCTCTACTAAGCACATGCTGCTTTTGGCACAGGCTGTATTTCCTTCAGATGTCAAAATACTCAGGGAAACAGTTTATGTATTATTAACTTATACTTTTGGTACAAACTTGGAACCACTTGGAGGATAAACTATAGTAATTTAAAAGTCTGGTTTTTGTTGAATGGAGCTGCAGCTAATCTTTAAAATCCATTGATAACATTTTAGTAATAGCACTTAACATTCAGAAAGGAAAATAAATCACCTAACTTTTCATTTTCAGTTTTATGTAATTTAACAATTTGGTACTTGATCACTTATTTGCTATTCTTGGTATGAGAATCAGCTGGTATAATGTAACAAATATTGAACGATTGCCTACTGTATTGTAGACACTGTGGTAATTGCTAGAGATACAATAATGGATAAAGCTGTGGTTCTGCACTTGCAGAGCTCACAGTCAAATGATGGCAGAGTCACAAAAATAGATATTTGTAGTACAGTATAGTCACTATAATACAGAGAAATGGAAAAAATGGCCAAAGAAAGCATTACTGGAAGAGATAAAGTGTGAACTGAAGGGGGGATAGATACTGTCTGAGAGTCGAGGTGAGGAAGACAGAGGGGAATGCGAGCAGGGGACCAACCTAGGGCGGAACAGGAGCAAAAGCACGTCGTGGAGAAACAGCATGACGTGTTCTGAAAGTACAAGCAGATGTGTGTTGGTGGTAGTATAAATGAAGGACAGAGAGTGAAGGAGAGGTATGAAACCAGATCATGGAAAGTTTTTTTATGCCATTTTTAGGAGCTTAGACTGCATCTCTCGTTGTATGCTTTGGGAAGTCATTGAAGAGTTTTAAGCAGGAGCCTGATTTGATAAGTTTAATAGATTACCCTGGTAGCTCTTGTAGGTGACAAATTTGAAGGGAAAAAGATTGGAGGTAGGGAGGTCATTGGGAAGTAGTTGGCTTAATGGGAGCTGAGAAGGGCTTAATAAACTAGGGCTGTGTTACTAGGAATGTTAAGGAGGGAACCGATTTCAGACTCTTCACATTTGTTGTTGGTAAATAGTAAATTCAGCAGGACTTAATGTTTGGAAATGACCAGTGGGGGAGAAGTGGACAAGTTTAACCTCAAGAGTTTCTAGCTGGGTGACTACGTGGATGATGGTGGCACCAAAGAAAGATTACACGAGTAAGGAGCAACTTACAAGCTGAGGAAGTCAGTTTTGGATACTTCAAGGCTAAATGGTCGTGAAATCATCAGTGAGGGAGATCGAACAAGCCAACTGACTTTTTGAATCTGATCTGCGGGATGTGAGCGGCAGCTCTGGGCTGGAGAAATCAATATGTAACAGGTGATGGGAACCATGGGACCGTATAAGAAGTGGATGTGGGCTGAGGAGAAAATAAAAGAGGGAAGATGACAGGATATTGGGGAGCATCAGTTTTTCAGAGTCAAGTAGGGAAAAATAAGCCCCACAAAGGAGAAAAAGAGCTAACCAAGAACAAATAAAATCATCAGTGGACCGACTTCTGGATCCAACTGAGACTAGAAACCACTTTTTTTTTCCTTTATTTTTTAAATTAAAATTAATGGGTGACATTGGTTAATAAAATTATGTAGGTTTCAATAGTATAATTTTATAATATATCGTTTATTAAACTACACATTTTAAATGGAACAAATTTATATGCATAGTTGTGATTTCCTTAGATGCCCTCTGCAGCCTAAATGGTGGAGATCACAATGTAGCATTAAACTAAGATTGAGGTTATGATTTTAGGGAAACTAATGTGTTGAAGTTAGAGAAGTTTAGATGATCAGCTGTGGCAAATATTGCATATTATGTGCTGTGCATTATTCTGTATATATATTAACTCATTTAATTTTCACCACAGAAGATTCTAGAATTAGAGCAGGGAGGTACGTTTTGTTGTCTCTTGTATTCTCAGTGCCTGACATATAGAGTGGGCTCAAATACTTGTTGAATAAATGAGTGCATATCAAGTACATACTTTTATTCCCATTTTACAGAAGTAGAAGCTGGACAAGGAAAAATTAAGTAATGTATGCTATTCATTGGCAGAGCTAGTAGGGAAGGAAGTGAGCTTAGGAGAGGGAACCGATAGAAAATTGAGGGATTCTCGGACTGGAGATGTATCTCTATGAGGTGCAGCAGAAATGAAGGCATGAGGCATATACAGAAGAGGAGGAAGAATGTCAGAGTAAAATGTTGGAGTGTACAGTTTTTTGAGGTGGAGGTGTTCTGGATGCTGACGAAGGGTCAGAGTGGAGTAGAGAATGTTCATTGTTGAAGCTCTGTGGGCACCTGTGTAGATGTTGGAAGAGTCTAAGGTTATAGAGTAGAAGTTTGGGTAGAGAGGAGCTGTTGTCTGGAGATGTAGAGATGAGGAAGGATAGAGCATGGAATAGATGGATGTCCTTTTTTTTTCTTTTGAGTTCCAGCTTTTTAACATAGGTTAGATCTGGTTTGCAGAAAAGACAGGAACAAACTGGGTTTGCTGAATATGATTTATTTTACCCTTCTGGATATGGATAATCTTGGTGGAAAACTTCAAAAGTACTCAAAATATAAATACAAAAGTTGAAAGTTTTCCTGATATTCCAGGCATAGTTAAGGTATGAATTCTAAATGTTACATTTCTTCCCTGCAAAAAAAACCCCAAAAATACCAACTTCACTTTTTCTTCTAACGTAGTAGTAGGGCAAAACTTTCGTTTGTGTGTGTAAGCAGCACAGCTCACCTCGCTTGGTAGCTGTTGGGTACACGTCCCGAGGATGGTACAAGCAAAATACACTTGCTCTTGGAAATCTTTAGCCACTGCCCAGTGAATTGCCGTTGGTTCCCATTCCCTCACTGATCCTTTTTACCCTGCTCCTTCCCAAGTCTCTCTTTGAAGGCTTTTGTTTCAAGAAGCTCTTGATAGCTTTCTTTCTACATTACATTATGGCAGAGAAAAAAGTAAAATCCATTTTAGCACTGAATTACAGTTAACATTTTAAGTTGAGCATTTTCAGAATGTTTTGATAACCTAAGCAATCCTGTTTCATGTTTAAAGAATAGTTCAATTTAATATTTCATTTGGTTTGAAAGGCTCTAATTTCTTTTAACATACTTTGGTAGCATTGTAATTTCTGTCCTGAATATTTCCCTTCAGAAAAATAAAAATATTCAGTTATTTATTATAGAATTGTGCTAAACTTACAATTTAAACCATAGCCTTTTTTATCTAGAATTTTTCATTTTTTGGTTGTACAGTAATGCAATTTTGTGTTTGTGTGTGTGTGTGTGTGTGTGTGTGTGTGTGTGTGTGTGTGTCTTTCCCACAAATGAGAATCATCCTATGAAAAGCTCTTAGGAAATTCAAGGTAATCAAATATGTTATAAAACGTGTATAATGAAAAGGTTGGAGGAGATGCTTTTTAGAGCAGATGTACTCTGATTTTGTGGTTCTCTATACTCTGCCCACTTCTTAGTAAAGAGCAGCTGAAACACTGCTAAAGGACCTTTGACACAAAACCAATGAAGGCCCCAAGTATGATTTCACTTTCACCTCCTTTGTAAACCTAAATGCTTGTCAAGTCAGATGTGTGTATAGAGCTTTTCACTGAATGTCCCTTTAGGAGAAGAACAAAGCTGGGGGTCAACTTGGCACAATCCCAACATTTATTTGTTCTATTACAGAGGTTTGTTGGGGGTTGGGGTGACAGTTCTTTCTGAGAAGAACGTGGAAACCAAGTGTAGGTGGACTTGCTGTCTTCTCCACACTGTTCCCAGCAACTTCACTGGGTTCCAGTGATTTCCATGTTAACAGAAAGCAGACTAGGTGGGTTGCTTGTCGGTATTTGTGGTTCCCATTTGATCCAAGTATCTCTGTTATATAATAGGCACATTAACTGACAAATTAAATCAAAGCAAGTATCTCACTTTTGGAAGTACCTCACTTTTCCTTTGTCAGAAAAATAGATTGTCTCACAGGAGTTACTATCATAAGTTTTTCATGTGTTCAAGGATGTGTATAGTACGTATAACGTTATTGGTGTTTTTCTGTGTAAATTTTTGTAAATCTGGTAATTTTGCCAATTTATCAATTTTTAAATATAAAATAGTGAAATATAAATTTAATATTTAATTACTATTTTAACTTTATAGTAATGAAAATTGAAAATTCTTGAATCTTATTTTTTTAAACCTTCTGATTTAGGTTCTGATAATTTATTTGAAAATTAGGAATACGCTTTTAATAGCAGAAGCTGTCCTTACTGGTTATCATTGACTAGAAGCAGCAAACAGTTGTTAATTGTTAAAATATAAGAAGATTGTAGGGGACCATATGACAAAAGAACGACGTAGGTTTGCTTTACCTCATAACTTTGTTTCAGAAGAAAAGCTCTGTTCAGTGCCTTGGGTGAAAAGACCAACCCCCACCTCCTTTTAGAGGACGATTATGGGAAATTTCTTGCTAATTTGGACATTTCAACTCACAAGAGTTATTTTGAACATACTGAGCTGAAGTTGTGGAATGGTTAAGAACTTAATTCATTTTTTCTTGTTTTGCTGAATCGATAGTTTAGTGATTAAAGTTTATGCTGTTAACAGATTTAATAAAGAAATATTAATTTAAAACTTTAATGAAAAGCCTTACAGAGAGGTGATGTTCAATAATTTGATATGGGAAAACATAGAAAATCAAAATATTTAAAGATTTATCTAGATAATAAGATATGACTAGAAGAAAGATGTTTTCTACCAGAACTTGTTTTGATTTTAACAATTTTGGGAGAGCGTAGGGAGTTGGGGAGGTGATTAAGCCCAGATTAACCACTAACATGCTAAATATCCAAGCCCGTAGGCATTTCACTAAGCCACTTATGTTTTCAGCATTTTTGTCGACTAGTCTTTTCATTTACAGGGCTCTGAATTTACTCCTTTTATCCATAACTACATTTAGCTGAAGATTAAAGCATACATTGTAATAGATGAAAAGAGAATTTTTGGAATTTGTATTATGTAATAAATTTTATTAAAGCTATTTAAAATATAAACATGAATTTCAACTTTTAGAATTATTTTAGTGACAGGAAGGTAGACTGGTAACCTAAAATTAATCTTTTTCTCTAAGTTTGTTTTGTCACATTCTTTAGCTAACATGGTAAATATAAACCCTCCTTGCTTTAAGTAATCCAGGTGGACAAAACTACTTTCCATATAACTCTTGATGTTTCCCACAAAGTTCATCTTTACTAAGCAGAACACGTATGAGACCAGTAGTCTAAAAGGAGGCTATTAGTAACAACAGCCTCATTCATTCATAGGAATCATCATGTTATAAGGGAAGTCAACTTCTCTAGATCTTACACAGGGTTTTGAAAATGCTGAAAGAGCCTAAAACACTTTTCTTTGCAGATCAGCAGTCAGAAAAAGATAAGAACACTTTCATTTACTCTAAATACTGTATCACTTTTGAAAAGGATTTGAATAAGACTGACTGAAATACAGATTTTTAAAAGGGAAAGGGACTTGAAAAAAATCCAGTCCATTTGATCTGGTTATTCTATAGCTAGGAACTGAGAACCTCAAAAAGTTACGTGATTTGGTGTAGAGCATAGAGATATTTTGAAGCAAAAGATACAATTTCCTTCCTGGGTTTGGTTGGTCAAAAGTGTAAACAGTCATTGTGAAAATATATGGAGGTTATAGGGGACCATATGATTAAAGAACTACTAGTTTAAAGTTTGTTCACAGTACCTCATCCACTTTGTTTCAGAAAAAAACAACAACAAAAATACTATTCAGTGACTTGTGTGAAAAACTGACCTTCCTACAAACACAAATTATGGGAAATTTCTTGCTAACTTGGGTATTTCAACTATTTCAGTGTTATTTTTAGGAACCAGATAGTTGTTTTTCAGAATGAAAGTTAGGGAGACTCAATAGCATAAGCGTTGTTAATGTGTGGAAACCTCAGACCTGAAATAAAGGTAGAATGGTATCAGTTAGGTACTTAAAATTTGAATGAAACAATACCGTTTTGAGACATTTTATCAGTTGTCCTTAAAAATTTATTTTAAATTAGATGGGTTTGGGAGCAATAAATTTTTTTGTGTGTGGCAAAAAATGCATATATATAAATGGAACTTTCGTATATCAGTTGTTCTTTTCTGTTTTCGAGGTGAATAAGGCATTCTAATGTGCTCATCTGTTATGTCTTGATAACTCTAGAACAGACCACTTCCTGAAGAGAGTAATGAAATAGTAACTAAAATAGGAAAAAAAAATCCTGTAAAAAAAAAGTAATGTGTTTTTTCACTGGCATTTTAATCTCGGTATTGTTTCCTATGTAAGGGAAATTGAATAAATTTTGTCAACTTATACATAAGTCCTATTTCTGTCTTAAAGGTATAACCATACATGTCTGATGATGTCAATTATCAGGTCTTTCACTTACAGCTTACAGAATAAATATTATCAGACCTTTGAGTCTTAAATAATACGAATATTGTTTGCACATTTTTTTGCTTGTTTGTTTTGATGATAGATGCACAAAATATTTTTCCATCCTCAGACTGTACTTCTGCTAATTCAGCCCTATCTTTGGGGTTACGATTAGACAAGATTTACTGTTTTTTAATAGAGAGATTTTTGAAAGGCTTCGAACTATGGAGGATCGTTTGATACTTTGATAAGTGAGATAAGGATCGTTTGATACTTTGATTTAGTGCTTTAAAAGAGGACTTTAGAAAAAAATATCTCTCAAAACACTTGGAAGGTATCTATTCTAATTTTCCTAAGTAAAATGCAGTACAGCCTTAGAAAAGGAAAGTCTTTAAGTTTTATTTGGGGTTTAGGAAACTCATTTTATTTTCACTCTAAAGTGATTGATTGATCAGGGCAGGTTTTTGTTCCCTGTAAAGTGCTAGGGAAAGAAAATGAATTGTGCAATGCCAATTAAAAAAAAATTAAAGCAGATATATTTCTTAGAGAAAGATCATACTCTCTCGCCCATAATCTTTTCTTCTTTAAAATAAGGTTCCTCTCTTAGTTCTGTAAGTCTTAATATAATAATATCTTACTCATTGAATAGCTAAGGATTCATTTGATTGAAAACATTTATCCGATCACTTGGAAATGATGTCATAAAAATGGCAGCATGAGGTGAGCCTCTTGAAATCTCCCCAGGAATTTACAACAAATTGAGTAACAATAACTCCACAAAGAACTCCCTGCACAGCAGACAGGCAAGATGAAGAGGCCCACTACTGAAATCATCTGAAGATGGGCAAATTGAACCAGCGGGGAAGGAAGGAAGGGAAAAGTGTGGAGACAGAGCCGCACGGGCGCAGGACGCAGACCCCGAGCTCTCTGCATCCTGGAACTACTGCAGCTGTGGGAGAGGGAGAACCCGGATTGCTAGGACTCTGCTTATGGCTCACAGGACTGAGGGGGCAGCGTATAACACGGCTGAACCCAATGATCACGGCAGAGATCTCGCAGCAAAGACTGAGGGAAGAAGGCTGAAAACGGTGGTTTAAGCCCTCACTGCCAAGTAAAGAATGGAAGCCTTAGGCACTAAGACTAGCTGCCCCCTTCCTACCCTCCCAGAGCTCACCCTGCCCTCACCTGCCCAGTGCTAGAAGCAGAACAGTAGCAGTGTCAGATCAAAAGAACAGAATATTTTCAATTCTGAAAACTGTGGTCCGCAGACACGGACTCGCAGCCCAGTTAGTTCCAGCAAAGGGGAGAGAGCCGTAGAAGCGAACTGGCTGTGATGGTGGTCACCGCCATTGCTCTGGGTTACCTCTCACAATCCACCCCGCCCCTGTCTCCACCTATCTGGTCGGATCCCTGAAGGAGTAAACAGAACTGCTGAAACACGGGCTCTGAATCTGGTGCAGGAAGAGCTTTGGAACTTCAGAAGTTCTCCACATCCCCCCACGGAGGTGTCGCCCTATGATCCAAGCGAACTGTTCACAGAGGAGAAGGTCACATTCCAGAGAATCCCCCCATTGTGTGAGAAGCCGGAATAGTGCAGAGAAAATGTAACACTACAGTGCAAGAATAAAAGGCTGCAGTCAGAGAGAAAATAAAACATTCTACCATCACCTACTGGAAAACAAAAGAAAGATCTCTTTCTATCAACTTGTTGCAGAACCCACTCCTGTAGATATCTAGGAAGAGAAATAATAAATTATTAATTGCCGTGAAGAACCAAGGTAACAAGACAGCTCAAAAAGAAAATGAAAAGTCTCCAGAAAACGAACTTAAAGACATGTGACTTAAATGACAGAGAATTCAAGATTGCAGTTCTTAAAAAACTCAACAAGATCCAAGAAAACACAGACAGGCAGTTTAATGAACTCAGAAACACAATTAAAAAAAGGGAATATTTTACCAAAGAGATTGAAATTTTAAAAAAGAACCAAATAGAATTTCTGGAGATTAAGAATGCAATAAAAGAAATGACGAAGTAGCCAGCTTAGGTAGTAGAGTTGAACAGATGGAAGGAAGAATCAGTGACATCGAAGATAGAAATCTGGAAATTACACAGATGGAAGAACAAATAGACTTGAGACTTAAAAGGACTGAAAGAACTCTACAAGAACTTTCTGACTCCATCAGAAAGAGCAATATAAGAATAATGGGCATACCAGAAAGAGAAGAAAGGGAGATCGGAATAGAGAGTATATTCAAACAAATAGTCGACTAGAACTTCCCAAACTTGTGGAAAGAACTGGATCCTTGAATCCAAGAGCAAATAAGACACCTAATTACTACCTCAATGCCAACAGGCCTTCTCTAAGGCACATTGTGTTGACGCTTTCAAAAATTAACGACAAAAAAAAGCAAATCCTCAAGGCAGCCAGGGAAAAGAAGATGGTAACCTACAAAGGAAAGCCCATTAGATTATCATCAGTTTTCAACAGAAACTACAAGCCAGGAGGGAGTGGAATCAAATATTCAAACTACTGAAAAAGAAATTATGAGCCAAGAACATCATATCCAGCAAAGATATCCTTTACATGTGAAGGAGGAATAAAGACCTCTCCAGACACAGAAGCTGAGAGAATTTCCTAACACACGACCTGCGCTACAAGAAATACTGAAGGAGGCTCATTCAACCAGCATAAATAGGGATGATTTGTGACATCCAAAACATAAAACGGGGAAGAGTAAAGGCCTGAACCGGAATATGGGAATGGAAAAAGTAACCATGCTGAAGAAAATGGAATACTCTAAATCTGAAACTTTCTTTTACATAAACTTAATGGTAACCACTCAAAAAAAAAAAAATCCAGAACTGAAATATGTAGCATAATCAAAAGAAGAAACAGATGGAAAAATCATAGAATATGAAAAAATCATAGAATACACAGAAATAATAGACAGCAACAAAAAGGCAAAGAAACAATGGAGACATGGTCTTACCAAAAAACCAAAGACAGAATGATATGCAATCCTCATATATCAATAATCACCCTAAATGTAAATGGACTAAACTCACCAATAAAAAGGCACAGAGTTGCAGATTGGATCAAAAAATCTAAACCCAACCATATGCTGCCTCCAAGAGACACATCTCAGCTACAAGGACAAACCTAGACCCATTCCAAGCAATTGATATCCAGAGAGATGCAGATGTAGCCATACTGATATCAGACGAAACAGACTTCAGGATAAAAATGGTAACAAGAGACAAAGATGGACATTTCATAATGATAACGGGGACTATACAACAAGAAGACATAACAGTCATCAGTATTTATGCTCCCAATCGGGGAGCACCGAAATATACCAAGCAACTACTAACAGAACTAAAGGGAGAAATTGACCAAAACACAGTTATACTAGGGGAGTTAAATACATCATTGACAGCTATGGATAGATCATCCAAACAGAAAATAAATAATGAAATAGCAGTCCTAAATAACGCATTAGATGAAATGGACATAATTGACATATATAGAGCACTTCATCCTGGAACATCAGACTATACATTTTTTTCTAGTGTACAGGGAACATTCTCAAGGATAGACCATATATTTGGACATAAAACTAGCCTCAGCAAATTTAAGAAGATTGAAATCATACAAAGCATATTCTCTGATCACAAGGCTTTGAAATTGGATATCAGCTGCAAAAAGAAAGCAGGAAAAACCACAAATATGTGGAGATTAAACAACGTACTTTCAGAGAACAATCAAAGAAGAAATAAGTGGAGAGATCAAAAGATACATAGAAACAAATGAGAATGAAAATACATCCTACCAAAATTTTTTGGATGCACCAAAAGCAGAAATTTATACCATTACAGGCCTATCTCAAGAAACAAGAATAATCCCAGATAAATAATCTCACATTACACCTTAAAGAACTAGAAAAAGAAGAACAAATAAAACCCAAGATCAGCAGAAGAAAGGAAATAATAAAAGTCAGAGCAGAACTAAATGAAATAGAGAACAAAAAGACAATGTAAAATATTAATGTGACAAAGAGCTCGTTCTTTGAAAAGATTAATACAATTGACAAACCTTGGTTAGACTCACTAAGATAAAACGAGAAAAGACTAATAAACAAAATCAGAAATGAAAGGGGGAGGTTATCACGGATGCCACAGAAATACAAAGGATCATCCAAGATATTATGAAGGACTATATGCTGTCAAATTCAGTAACATAGAAGAAATGAACAAGTTCTTAGAAATATATAGCCTTCCTAGGCTGAATCACAAAGAACTGGAAAATCTAAATAGACCTATCACCAGTAAGGAAATTGAATCAGTCGTCTGAAACCCCAAAAGCAAAAGTCTGGGACCAGATGGCTTCACTAGTGAATTCTACCAAACCTTCAAAGAGGATCTAATATCTGTTCTACTCAAACTCTTCCAAAAAATTGAAGAGACAATAATACTCAACTCATTTTATGAGGCCAACATTACGTGGATACCAGAGCACAGAAAAGAAAACTACAGACCAATATCTCTGATGAATACAGATGCAAAAATCCTAAACAAGATTCTAGTAAATCGAATACAACAATGCATTAAAAATGTTATTCATCACGATCAAGTAGGGTTCATTCCAGGAGCACAAGGATGGTTCAACATACTCAAATCCATTAATGTGATACATCACATAAACAAAGTAAAGGACAAAAATCATATGATTATATCAATTGATGCAGAAAAGGCGTTTGACAAAATACAACATCCATTTATGATTAAAACACTTAATAAAATAGGTATAGAAGGAAAATACCTTAATATAATAAAGGCCACATATGACAAACCCTCAGTTAATATTATAATTAATGGTGAGAAACTGAAGCCCTTTGCTTCAGTCCTGAACGTAGAGGTTCAGGAACATGACAGGGATGTCCCCTATCACCTCTGCTTTTCAACGTTGTTGGAAGTCCTCACCAGAGCAGTCAGGAAAGAGAAAGAAAAGGCATGCAAATTGGGAATGAAGAAGGTAAATTGTCACTCTTTGCAGATGACATGATGCTATATATAAAAAACCCTAAAGACTCCACCAAAAAGCTATTAGAAACAATGAATGAATACAGTAAAGTTGCAGGCGACAAAATCAACGTACAAAAGTCCTTTGCATTTCTATATACTAACAGTGAAATCTCAGAAAAAGAAATAAAAAAAAAAAAACAATTCTTTTGCAATTGCAACAAAAAGAATAAAATACCTAGGAATAAACTTAACCAAGGATGTGAAAGACCTATATGCTCAAAACTATAAGACATTTTTAAAAGAAATTGAAGAAAGACACAAAGAAATGGAAAGACATTCTGTGCTCATGAATTGGAAAAATCAACATAGTTAAAATGGCCATATTACCCAAAGCAATATACAGATTTAATGCAATCCCCATCAAAATCCCAATGGCATTTTTTGAAGAAATAGAACAAAAAAATCATCAGATTTGTTTGGAACCACAAAAGACCCCGAATAGCCAAAGCAATCTTAAGAAAAAAGAACAATGCTGGAGGTATCACACTCCCTGATTTAGCTTGCACTACAGGGCAACAATAATCAAAGCAGCATGGTACTGGCAGAAAAACAGACACGTAGACCAATGGAATAGAATTGAGAACCCAGAAATAAACCCTCATAAATATGGACAGATAATTTTTGACAAAAGCAAAAAACATACAATGGAGAAAAGACAAGCCTCTTCAATACGTGGTGCTGGGAGAATTGGAAAGCCACGTGCAAAAGAATGAAACTGGACTGCTATCTGTCACCGTGTACCAAAATTAATTCAAAATGGATCAGACCTAAGCATAAGACCTGAAACAATAAACTGCATAGAAGAAAACATAGGCACTAAACTTATGGACCTTGGGTTCAAAGAAGATTTTATGAATTTGACTCCAAAAGCAAGGGAAGTAAAAGCTAAAGTAAATGAATGGGACTATATCAAACTGAAAAACTTCTGCACAGCCAAAAAAACCATCGACAAAATAAAGAGGCAACCAACTGAATGGGAGAAGATTTTTGCAAACAGCACCTCTGATAAGGGGCTAATATTCAAAATATACAAGGAACTCAACATACAACTCAACAACAAAAAAACAACCCAATTGAAAAATGGGCAGAGGACCTGAAGAGGCATTTCTCCAAAGAGGACATACAAATGGCAAAAAGACATATGAAAAAATGTTCAACATCACTAATCATCAGAGAAATGCAAATAAAAACCACAATGAGATATCACCTCACCCAAGTTAGAATGGCTATCATCAACAAGACAAATAGTAACGAGTGTTGGAGAGGCTGTGGAGAAAAAGGTACCCTCATACACTGTGGGTGGGAATGCAGACTGGTGCAGCCGCTATGGAAGGCAGTGTGGAGGTTCCTAAATAAATTATGAATAGAATTACCATATGACCCAGCAATCCCTCTCCTGGGTGTCTACCCCAAAAATCTGAAAACATTTATCGATAAAGACATGTGTGCTCCAATGTTCATTGCAGCATTATTTATGGTGGTGAAGACATGGAAACAACCAAAATGTCCTTCGATAGATGAATGGATAAAGAAGTTGTGGTATATATACACAATGGAATACTATTCGGCGGTAAGAAAAGATGAAATAGTGCCATTTGTGACAACATGGATGGATCTTGAGAGCGAAATAAGGCAGACAGAAAAAGTAGAGAGCCATATGATTTCACTGATATGTGGTATATAAAACTGAAAAAAACAAACAAATGAAGGATCAAAAACTCATAGACACAGACAATAGTTTAGTGGGTACCAGAGGGTAAGGGGGGTGGAGGTTTGGAGATGAGGGTAACGGGATCAAATATATGGTGATGGAAGGAGAACTGACTGGGTGGTGAACACACAATGTGAGATACAGATAACGTATTACAGAATTGTACACCTGATATCTATGTAACTTGACTAACAGTTGTCACCCTAATAAACTTTAATAAAAACAAAAAAGGAAAGAAAGAAATTCAGTGACAAAGGGAAGAGGGAACTGGAAAATTACGGAACCCAGGGACATATTTAGTAAAATCATTTTAACTAAAAAAAAAAAGAAGGAAAGAAAGAAAGAAATCACTTGGAGAAACTTGTCAAATTTAAAGATTCCCCTAAGATTCTTTTTCAATTGTCATGAAGAGGGTAGGGGAAGTGGAATCTGTATGCTAAACAAATGTCTCAGAATTCTTTAGATTTCTCAAGATTAGAAAGCACCACCTTAGTCAAAGGTATAAACTTCCATTTATAAAATAAATAAGTCATGGGGATGTAATGTACAGCATGTTATAGTTAATAATACTGTATTGCGTAGTTGAACATTGCTAAGAGAGTAGATCTTAAAAGTTCTCATCACAAGAAAAAAAGTTTGCTACCATGTGTGGTGACAGATGTTAAGAAGACTTATAGTGATCGTTTTGCAATATATACAGATATGGCATCATTATGTTGTACACTTGAAATTAACATAATGTTATTAATATATCAATCATAACTCGATAAAGAAAAAGAAAAGAAAACACTTATTTGGCCTACATTCATGCATTTTTTAATTTGTTCCCCCTACACACACACACACACACCACTAGTGAACACTACTATAAAAACTTTCATAAACATTCTATATTGTTCCATTATAGTTCTTTTAAGTGGATATACCATCTCCTCATTATTGGACAAGTGCTTTATTTTAAATTTTTTTCTTATTATAAATACCTGACATGAATATTGTCTGACAATTTACCCTAGGATAGCATCCTAGGAGTGGAATTATTGGGCATACCGTTTTAAGGCTCACAGTACATATTGCTAAAGTGCTTCCCAAAAGGCTTTATCAGTTTATATTCTTCAGTGTGAATTTCAGGATGCTTTTGGGAGGCTGGTGAGGACATGTAGCAGAGAGAACCAGATGATACATAGAAACATGGTTTCTAGTCTCTGCTATGCCACATACTAATTATAGATATCTGGGTTATAAGGTAACTTGGGTGGACCTCAGTTTCCTTACCATAAACTTAAATGAATTCTAAGTACTCTCCCAGCTGTAATTCTCATTCTATTTTAAATAAAAAATGGGTTTAAACAAGGAGAATCAATGCTAATATTTTACGAAGTGGTTTGTCTGGAAGGAAAGGAGAAGCAGGGATAATCCAATGTACCTAGAGGAGGGAGGAAGCTAGGCCAAGTGAACAAGACACCTGGTTTACTCTTTGAGTATTTTATCTGAAGAAAAATGGAGTCCAGTCAAATTATATCATATAAACACTTCTTTTGAGACTTAGAGATTTCAATTTTAAATACAGAATGAAAGTATAAGGAAATATGTTTGAAGCTTTTCAAAAGAAGTTGTGTTCTGTGTGGGTTACAGTTTACAAATCCAATCCAAAAAAAAGAAAAGTTTGTTAAAGATTCAGACTCACGCAAAAGGCACAATATTTTCATATTTTTAGAGTAAATGACTTTGTGGTGACAAAGGGGGCAAAAATTCTGTATCATCTCAAAAACTGTAAGGAAAGGTTACCTGGGCATAGGTTAAACCTGATTATTTGTCTTTTCAAGAAGGAACTACCTTATCTCTGCCTTTATTCAAAGAAGACTTAATCTCTATTAATAATTTAGGCAACTAAACAGCATTAGTGGTTGTGAGAGAAATCCGACTCTAGCCTTCATCTAGCTCATCAGGAATCAATACTACATTCCAGACTTCAGTAAAAAAAATCTCGATGGCGTGTCACCAGTGGAGAGAGATTTTCTTGCACCAGTTTAAGGCATTTAATTATTAAACAGATACAAATAAGAGTAATAATAAAAAGGTTGAGAAATTAGCATTTTTTATAATTAGCTTTCTAAATTAAGAATAACAAAAAATAGTTTGTTAATTCTTAATACCCTGTGATGAAAGTTACTAGGTGATTTTTTTTTTGTCTGTTTTTAAAAATTGACACTTTTGGTGTGATAGTAAAATTGTCAATTAAAAATGTAAATTGTGTAAAAGTATAATTTACAGTGTTAACAATGTTTTCAAGTAGAAAAAAATCAAATGTTTGCTGAATAGTGATAGTTTTTAAACTTTGTTAGTCTTTGAGTTCAAGTATAAATGATAGATATTTAGAGTTAGAAATAGTGAGTTCGTTGCCTGACTGAATAAATAATTCATATGGCATAAAAGCGGCTTTTTTTCTTCCCAGTTCCTTTCTCCCCATTATATTCACTTGCTCTCTTTTAAAAGGATCCTTTACAGCCAAAGAGTAACTTTATGTGAATGTGCAAGAGCTTGGGCATAGTAGTTGCAACCTCAGTGTTAGCTGAATATCTGGGGTCACTTAACAAAATGAAGAATCTGTTTTAACTGTATATTCTCCAGTGGCAACTAAAAAAATATATAGTCATTATAAATTGTTAAGCTCTGACCTTATGGTCAAGTTGTCTTAGGAATTTCTTTTAGTAAAGAACATTTTTATTTTTGGATCTAGTATCTTTCGTAGTGTCTGCCTCAAAGCAAAGTTGAGTTTTAAAATGAGTAAATCATAAATAAATAAATAAATAAATAAATAAATAAATAAATAAATAAATAAAATGAGTAAATCATCTAATTCTGGTTTTTTAGAAAGCTTTTTACTAGATTAAATTACATTGTCAGAGTTAGTCTGGTAAACATGAAAAATTTTTTATTCTTCATATGGTATTTTAGACTTCTTTGTTTTCTAGGAATTATGTAGATTATATTAAATATTGATGTGGAATTCCATATTTTCTACCTTTTGTTATAGCACCAATGTACAAATTCTGCTAGGTAATTTTTTTTTTTTTTTTTGCTGTTTAAGTCATAAAAGGCTCAATGTTTTAGTGGATCAAAATAATTGTCTCTCTAGCCCAGTGATCACTCTGACAATGACACCACTGGAGATGACGATTATCTTTCCTTAATCAACTACATCCTTCTTTTTTGTAATAAATTAGTGTCTGATATCCTTAAGAGATTAAGGGGGAGGAAGGAGGTGAAAGGGGCTGAAGGAGATCAAATATATGGTGACGGAAGAAGATTTGACTTGGGTAGTGAACACACAATGCAATATATAGATGTATTATAGAATTGTACACTTGAAACCCATATAATTTTGTTAACCAATGTCACCCCAATAAATTTAATTAAAAATTGATAATAAAATGTTCCTTGAAATTTCTGTGTTCAGCACAATTTCATTGTATAACAGTACTTTTATATTTATGTAACAGAAATTTAAAGTAAGATACAAGACTGTAATCCACACTTGTTATCAACTGGAAATATTTATGAATTGATATTTTGCTGCTTCTCCAGAGAGCTGCTTCTCTCACTGCTATTTCACTGATACAATATTTACCCTTGAAGAAGTTTCTAAGTAACGTAAAGCATTATGTTTAGTATAATTCAGCTGTTGTATAATTCAGTGTTTATTGTATGCTATTCGTCATGACAAATAAGTTGTAATACATAGACTAATACATTTTATCTGTATGTTCTACTTTGATATGACCATACTCTCTGTTACCTGTTTACCTTTCTTTTTTGAATTTCAAGTGATGCCTTCTTATTTTCTTATTTGTAAGACTTAGTGATTCAGTCAATATTAACTTTATACATGCACAGTCATTGTGATTTTATGACACATTATGATTTTAAGTACTGAACCATTAGTTTTAATCTAAGTATAACCCTTAGTAATTATTGAAACTTAGGCTTTACCATGGTTTTTCACAATTATATTTCAGTAGTCACAGAAACCACATATTTTTGGTTTTTATTGGCCATTTGAGTGTTGACATTGGTATTGTTGAAATACATTTCTAAGTATTTCACTTATCAATTGCTGCACAACAAGCCACCCTAAGACGTAGTGGCTTCAAACAATAGTAATATTTCTCTTCATTTTGGGTGTTGATTGGGTGAGTCTTGTGTGTAGTGTGGTCTGTCTGGGGTGCTAGGAAGGCAGGGCAGTCCAAATGGCCTTACTCACATGACTAGCAATGAATGCAGGCTGCCAGCTGGGGACACAGCTGGGGCTGGCCCCAGGGACCTTGGCTTTCTTACTTGTGCTTCTCTTTGAAGTTAATTGGGCTTCCTTACTGTATGATAGCTGAATTTCAAGAAAGAATGTTCCAGAAAGCAAAGGCAGAAGCTGTAGCTCTTTAAAGGCCCTGATTCTGGAGTTACCTAGAGTCACTTCTGCCCATTTTAGTGGTCAAACAGGTCACAAGACCAGCCCAGATATTGATTTGGTTTTAAAGGATGTCTACAAAGACAAAAACCAAATAAATAGTATGTTAAGTATAACAGACAATTGAAAGAATGAAGGTAATCATAAGGAAGAATTTTTGGACAGTAGTAAAAATAATTAGATATTAGAATAGGTTTCCCGGGAGAATATTTTAAAGAATTTAACGTGTAACAGTGTAATGGATTATGTGGGATGTGTTGAAAGTGAAAACAGGGAAGAAGGGGACTTAGTTTAGTTAAGCCTCTCTGTTTATTGAAAGTTAGGGGGAACGTTTCATTTTCTCTAGGAAAAATGAATGAGATTGGAATCCCATTCCATCTTCCTATTTCTGAGTATTGACTTTATAAGTTATTTTGGGGAATAGCTTTTAAATTTTATGTAAAGCACTGTTTTTTGTATCTGTGTTTTTGGGGGGTACATAGCACACAGTGAGAACCTTTAAAATTACCTATTTGCATAGCACTTCATTTCAGAGCATGTTGATGCATATTTTCTTGATTCTAAGAGATCACCAATTGTAAGACACACCCTTTGATGTAATAACTTTCCTCTCTTTTTGGAACAATCAAATACTATTCTTGGGGAAGGGAGGAGCATTCTATATAAGGATTACTCTGAATTACTTTTAGCCATAGCCACATGCTGCCCTTGACCTCTGGCACTTTGGGGATTGATAGCATAATTCAGAGGCACATCCAGGAATTACTTTGACTTGGTTTCCATTTCCTATTTAATTAAACTTGTAGCTTTTTTATTTTTATTAATTATATTACGTATCACTAGAAGTTAAATAACTACTCTGGAAAGTCATCCAGAAGAATTTAACAGACAAGTATTTGGTACCTGCTCAGAATTATCTCTTACTAAACCTTTTAAATATAAATACATGTCAACAGGCATTCATAATAACTTTTTATGTCAATGCTGCATTCTAGTGATCTTTATAAAGACACTTCAAGAGGTAATTAGGGATTTAACGTTAAGTTAAAATTCAACTGTGTATGGTTCTATCAATGTAGATAACTGAGGTAACAGATAAAAGGCATATTCTTAGTTACGTCTTAAGTCCGTACATGGATAGGCAGTGACAAGATATTATAACCTGTGTAATGTCTGGCAAGGTTCTTTGGATATCTACTGTAAGACTCCTCTTGATATGAAAAATGTTAAAGTGAAAAACAATATGCATTTTAGACTTGAGAAAATACACTATTGCGTCCCCCGCAAATTCCCACCCCCATACACACACAGGTACATAAGAAAGAGAAGGAATTGGATAGTGTTGTGTGTTTTTTAATTTAAAAAGTTTATTAGCGTGACAATTGTTAGTAAAGTTACATAGATTTCAGGTGTACAATTCTGTATTACATCATCTATAAATCCCATTGTGTGTTCACCACCCATAGTCAGTTCTCCTCCCATCACCATATATTTGATTCCCCTTACCCTCATCTATCACCCCTTCCCCCACCACCTTCTGGTAACCACTAAACTATTGTCTGTGTCTATGAGATTTTGTTTCTCATTTGTTTGTCTTGTTCTTTTGTTGTTTTTGGTTTATATACCACATATCAGTGAAATCATATGGTTCTCTACTTTTTCTGTCTGACTTATTTCATTTAGCATTATACTCTCAAGATCCATCTATGTTGTCACAAATGTGCCTATATCATCTTTTCTTACCGCCGAATAGTATTCCATTGTGTATATATACCACAACTTCTTTATCCAATCATCTATCGAAGGCCACTTTGGTTGTTTCCATGTCTTGGCCACTGTAAATAAAGCTGCAATGAACATAACCTGAATAGACATTTTTCCAAAGAGGACATACAAATGGCCAATAGACATATGAAAAAATGCTCAACATCACTAATCATCAGAGAAATGAAAATAAAAACCACAATGAGGTATCACCTCACCCCAGTCAGAATGGCTGTCATCAACAAGACAAATAGTAACAAGTATTGGAGAGGCTGTGGAGAAAAAGGAACCCTCATCCACTGTTGGTGGGAATGCAGACTGGTGCAGCCGCTATGGAAGACAGTGTGGAGGTTCCTCAAAATTTTAGAATAGAATTACCATATGACCCAGCAATCCCTCTCCTGGGTATCTACCCAAAAAATCTCAAAACATTTATCTATAAATATATATGTGGATAGTGTTCTTAATTAAGGTAAAGAATCTTGAGTGTTTGATGCTTAAGGTCAAACAATAAGTGGTAGATCTTATTGGGATTATAAACCAGGTCTTCAAGACTTCCAGATATATGTACTGTACTATGCTACCCTTTCAACAGTAATTTAGTAATGGATTAACTTCAATTTAATGAAGTTCAGTTTTTCAACATATATTTATTAAATGCTATTAATTATATGCCAGGCATTATATTAAATGATATTGTAAAACAGTAAAGAAGACAGATAAGTTCTATGTCTTCATGAAACCACCAATTTTGGAAAAGACAAACTAAACAAATAATTACAACTAAGATGAACATTAAGGTAGACGTTATAAGGTGATATGAGAGTATGTTACAAGCAAACCTAACTTGGCCTGGAATGGTGGGGCAGTGTTGATGGTCAAATCAGGGAAGGACAAGGGAAATAACTTTTAGGCTGAGATGGAAAGAATCAGCATTAGTCAGAGAGCATTGCAAGTAGCAGACATAGCATCTGCAAAAGCAAAATGAAGAACTAAAAGGATTCTGGTGTGGCTGAGCATTGAGAAAGAGAAATAAAGGTGAAGAGGAATGCAGGAAACTGATTATGTGATCTTGTTCAGGATTTTGGCATTTATCGTAGAGGATATTGGGAAGCTGTGGAAAGGTTTTAAGCAGAGGTGTAACATGATTAAATTTTCATTTGAAAAACATGAGTCTGACTGCAGTGAATGTAAAAGCCTGGTGTTAGAAGCTATTTCTGTAGTTCAGGTTGGAGATGATGGATACATCAATGAAGTTGGACAGATGGGATAGATTTAAAATTTGGGAGGTAGACAAAGCCTAGGGATTTGACAGAAATATAAAACTAATATTGTTCCAGCTATAGAATTTTACTGCAAGTTCATCTTCAAAATCCTCATCGTACCTTGTGCTTGATGTTAGGAAGTGTCTGTATTATAGAATATAATTTAGAAAGTATTGTTCCTTAAAAAATAATTCATGAATTGAGCTAATTTCTGTCATTATGTGTTTGATTCCATTAAATAGTATAGAGTGAACTTAGTTTCAAAATACAACTTGGCATCTTAATTTATATGGTAAAGCATATAAGTAATTTTTTTCATCTAAGTAATTTTGTACATACATGATGTATATAAATATAGTGCATGTGATTTTGTTCACACAACTTATTAATCAATATCAGGTTTGAAATGTGACTGAATATTTAGGACTTTCCTGTTCTTGGTTGATTGGTCAAAACTTAGATGAGGAATTTAAACAGCTTTGTTTCAAATAGCATTCTATTAAGAAAGACTTTTTCCTTTATTATAATAAGAATTTATTGCTGGATCATTGGTTCTAGAAATAGGCTCCTAGTTAAATTAGAAGATTCAGGAGGAAAGAGTTTTAGAAACATGCTTCCCTGAATGCCTTACGAACTGCTTTATTTCCTTAGCCAATAGTATTTTTTGTGCACTTATGGCTATTATTAGTCTGATGTTCTGATTGTGGCCCTGTGAGTATTTAGGCTGATTGTTGCTAAATTTTTCATTTTTTCAAAAGGATCCTGAAATATATATTTTCATGTGAATTTGTTGGTAATTTAAGTGTTTTTAAAACACTATAGTAATAAAGTCTATTACTATATGGCAAACTATGCCTGTGGATGAATTTGGCCCACAGGCCTCAGTTTTACAGCCTCTGCTTTGTTGAGGTCTTTAATCACTATATAAAGGTAAAAGATCAAAATTATTTCTAGGCAGGGTAAACGTCAAAAGGAGAGAAGGGAAAAGGAGGAGAAAATGAATTACTTTTTAATAAGAAGTATAAAACTAATTATCTAGTTGTACTTTTAGTTTAAACTGAGTTCAAAAAGAAATTCACTGTCCCTAGAATAATTTTTATGTACATCAGAGTATACTTCTAGCTACTTCCACTATCCGAATATGTGTAACTAGAACTCAGGGAAATGTGATTGTTTGGGTATAGGGAGCCAGTGAACCATAGATGAGAGTCTAGTGGTTCTCTCTTAAACAGGAGTCAAGTATAGCAGAAACAAGAGACAGTTGATATCAGAGAGAAATCAGACTAAGAATATAGCACTCTGAGTATATACTGGACCCATGAAAGCATTTCTGTATTAAAATCGTACTTTGACTTTTATATTAATGATCAAGAAGCTTTGGACAGGCACTCAACACGGTCCACTAATAGGTGCATGAAGGAGTTTGTATTATCTGAAATTTTTGCTTGCGTGAAACACCATCTTTCCCTATCAACCCCAGGAAGTACAAGGTAAATCTGGTTAATCTACTCTCTAGCAAAACTTGTATAGCTTCTGAATTGAAGATTTTTTTCCCAAAAAAATTCTCATCACTTAATAGACACCTCCCTGTAGAATAAACGATGTGGGCCATGAATGGAACAAAGTTTGTTTAGGAAAATACAGTTCTTTAAATTAGCTTTATTTTAAAAAAATGTATATTCTTTTCCTCTTCTCCAAAGGATTTGTGTACCATTATCTCTGTAGTAGTGTCATCCTTATTATCTGATTATAAAACTGAAGGCCAATTTATGAGATTATTTAGAGCAAAAATAAATACTTATTTTTAGAATTTTAAAAATCTTTGCATAGAAAATGCTAATTATATATTTTAAGTACCTATCATTTTGACTAAAATATTATAACCAATTGGCATATTTCATTTCTTTCAGTTTTCAGATTTCTAAGCATTAGCCCAATATTTTAGTATCTGGGTCACACAGTCATTACAAACAAATCTAGGCCAAAATGCTTTATGCTTCTCAGTTGCCAGCTTAGTTCTCTGACCATACTCCGACTTTTCTTATTTGGTTCCCTTTCTGTTTACTTATTTTTGCACAGTACTATGTTAGTTCTTTTTATAGAACTCATCTTATGTCTTTTTGCCCCTGAATCAAGGTAACAGAGCAAATAAATATACTGGTGGCTGCTCTGTTTTAGAATTGTTGCTCTGCAGAGGGTCACACATGTTAAATTACCTACTGCAGTGCTAATTATTGTGTGAAAACTTGTTTAAAATGCTAGAGAAACTGTGTTCTGGCTCAGAAACTGTAACATTTTTTAAAGATTCAACCTGTATGCAATTTGGTACTGAGAGCCTCAAAATTTCTAAAGCCCCTACAAAATTTTTAAATGTTGCCTTATTCCATCTCGTCATACTAGATGGTATAGTGTTTTTCTTCAAGTAAAATGAGAAGTCTTAATGTCATGGTATAAAAGAAAGGAGAGGGAAAGAAGAGAGGAGTAAATTGTAGCAGCAAAAATTTCATCTTCACTTTTGAAGTACTGTGGGCTGTAAAATTCCATCTTGAAACATTTTTTAACTTTGAGTGGGGTAGAGTTTACTGGAAGTTTCCTAGTTACTTAGTACAGTTTTCCTTTTCTTAAAATTAAGAACTTTATATACCTTTCTGAATTTTCAATATTTGTTTTGCTAAATTTATTATTGATTTCACAGAACTGTATCTCATTTTGAAAGTATAAAATGCTAACAGGTATACTTCTTGAAAGTTTCTAGATAAATTAATAATTTATTCATTTAATATCATTGGACATTCAATTAATACATTTTCCAGATAATAAATGTTTACCTTCTTTGATTGCTAAAATATTTCATCTCAACCATTCTTATTGTAAAGTATCTTAGAAAGCCTTATATACTTTAATGACCTTGGATTGTTGGTGAATATTTGTTAATCCAGTGTCTTCAGGGGCTACTAAGGTAGGTCAGTAGAGCCATTTGTCCTTACAGTTCTCAATAGCTATCGTTGCTTTTTCAAAGCGCGATATTAACTATTATACCTACTAGCATAGAGAGAGGTGTCTGTGAATAAAGTAAGAGAAAGAAGGTTCTTAACAGGCTTGAAGAGCACTTAAGTGAGGCAAGTACTGGGACTTTATGATGTTTATTTTTGTTTCACTTAGTGCCTAACCTCTGCCCCAGGAGCCTGCCCCTTGATACCTATCTTAGCCTTAAAAAGGGGGTGGGGGGGCATGGTCCTTGGCAGTGTTCCAGATAGTAATAATTAAAAAGATAACCTTAGATTTTGGAGCTACAAACTGATGGGGATTATAACTAGATCATTTAATAGCTGTGGGATCTTAGGCAAGTTCACAGAGATAAAATGGGTATGTTATACCTCTCTCAGGGTTATGAGTGAGGATTAAAAATGATGGATCTTAAATCTAGTGTAGGTGGTATTTTAATAAATGCTAGTTCACTTTCCTTACATTTTAAGATAAGTGACCCATTTAATTTGGAAATGACATTTGACTATTTTAGTATGATTCTGTAAAGATTAATGAGTGAAAATCCCTAAAATATGGTAGCTGTTAAGATCTGTTTATTCAGAAACAGATGGTATATAACAAGATATTGTTGATTAAATTGATCATGAATAAAACATGGTGGAATACTTTCAAAGATGGAAAATCTTAAAAACAAATTCAGATTTAAAAAAACTTTTTAAATAAAATGTGAAAAGCATCCTTTTTTAGCCAATAAAACTAATCATGTTGAAATATTTTATAAAAATCTCCAGAGTTTATAAGCTAGTAAGTGCTATTTTCTTATTGCAACGGTAAATGATACCCTATATACCATGTGTCTAATTTAAAAACCTTAGGGGCCGGCCCAGTGGCTCAGGCATTTAGAGCTCCATGCTCCTAACTCCAAAGGCTGCCAGTTCGATTCCCACATGGGCCAGTGGGCTCTCAACCACAAGGTTGCCAATTCAATTCCTCGAGTCCTTCAGGGATGGTGGGCTGCACCCCCTGCAACTAAGACTGAACACGGCACCTTGAGCTGAGCTGCCGCTGAGCTCCTGGATGGCTCCATTTGTTGGAGCACATCCTCTTGATTGCCGGTTCAATTCCTCGACTCCCGCAAGGGATGGTGGGCTGGGCACCCTGCGACTAGCAAGGGCAACTGGACTGAAAGGACAACAACTTGACTTGGAAAATATCCTGGAAGTACACACTGTTCCCCAATAAAGTCCTGTTCCCCTTCCCCAATAAAATCTTAAAAAAAAAAACAAAAAAAAACAAACCTTAGAGTTCTCAAGGCCATTTTTCATTTACTAGTGCCACAGCAGTGAAGCACCTTTATTGCAGTGAGCTTCACCAAAACAATACTGCATAGGTGTTCTAGTAAATTGCATATTTATTGTTACGGAGTTTTATAATTGTTCTTAGCTTTTATGTAATCCATTTGCAGATCAGACTATAGTATATTGTCCATTTAATAAGTATACTAAATACACACCTAGTGCCACTGGGTTTTGATGATACTAGAGTGAAAAAGCAAAAAAGCATGGCCACTGCCTTTAAGTAGGTGTCTCGCAGTAATATAAACTACTTGAGAAGATCCACACACATAATATAATGGAATTCTACAAAAATTGCCTATTTAAAACTTTCAAAAAAGGCCAGGGAGTGGGACGGTGTGTGGAAGCAGGGTTTGAGCAAGAATCAAAGATACAATTTAAAATTTTCTTATGTTTGGGAATAACAACATGATATTTTAAAGGTAAATCCTCTCTAACAAAGCAAGGATTCTCACTTCCAAAGAAAATAAATGAGTTTTGTTGTTGAGAGTGCTTCACAGGTACTTGATAATGTTTATTTGTGCTGAATATAGCAAAGCTTTACTATTGATCCTTTTTATATTGGACAAGTTGAATTTGTGAATATTTTACATTTAACATACATTTGTGTGCCATACTACATATAGGGAACATAATCAGTAAACTCTAAGTTATCGCTTGTATAGGCATATGTGTTCAACGCTTCTTTCTTCCTCAGTAGCACCTTTAAGACCTTTTGATATATCATAAAGAAAAAGCAGTTGTGAGCTGTTTGGCTCCAGCAGACGAGAGCTGATTGAGTGTGTTTGTATTTTCCTACTGCCAAGTCTTTGCTCAAACTGCTTTCTCTGCCTTTGCTACCTAAGGTGAATCCCTGTCCTCTGCTCTAAACTAAGGCCACCCCAAGCCCACTTTTGACAGCTTCTACTATCTGCAATTTCCTTCATCCTGAAATAAGAGGTTGGAGTAGAAAGTTCCTAGAAAAAACAGGTAATCATCCGATATCTGGTTTGTTCCTCACAGCCAATTGATTATTTAAAATAATCCTTTAGATTCTCATCCCTGTCCTTTTTCAAAGCCAGGGTAAGACTATCATAACATACCCCATCGTGCATTCCATTGGCAAAACAGGCTTTCTGAAGTACTAATTAAGGTTTTGAGGAGAGGGAGTCATACGACCATCCTTTCCAGGATGCAGACTATGTACTCTGCGGTCCGTGTACTATCCTGAAATGTCTGTAGTACTCCAAGTTCCTGCTCTCTGCTTCCACTGTTTCCTTTGACCTGAAATGCAGTTTCTCTGTACCTACTAAAATCCCTTCTCTGAGCGCCTAGCTCGTACTTTCTCATTGAGCTGGAACAAGACTACTGTGATACTTGGAAGATGATGAGAGGTTATTTTCCCAAAGAGATTCTTACCTTGTATTTCTCCTTAGCAAGTATACCACATGAAATGAGTGGGCAAATATTTGAACATTTGAGTCTCATGCTAAGTTTAGTCACATGATTATTTTTTAAAAGAATTACTTGCTGTTCTCTACCCAAAGAAGAAATTAAGTATATAAGCTTGTTTAGCTGTTTGTTGAACCCAGGACTCCTTCCTTATTTCTGAGTTCCTCTCTACTCTTGAGTACATAATAGAGTCATTGGGAAATAACCCATTGGGGATGGGTTGTATGTGTTTTGGAGAAGGAAGTAAATCTATCATTGGACTTTTAAAACAGGAGCCTTTTCTGTTTTAAAGTATTTTGCTTCTTGTTATTTTATTTATAAGGTTGAATTGATGCAAGCATATCTATTTCCTTTAATACAGTATTTAAAACTTTGGTGTGATATTGAATTAGAATCTCTGGGCGTGTGGCCTAGGACTCTGCATTTTTATTAAGCCTCAGTTGAGTGCTTACAAAGGTGGTGGTGGTGGTGGTAATAATGGTAGTGATAATAACAATTGTGATATTCTGCTTTTGAGGGTTATATGTGCCTGGTGTACTCTTCTAGACAGTTTACAGCTATTAACCTACCTAATGTTCACAGCAAGCCTATGTGGTAAGATGTGATTATCTTCCTTTTTCAGACGGAGAAACTGAGGCAGAGAAATTAAATATAATAACTGTTCCCAAAATAACTTTCTTATAAACATGGTAAAAATCCATGGAGTGAGGGATATTTCTTTGGTTTATTAAAACAACAACAACAAACACTTTGTAAAGGATTGCTGGGAATGATACAGAGAAGCTGGTTTTTATATGTATTGGCATATCAATATGCTAATTCTGTATAGACTGCTTCAACAACTAGACCTAAGTATAAATATCCTGTATTGCTTTTAGGAGGCCAGTCACAATTCTAGGTGAAAAGGCAGGCATACACACACATACCCACATACTTAGCATCCTGAGGAAAACGTTACATACACACTATATTGAGACATTATTTTGTGACCAAATGGAATATAAGTAAAACTCTTTGAGCTCTTATCATTTTCCTTTAATAGCTTAAGATGAATCTTGACTTTATATGATAAAATGTTTATCTTATTTTTAATAAGAATGGTATGAATAGTATATGCCCTTTGGCTCATAGATTAGACAGTAAGGTGCAGGGTGTGATGGTTGTGGTGGTGGTAGGGTAGAACTAATTTGTTTAACATCATTGCCGGTTCAAAAGAGTTTTGGTGACTGACTTTAGGTGTTGCTAATGAGTACTCTAACTTTTGAGACCACTAGAACTAAAAAGTATATTTTACTAGAAACATCTTATGAGTCATGACTAAATAGACAGTGAAATCTAAGTTGAGTTAGTGGCCAACTTTTATTCTTACACCTAAATCTAAGCAGTATTTCAGCTATTTCTTTTTATATTTCCTATTTACAATGTTTCTGACTTATCTCTTGCTGACCATTTATATAGAGGGTGCCAAAAAAATGTATACTTTTGTATTCATCTTTTGTTATCAGTACATAATGAGTATTACAATTTTAATAGTTTTTTTTTTCCTTTCTTAAAATGTGTATACATGTTTTGGCACTCTCTGTATATAGTTGGGATGAGTTTTATCACTTGAATTAGTCAAGACTTTTTATTTCTAATGCTATCCATGTGGCATGCTTGCATTGCTAGACTGGATAAACTGGATAAAATAGGATTCTAGGAAGTGAAAGAAAAATAGATGTGATGCCATGGAGCATTCTAGGAAACGTTCTTTTTTAAAAAAGTCTTTTATTTATTTTAAGTGTATTTTCCCAGGATCCATCAGCTCCAAGTCAAGTAGTTGTTTCAATCTAGTTGTGGAGGGTGCAGCTCACACTGGCCCATGTGGGGATCAAACTGGCAACCTTGATGTTACGAGCATCGCTCTCTAACCAGCTGAGCTAACCGGTCGCCTTGGAAATCTTTTTTATAGAAAGTTGTGATAAAATTTTATATAATCCTCAAACTAATGTTCTTAGTCTATAAGAGTGGGGCGTAGACTAAAGGTTTGCCTTGAAGCTGATAAAGGTGGAAGTGGAGGTATCGGGTTTAAATTAATCATATACTTTTCTTTCTCTTATATTATTAATTGGTTTATTGCATTTTCTGAGGCTGATGATCTGAATGTTTGAGATTTGACATGGAGGTTAAAACATTGAAATCTTTCTAATAATATTATATCTCTTTCTGGGGTGTAACTTTTATTTCCTTGATTATAGTAAAAGAAGCATTTGTTCTTACTGGGTCTTGATTTTACTGCTGACTTGCTGTGTCACTTTGGACAAATAATGTCCTATTATTGGACCTGTTTCTTCACTTATAAAGTGAAGAGTAATGTTAAATTATAAAACTCTTACAAGTGGATTAGTAGAACATATTTAAGATTATACACACACACAGTGCAAGTTACTTCCTGCACCCCATTGCTGGAAGGTGCAACTGGTTTTGTTGCGTAGCTGCATTATTGGTAACGTTGTTCACACCAAGAGAATCATTCTGTGCTTATTGATTCATGATTTTGTTAATCTGCTAGGGCTTTTCAAGATTGTCTTTTTTTTAAAGAAAAAATATTTATTTGTAATATAAACAAAGTCCTGTTACTGGTTTAAGATTATGTCTCTTGGATTAAAAGTTAAATTATCACCGTGATGATTGGAATCACTAGGATGTGTGACATGAACAAATTTAGAATAATTTCTTACACTGAAAGCCTGATTTTTAATATTTGTGTATATATATTTACATGCTCTATAATTTCATTTGGCTAAGGAATTTATCTTTGATCTTTTGATCTTCTTCCAGAGTGAGGACATAAATACTTCCATAGCCATATTCTATATTTAATTATTATTATTATTATTTTATTATTATTTTTTTTAAGGAGGGCGCAGCTCAGTGGCCCATGCAGGGATCGAACCGTCAACCTTGGTGTTATTAGTACCATGCTGTAACCAACTGAGTTAACCAGCTAAACGTATATTTAATTAATTTTTGCTTTATGGGTTTCATCAGGCTAACTAAGAGTAAATCAGGAATATGTATATGTGTATATTTCTGCTTCAAAAATGCTTCTTGATATAGTCTTCTCAGATCAGCTCCACATGTAACAAACCTATTCCAACAATTTAAGCTGCCCCAATCTACTTGTTTCTTTCTTGGAATTCTAACCATTCATATGTCTTTATGAGCTGTTTTCTCCTCTCCTCAGCCCCATGTCAAGTTTTGGACTATAAACTCCTTGAGAAAGGAATTAAACTTTTCCTTTGTTTCTCATAGTACCCAGGAAACAACTCTATTAGTCTCTGAATAGTTTGCAAATGTTATTGCTATTGAGGATTTTGGATTAAAATTATTGGATAGAATAGAATAAGCCTGTTTCTAGGATATCAAACTGTTTGGGGCCAGTGTGATTAACTCAGAGACATTTTGTTAAGCTGTAGGCTTTGTTCTGAAATTAGTTTCTCTTTTTAACTATAAGTTGATATTCACTGTATGTTCTCACTTATATAAAACTGTGGTATTAGGTTATCAATGTCTTTCAGGGTATAAGTTGGCTAGCTGTGCATGCGCATGTACACAAGAACTGTGTGTGTGTGAGAGAGCGAGCAGGCACACAGAATATCTGAGAATTTATGCTAAATGCTAAACATGTATGTTTAGCATTTTAATCTGAGTCTTGGATAACTACCTAGTTATGTGCCCTTAATTTTGGATCTGTTATAGTTGACATTCAGAAACAGTTTTTAATCAGTGGTAAACACGATACTTTAGGAAGATAAGGACATGTTTTCCTTTCCTTTCCTGTTTTCATTTTAGCTTTCTTCCATTGTATATTTGTCAAAGGCTTAAATTGTCAAGGATAAATAATTATTGAAATGGACCAGCTTATAGCCGGGCAGAAAGGATATTGGGGCTCTAAGGTATATCTTAACGTTTGGGGGCAATTTAATATGCATAATTTTTGAGAAGCATCAAAACAGACTGTAAAACTCAACAGTTATATAACACCTAATGGTCAAAAATCATATATAATTGATAGGTTCTACAAAGATTAGCTATAAATGGTAATTAAGAGAAAAAGAGCCTAAATTGGTGCAGAAAAGGGGCTGAGTTGTTTTTACACTATAATTAGAAGTTGATAACTATAAATTTTATCTTCTCAATACAAAGAATAATGTTTTCAGGCAGGTCATGTCTCTTCAGTGCAACCTTGAACTTCTTATGGTATGCGCTACAAGTAGTTGATGGTTTAATAAATATGTTATGAATATAGATGATACTTTCAAAGTGTTTCCAAATATTTCTGACTATAATTTATAGATATATTATTGAATAAATGCCATCTTTATCATGTGTTAATTTGAGTTACAGAATAATTGAGTGAACTTCTTTTGGAAGCTTCAATTGAAGTTTACTTAAAACCATTCTCTGAAGATACTAGAATTTTAAAGGATTTTTGGAGGGGATGAGGGCGGTGTTGGTCCTAGCATTTCTTCTTAAACATAATTTTATGACTGCTTGAAAGGAGGCAAATGAAAGTCATTCACTTTATCTTCAGTTCAGAGTCATTGCTCATTATCAATTGGTAGGTGTGGAAACAACTTAATAAAGTTTGGGTAATGTAGTTTCAGTTTAAATTCTCAACTGGCAATTGGCCGAAAACTCCCATCTGAAGACATGAGCATCCAAATGTCATTTTGTGATTTGGCTACTGTCTGCTTGACATAGGAAGGCCCTGTCAAGAAAAACTTATGGAGTGACTATCAAAAGAAAACCAATGGTAAGAGTTTTCACTTAAATTATGATGTGTGTGTATGTGTGTGTGTGTATGTGTCAAGCGCACTAACTTTATAGATAAGAGATTTTATATGCTTAATGTTGATAAAAACATTTAAAATGTGAAAATCAATTATATAGTTCATGTCCAGTTTAAGAAATTCAGTTTTTTGTACTGTAGTTATTTCTTTTTAAAATAGCTTAAGTGTTGCTTAAGTTTAGCTTTTTAGAAAAATTATACCAAACTGAATTCATCTGTTATTTTCATAGATGCTTCTTATTTAAAGTAGATGTCATAAATTTTGTAATAGTCTGTTGATTTCTGTTTCATTTTTTCATTTCCATTGTAAAATGATAGAGGGGGCAAAGAAAGTATAACATATAATAATACCACTTAGTTTAACATTAGCCCTTTAAAAATGTATCATTGCTACTATACCTCTGTGGAAAATACTAAATTCTCAAGATTATATATTTATATATCCAAAATAAAATGCAATAGCTGTTTATAATAGCTATACATATGATACCACAGTATCAAATTTTGGTGGTGAAATCAGACAGCTTTCCCCTGCCTTACACATGTTTGCACTGAGAAAATAATTCAAATTTGGCTACATTTTTATGTGCTTCAGGTGACCTTAAAATTTAATATTTTTATCCTCATTGTATTTGGTTCCTACTTATCCCTTTATTTGGACATTGATGTTGTGTCAAATCTGTGATTAGTTACGTTCACTATGGGGAGGAATGGAAGTAGTAGCTTATAAAGGTTGAATTCTAAAATCACTGTTTATCAGAGCTTATTCTAGTGTCTCCAAGGACATAGTAGCTTTGTGATAACTGGATATTGTGCAGTGAAGGTCAAATATTAATAATAGATTGTGACTCTTGTCAAACTTACGATTTTTGAGATTGAGATAGTTTTGAGTAATTTTTTTCTTGCTCAGTTAGAGATGTCTGAGTGATGTTAATTGAATTTGACCGTGTTATTAACTGTTTCCTAGAGCTTAATAATGAACATATCAGGAATAGCACCTGACAAGTACCTAGCATAGCATCTGTTATCCTGTAAGCATTCAAACGTTGACAATTAACTCAGTACTGTAGATGGCAACAATTGTCCTTCAATCTATCCAGTAATTTGATTTTTATAAATATTGTCTGTTACTTGCCAGCCATTCAGCTAGGTGCTGAGGATAAAACGGTACAATTAAAAACAGGTATTTCCTGATTGCTCTTGAACTTACAGATGTTAATTGCAGTGCAGATAAAATTACATAGACAAATGTAAAATTGCAACTGGAACCAATCCTATATAGAAAGGTATTAGTTGCCATGAGAGTGGAAGCAATATCATTGGTGTGTAAATAAAGCATAGAACCCACACATTTATTTCTTGAAGTGAATTGATAACTTGTTTTTTGAAAAAGTTTATATTAAATGACTATCTTCTAAGCAAAGTATACAGAAAGACTAACTTCTAACCATGGAGAAATAATTTTTTTATGTTATAGTACTGTTTTCTCAGATTTCTTAAGAATTTACAACGAAGCCCATGAAAGTAGCATTCTTATTTGAAAATTTCACTTACAGGAGAGAATTCTTACAGGGTCCTTTATAACATTTCAGGATTAAATGTATTGAATAATAACCCCAATTTCTTCAACTGAATTTAAGTTAATTAAAGGATGTTAACCATAAAATAACTTGTCCTCTCCTTAGCAACTCTTTTCCATTCTACTATCAATCCAGTACAGGGACTTACTTATCACTCATTTTATATCATTGAATTGTTACATGCAGACATTTTTTAATGGTAGTGTGATTTCCTTGACTTTTATCCCTTTATAAAGAAAATAATTTTAAACTTAGTTTTTTAATAAATTTATTCTACAATATATATATTTATTAAAAATTTGAAAATAAAATGGTTGAGCATTTGGATGCCTAAATGTTTACACTTTTTTGTAGGACACAGAGAATCTCATCTAAAGGAAAGACACTAGTGATGTTTGAAAAATAATGAAGTTAACTTTTTTTTCTAATTTATTTTTTATTAAATTTATTGGAATGACATTGGTTAGTAAAATTATATAGATTTCAAGTATACATTTCTGTAATGCATCATCTATCTATTGCATTGTGTGTTCACCACCCAGAGTCAGTTCTCCTTCCATTACCATATATTTGACCCCCCTTACCCTCTTCTACAACCCTCCCTCCCCAGTTGTTTTCATATGTTACATCTGTCAGCATTTTTAAAAACCTTCATTGAAAAGTAGCTCTTCTTTATTCAGCTGATAGTATAAACAAGCTGAATCAGAGTATACAAGCTGGTATGAATCTAAAATCAGAAAAGCTTACTTTTTTATAATATAAATGATCTTTCCCTAATTTACTACTAAAATATATAAACCATTTAAAATATCAAATAAGTATAAATCTTTGTCAAATGGCATAAACTCAAATTAAGTTGATCGTTAAATTTTTCCTCAAAATTAGTATGTTGAATTTAATTTCTATAGTAAGTATCTAAATTTAGTTTTTTCTGGCTATACTCCAAAGAAGGTCACCAACATCTTTTTCAAGTACTGACTTGACGATCTTAGCTCAAATACCTAGGCAGTTACACTTGACAATGCAGGGAGAAAACTGTCCTTCCCATTTCTTCCAGAAGGACAGTCTTAAGACAAATGTTCCTTGCTGAGTAACATACCTTGTAATGCGCATGACATTGTTTCTTTGACAGTTCCTTTTTGGTTCTGTGCTGTTAGCTTTCATTGGTCCATGATTTCAGGTGGAGAATTGGGTCTTTAGCCACATAAATACAGAGGGTGCCAAAAAAAAAATGTATACTCATTTTAAGGAAGTAAAAAACTGTATTAAAATTACACTGATAATAACCACTTTGAGCACCTTTATAACTGCAGAAGTCAAATGTGACTTGTATTCATCTTTTGTTAATGATATATATTGTGTTACAATTTTAATACATTTTTTTCTTTTCTTAAAATGTGTATACACATTTTGGCGCCCTCTGTATATTTAATATACATAGGTATGTAAACATCACAGGTGGAAGATGATATATAGCATTTCTTTTATTGAAATGAATGAAAAATGACCCTTGTTTCTAAGCAATCAAAGGTCTACCAATAGTTATGTTTTTAACTATACAACTTTCAGTATAGCAGACAATGAAGTACCTGATTGGGTGTGTATGTTGTAATGTGATGGCTTCTGTTTTGAATTTGGGGGTTACTACTGTCAAAAGAAATGGTGATTAATAGTAGTGTGGAATTGCAAGTTTAAGAAAGGAAAATTTTAATAAAGGTTATTGTTTATAATTGTGGGAAGTAAAAGAACGTTTTCCGTTCAATATAAGGAAGACCCTTTTAAATGTGGGAAATAAAATAGATTCCTCCAAGATTCATTCTTTTAAGAATTTGATAGAAGTTTATAAAGAAGGAACTCTTGGTGATTTAACTCATAGGATTATTTGAAAGAAATTTGTGGCACATCTTAAAATTAATATATTTATAATGATATATATATAATATTTTACTTTACTATTATATGAATAGATTCTACTAGCAATGTTAAGCTACTACTTATAGTGGGATCTTTTTAAGTGAACTTAAGAGAGAAAAGAGCAAATCCCATTCATTCATTCATTCATTCTATAAATTCTTACTGACAACCTGCTGTATGTCAGGCACTGCACTAGCCACTGGGGGCATAGTCACAAATAAGACTGATGTGACCCCCTGGTTATAGTAAGTATATCAAGAAAGATAGATATTAAATAAGTAATTACAAAAAAGTATAGCGTTTCGTGACATTATAATAACAGCAGTTCTTTCTTAAGGATACCTTGAGAATTGCTCTATAGTATGCTAATCATTTAATCAGTTTACTTTCCTCATGAAATGAGGTTATTCATTTTGACATAAAAATTGGATAAAAATTATTTGAGAATGGATTGTAGAAACTACTAGAGACTGAAGTAGTCTTGAGACGTGTGTGTGTGCATGTGTGTGTGAGTGTATCTTATTTAAAACAAGAAACTGCTATAGAAAGGTCTTCAACTTTCTGAGGTACCAAGAACTGTGAATATGAGCAGAAGAAATGCATAATGCCTATAATGTATATTATGCATTATACAGATAATCTAATAAAATTATTTGTATCAGTGCTACTTTACAAATTTCTGAATTGTGGTTAAAAAGTTGGGTCTAGAATCATACTGGCTGTGTTTGAGTATTAACTCTGACACTTAAAAGCTGTGCCGTCTTAGGAAAGTTGTATAACTCCTCTGTGCTTCAGTTTCCTCACCTTTAAAATGGGGATAATAAGAGTGCATACCCTACAGAAAAATAAATTATTGATGCATAAAATGCTTAAAACAGTGTCTAGCACACAGGAAGTGCTTATGGAAAGGGCTCTGTACGCTATTGTTGTAGTTAACAGTAACAATCATGATAACTTCCTCACATCAAAAGTGTCCTATCTAATTCACAGAGTTGGGCCAACTGAAATAATTGCAGAATGGTGCTTCAGATATGTACATTATACTACAAGGAGCTGTTATCTTTATTCTACCAAACAACGTGTCAGTGAAATTCTCACCCAAGTTTCGGGACCTCTTAGCAGAAACAGCCGTCACTCCAAGTCCTGCCTCCATAGATGGCATCTCCAGGCCCAAGGTTATCAAGGTGATCTCATTTAACCTGAGATTTACTTTATCTCAGGCATCATGGAGATGACCCTTGATGTTTAAGAAAGGAAATAGCACAGGTGTTCTGTTTACTCAATGGAAGATATAAGCCCAAATCAGATTAGAGTACGTTTGTCAATGAAATGACTGTGTCAAAATTAAATATTCTTTTCCCTGCAGAAACCTCAACAAAGGATCCCTTTCTATAATATGTCTCCATTATATTTGTAAAATTAATCATATGTAGCACTGCTAGTTATTTTATGTACCTTAGTAAGAAGCAAATTGTTTTGTCTCAAGATAGTCACATATTACATTATCTACTTCTATACATAATTTGTAAAAATATTTTTAAAGTTGTAAAAAAGTATATTTTTATCTAGATTTTTTTAAATTAAAGTTTATTGGGGTGACAATTGTTAGTAAAGTTACATAGATTTCAGGTGTACAATTCTGTATTACGTCATCTATATATCACATTGTGTGTTCACCACCCAGAGTCAGTTCTCCTTCCATCACCATATATTTGATCCCTTTTACCCTCATCTACCACCCCTCTCCCCCCGTACCCTCTGGTAACCACTAAATTATTGTCTATGTCTGTGTTTGTTTCTTCATTTGTTTACTATATCTTTTAGTTTGATATTCTATAGCAAAATATTTTAAGAATTCAGTAATTTTTGCTAAGTAATTCTTGTTGGAAAACAATTTCAGGGTAAAATTTAATCTGACATTTGCTTTGAACTATGACTGTATGGCTTATGTCTATTTATGTAAAAAGAGAATTTATATATTTGTGGATTAATTCAATTTAATTATCATAAGTGCAACTTTAATGAATTGTTTTCAGATGAAATATTTGAATTAAATCTGAAATAGGCATTTCATAACCTAGTGTCTTTATTTTCATTTGCAACACAGACCTGTTTGTTTCATTGTAAGATGCTAAAAGAGAAAATTCTTTGAATGCACAAGTATGGTTTCCCACAACCACAATTTGTTTAAATAGAATTAATCAACAAGTGCTTATTGAAAACTTACTACCTATCTATCACTTGATAATAGTAATATTATGGCAGCCTAAAAGAGTTATGCTGTCACTCCACTTAGGCCCTGGGGAGACTAGAACAATGGAAAGAACACTTAGACATGCGATAGAAAATCTAAGATCTTGTTTCTGCCCTGCCACTAATAAACAGAGAGATCTTAGATACATGAACCTATTAAGATTATGAGGCTCTCTTAGCATCTTAGTCTCATTATATGTGTGTGTGTGTGTGTGTGTGTGTGCACTGACGTGTATACACACATATATTTGTATATCCATCCCAAATTATTGCTCCAAATTGAAATGAAAAGCTAAAAATTCATGAAGTATTTTAATGTCCAAATATACTAAGCAAAGAATTCTATACTATCAAGTATTTTACATGATTTCATGTGAAAATACATTATTGATTGTTATATATACTATTTCAGAACTTCTCAAATATTCCCACATAAATTATATACTGTTCTTCAACTTCACAAGGGAAATGAAAATTCCTTTAATTTCAAACTGATTTCCTTGTTACACGATTAAAATTTTTTTCTAATAAACATTTTCAACAGGTACCAAGTTATTTTTTTATACCTTTGGACTAATTTTTTATAAACCAACTTGAAATAGCTGCAGCAGTCATTAGCAACTCTGCTGTTTGCAATGCTATAGGGCCTTTCTAGTTCTGCAAATAGCATCATGAGTTCTCAGATTAATTTACAAACTCATTAAAAAGTAGATTGCAGCATTTTAAGAGGAAAACAAAGCATTTATGTACATATGTACACACACACACACACACACACACACACACTTCTTTGCTTTACGAAATGATCTCTCTAAATCACTTAAGTACTGTGTACTCCTAGTAAAGAGGAGTAGTTGGGAGCTGCTGATTGAAGCACTATTGTGTTATCCAGCTCTGTTGATCTGCTAACCATAAGAAGTTGGTTGGTCTGCCCATTGAACTAGATGCTACTACAGTCATAATTGGAATAATTTTAAATACAAAAAAATCAAAGAGTTAAAATAACAGATGCCATTTATAGGCTTAATAGAAGATTTAAGAACACATGTATTTGTGAGCTGCTACATTTTAAATGATAAAATGTTATAAGGGCATTGAATGCAAGCATTTTTGAACAAAGATAATATTTAAATTTATGAATTATTTGGAGGCAGTATTAGCATGCAACCATATGAAAGAAGACTGAAATTTATAATAAAATTTAACATAAAGAAAAGATATTTTTCAGGATTTGCTTACTGTGGTATCATATGGAAGAAACATCTTATACATCATTAACTAATCAATACAGTAAAGGTGAAGTCAAGAGCCAGCAAAAAGAACCTCCGCAATTTCTGTGAAAATAAGATGACAAGTAGACATTCGATCTCATGCTGTAGAATGCTTTTTATTAAGAAAGGAATAAGTGTTGACTGCTCTTTGGTGGAGGAACAGGTGGTGGAATACACAAGGCCTGTAAGGAAGTCTTTCAGGTTTAAATGTGGATCTGCTATATACTTTACCTTCTATCATTTGGAGCATACTGTCTCCTATTATTTGGCTGAAATTAATCAGTCTTATTCAGAAAATTTGACCTATTGAAAGTTCATTTACATTTTTAAGAGGAGCATATATTAATAAATCCAAATAATCTATGTATGTTAAACTTTTGTCTGTCATTCATTAGAGTACCTGAACCTACTAAGTATAAAACATCGTGCTGTTTTATATTTAACACAGTGAGGCTGTAACATACTACCTCCTATTGTGTGGCTGAGACTAATCTGTCTTATTCAGAGAAGGGAGTATCAGTTGGTTAAAGAACGAGTCATTTGAATCATGGGACAGTTTTTGAAAATGCAGACCCAAGTAATATGTACCATTAAAATCAGAAGGCAGTATGAGTTTATTGAAATATGAAGGAGGTAAGAAGATAATAAAATAAAATAATTTCCTTTGCATTGGTTCAATGTGCTCTAAAAACAGTTATATCTTTGTTAGTTTATTTTGGGAGTGTATAAATTATTTTTGTGAAATTTTGTTTTTCTAAGTTACTATTGAATTAGAATTTACAAAATTTTTTTCTCTACAAATGTACATAAACACAGTAACAATATGTACAAATCAAATTTAATTTGTTAATGAATTTTAGAATATGGTCACCTCTGTGCCAATCACAGGGCGATCTGTCATATCTTTTGCATCTTTTGTCTAGGTTGTGAGTGTTTGGTATGTAGTATGTTAGTAGATAACTCCATTTTTACTTATACTGGAATATATTTGGGTTACAAGATCATGTTCCAGGTGCCTGATTTTTAAAAGCTTATTCTAAAAAATTTCAAACATATACAAAAGAGAGACTTGTGTAATAAACTCCCTGCATCTATGGCCCAAATTTAAGAATTAACAAAAATTTGCCACATTTGGTTCATCTATTTCCTCCTTTTTTTCTCAAGTAGTTTAAAGCATATCCCAGACTTCATCTTTTAACTCCTGTATTATTCAATATTCATTGATATTTTTCTTATATAAGCATAATACCTTGCCACTTTAAACAAAATAAACAATACTTCTTTATTACCTGACATTATCTCTCTATTTAGTTTCCCCTGCTTTTGATTCAAAATGTCATTTTACATTAGGTTTGTTTATTTAGAATCCAAACAAGATTCATACAGCGTTTGGTTGTTAGGACTGTTCTATAATTAAAATGTCTGTTATTCCCCTCCACCATTTTCCCTTCCTCCTCCTCTCACACCTCTACCCTCCTTTGCTTCTCTTCGTCTTTTCTTTCCTTCTTGTTCATGACTTGTTAGAGAAACTGGGTAAACTATCCCATAGAATAGTTACCATTCTGGACTTTTCTGTTGGCTCTCCTAGATAAACTTATTTCTCTAACCTCTAAACTTTCTGTAAATTAGAGTTTAGCTTAAAATACTTATTAGATTCAGGTTAAGCTTTGATTTTGGTGTGGAGGGTTGACAGAAATACCTCATACATGGGGCTGTTCCTTCATACTGCATCACGTCAGGAAGCATATACTGTCTGTCTCCAATAAGAGTTTTCCATCAACCTTTCCTTTCGTAGTTTCATCCATTGCTAATTAGTCTCTGAATCAATTCTAACATTAGGGTTTACAAGATAATGCATTTTTAAATCAGCCACCGTTTCTTCATGTGTTAGTAGAAATTCTTTTATAAAGAAGAAATTTCCTCATAAACTATGGCTTTTTGAACTCCCTGAAATAGTTCATCCTAGAAAGAAACCTGGTGCTTTTAACATCATCTTTTAAATACCTAGTTTAATGTCCAGTAGTAACTTTAGATGTGAAGAGCACATAGCACGTAGCAAGTCCCCATGTAATTGTAGGATTTTTATAAAATAAAGATGTTTCTTATTTGATTTTCATGAACATTGTCAGTATTAGGATAACTTTATATAGTCAACATATAAAAGGAGTTGAGGACCTTTTCCTGGTTCTTCTTGGTCAAATATTCTGCTTTGTGATGAGTCACTAGTGATGAGTTGATCTTCAAAGAATAGGGTACGTTCTTAGGTCAGCAAGCTGAACAGCATCACCTAGCAGAGTAATAACATTTAGGTGGGGATGATTTTATATTGCTCAAATGATATAAATTCAGGGATAAACAGTCACCATTTTTATTACATTTATTGGGATAACATTGGTTAGTAATATTATAAATTTCAGGTGCACAACTTTGTAATATGACATCTGTGTACTCTATTGTGCACTCACCACTGGAAGTCTAGTCTCCTTCCAACACTATATATTTGACTCCCTTTATCCAATTTGTCCTTCCCCACCTCCCTTTTCTACTGGTAACCACCATTCTGTTGTCTGAGTTTGGGGGTTTTTCTTTTGTTTGTTTATGTTTTATGACCCACATATGAGTGAAATCATCTTGATCTTGTCCTTTTCTGTCTGACTTATTTCACTTAGCATAATACTCTTAGGATCCATCCATGTTGTTGGAAATGGCAATATTTCATCTTTTTATAGCTGACTAGTAGTGTTCCATTCTATGCGTGTGTGTGTGTGTTTTGTGTGTGTGTATACACACACACATATGTATCACGTCTTTTTGTTATTAGTTTATTCAGTAATCACCACTAACTCCATTTTTATGTAATACTGCTAATGAACATAACCTGAAGAAGAAATAAAACCAAAATATTTTTTTAGGTGACATGATTGATTAGGAAAATCTATGGCAGTATCTTTAAAACTATTTATAAACAAAATTTAATAATGAAGAGTTGTATATACTATATTTTTATACTAGCTAAAAAACATAATGGAAAAAGAACCCAATCAGAATGGTAACAAACAAAACATAATACTTAGCAATACATTTGAAAAAGATGTTAGTCCTTTAGAAAGAAACCATAAAGGAGTGACGTCAGAAATATGGCCACATGAGGGGTTCCCTCTTGAAGTTACAAGTTGAGTAGGTGTAATTCAAAGAGATCCACACATCAAAACATCTGAAGGTTGGCGAATTACTGCAAACAGGGGAGTAGGGAAGGGAGAAGTGCAGAGATGGGAGTGTGGATATAGACCAGCTCACTGTAGTCCCGGGAGAGGGGGGTATTGAGACTCCAGGTACACACTATGTGACCCCAAGCATTCCTGCCTGAGTGATCATCATGTAATATGGCTGAACCCAGCATTCGGAGCAGAGACTTCGGGCCAAGACCAAATACAGAAGTGCGACAACTGTGGTCTAACAGCCCTCACTGCCAGGCAGAAAACAAAGGCACGGAGCCTGCCTCCCACCACTCTCACAGAGCTCGCCTCCCCCACACCCACCAGTGCTAGCAGCAGGCCCCAAAAGAAATTGTAGCAGTGTCAGGTTAAAGAGAAAAATATCTACAACCCTGAGAACTGAAGAGAGAGTTCTTGCCTGGCAGATGTATATTGCAGCTACTACCAGTGATAAGGGAGGAGATACAGTGGCGGCAAGGCAGCTATGGTCTGGCAGTCACCATTACTCAAGAGGGGAACAAAGACACAAACACACCAGGGGGTCTCTCCCAGCCCACGCTGCCCACACTTTTCCCTACTGATCCCAGCAGAGGCCCACAGGACTGCTAAGGCACGTGGCTCTACATTTGGCTGCAAGGGCCTTTGAAACCCATCACCCGTCACCCACCACATCCTCCCATGGTGGTGGTGCCCTGAGACCCAGGTGACCTGGTCACAAAGGAGACGGCCACCTTCCTCTGCGAGAAGCTGGAACAGGGCAAGAGAGAATAAAATGCTCCAGCACTACCTACTAGAAAACGAAAGACCTCTTCATATCAACCTGCTGCAGAATTCACTCTCATAGAAGCCGAGGAAGAGAAATAATTACCATGAGTAACCAAGGTAACAAGGCAGCTCAGAAACAAAATGAAAAATCTCCAGAAAATAAACTTGGACATGGAAATGTGTGACTTAAATGACAGAGAATTCAAGATGGCAGTTCTGAAAAAACACAACGAGTTGTAAGAAAACTCAGATAGACGGTTTAATGAACTCAGAAATAAAATCAGTGAACAAAAGGAATATTTTATGAAAGAGAATGAAATTTTTAAAAAGAACCAAATAGAAATTCTGTAGCTGAAGAACTCAATAAAAGAGGTGAAGAATGAAATAGCCAGTTTAGGAAATAGAGCTGACCAGGTGGAGGAAAAAATTAATGATATTGAAGATAGAAATCTGGAAATGACGCAGATGGAAGAAGAGAGAGACTTGAGAGTTAAAAAAAAAAAAAATGAAAGAGCTCTAGAAGAACTATGTGACGCCATCAGAAAGAGCAATATAATAATAATGGGTATACCAGAAGGGGAAGAGAGACAAGGGCCCAGGGAGCCTATTCAAACAAATAGTTAACAGCTTCCCAAATCTATGGAAAGAACTGGATTCTTGAATACAAGAAGCAAACAGAGCACCTAATTCAATCTTAACAGGCCTTCTCCAAGGCACATTACATTGAAACTTTCAAAAATGAATGACAAAAAAAAAGAATTCTGAAGTCAGGGAAAAGAAGTTTAAACCTGCAAAGGAAAGCCCATTAGATTATCATCAGATTTTTCAGCAGAATCTCTACAAGCTAGGAGGGAATGGAATCAAATATTCAAACTATTGAAATAGGAATTACCAGCCAAAAATAACATGTCCAGTAAAGTTATTTTTTAGATCTGAAAGAGTAATAAAGACCTTTCCAGATATAAAGAAGCTAAGGGAATTTTCCACCACAAGGCCTGCATTACAGAAAATACTGAAGGAGCTTATTTTACCTGAAACAAAAAGACAAAAGGATACAAAACTATGAGTAAGAGGTCTAACAGGCAGATGGAAGCAGGAAATGGCAACCAGTACACAGACTAGGGCACGACACACTTAAACATAACATAAAGGGTAAAGGAGATTTAAAACACATTAATAAAAGAGAAAAAGACAATTTGCTGTTGTTACTAAGAAATTAACTCACAGAATAAATAGGTATAATTTGTGACAACAAAAACATAAAAGGGGAGGGGGTAAAAGACTGAATTTGCAAAAGGGAATGGAGATAAGATGCATGCTCAAGAAAAAGGACTACTGTATATATGAAACTTTCTTTTACATAACTTTAATGGTAACCATTCAAAAAAATACAGAACTGAGACACATAACATAAAAAAAGAGGAAACAAGGTGGGGGGAGGAGGACATAGAATACCATCAAAAATAACAAATCAGAACACTAAGGTAAAGAAACAATGGAGACACTGAGCTACCAGAAAACAAAAAGATTAAATGGCTATAGGAAATCCTCATATATCAATGATCACCCTAAATGTAAATGGACTGAACTCCCCAATAAAAAGGCAAAGTAGCAATTTGGATTTAAAAAAAAAAAAGCAATATGTTGCCTTTAAAAGACAAATCTCTGCTACAAGGACAGAGACTCAAAGTTAAAAGATGGAAAATGATGCTCTAAGGAAATGGGATTCAGAGAAAAGAAGGTGTAGTCATACTTACAACTGACAAAACAGACTTCATGATAAAAAAGGTAACAAGCGACAAAGATGGATATTTCATAATGATAAAGGGGACAATACAACAAGAAGACATAGCACTTGTTAATGTATATGCTCCCAATCAGGGAGCACCAAAATATTTAAAACAACTACTGACAGAACTAAAAAGAGAAACTGACAAAAACTCAACTATAGTAGGGAACCTAAATATTCCATTGACAATTATGGATAGATCATCCAAACAGAAAAACAATAAGGAAATATCAGCTTTAAATGACACATTAGACCATATGGACATAATTGACATTTTTAGAGCACTTCATCCTGAACACCACACTGTACAGTCTTTTCTAGTGCACATGGAACATTCTCAAGGGTAGACTATATGTTCAGACACAAAACTAGCCTCAGCAAATTTAAGAAGATTGAAATCATACCAAGCATATTCTCTGACCACAGTGCTTTGTAATTGGAGATCCATTGCAAAAGGAAAGCAGGAAAAACCACACATGTGGCGATTAAACAACATGCTACTAAAGAATGGTCAAAGAAAAAAATAAAAGGAGAGATCAAAAGTTACATAGAAACAAATGAAGATGAAAATACATCATATCAAAACTATTGGGATGCAAGCAAAAGCAGTACTAAGAGGAAAATTCATATCATTACAGGTCTATCTCAACAAACACGAAAAGTCCCAAATAAAAAGCATTACATCTGAAAGAACTAAAAACAGAAGAACAAATAAAACCCAAAGTCAGCAGAAAGAAGAAAATAATAAAAATTTGAGCAGAATTAAATGAAATAGAAAATAAAAAGGCAATAGAAAAAGTTATGCACCAAAGAGCTGGTTCTTTGAAAAGATCAATAAAATTGACAAACCCCGGGATAGAATCACTAAGGAAAAAAACAGAAGACACAAATAAAACAGAAAGGAAAGAGGAGAAGTTATGACAGGTACCACATAATATACAAGAATGCTTGAAGGATTACATGCCACCAAATTCAATAACCTAAAAGAATGGACAAGTTCTTGGAAATATATAAGCTTCTTAGACTGAATCACAAAGAACTGGAAATCTAAATAGACAGATCAACACTAAGGAAATTGAAACAGTCATCCAAAACCTTCCCAAAAGTAAAACTCGAGGACCAGATGGCTTCACTAGTGAAATCTACCAAACATTCAAAGACGATTTAATACCTGTTCTCAGACTCTTCCAAAAACTTGAAGAAGAGGCAATACTTCATAACTCACTTTATCAGGCCAACATTACCCTGATACCGAAATCTGGTAAGGATAACACAAAAAACAAAAACTACAGACCAGTATCTCTGATGAATACAGATGCAGAAATCCTAAACAAAATGCTAGCAAATTGAATACAACAATACATTTAAAAGATTATACATCACGACCAAGTGGGGTTCATTCCAGGGGCACAAGGATGGTTCAGCATATAAGGTCTGACAATTAAATTCATGAACATATCCTAGAATAAGTGCTACATACCTCATTGCTGAATATCACTATGGTCACCTTCAAAGTACTCCCCTTGAGAAGCCATGCACTGACGCCAGTGCCTTATCAACCTTTCAAAGCAGTTTTGGAATTCTTTTTGGAACGGCCATGACAGTTATCATCGTATTACCATTGATGACCTGAATGTCATCAAAATGTCTTTCTTTCAATATTTCTTTTATCTTTGGGTAAAGAAAGAAATTATTGGGAGCCAGATCAAGGGAGTAGGAAGGGTATTCCAATACACTTATTTGTTTTCTGGCCAAAAACTCCCTTAGTGTGAGCTGCTGCATTGTTGTGATGCAAGAGCCATGAATTGTTGGCAATAAGTTCAGGTTGTTTTCAACCTGAACAAAATAAAGGATAAAAATCACATGATCATATCAATATATGCATAAAAGGCATTTGACAAGATACACATCCATTTATGATTATAACACTTAATAAAATGAGCATAGAAACAAAGTACCTCAACATAATAAAGGCCATATATGACAAATCCACAGCTAATACCATACAATGGTGAAAAACTGAAGATTTTTCTTCTATGATCAGGTGCAAGCCAGGAATGCCCATCTCACCACTGTTAATCAACATAACTTTGGAAGTCCCATCCAGAGCAGTCAGGCAAGCGAAAAAAGGAAAAGGAAAAGCATCCAAATTAGGAATGAAGAAGTCAAATTGTCATTCTTTGAAAATGGCATGTTTCTTTGTATAAAAAACCCTAAAGATTACACCAAAAAAAGCTATTAGAAACAATAAACAAATACAGTAAAGTTGCAGGATATAAAATCAGTGTACAAAAATCCATTGTGTTCCTGTATACTAGCAATGAAATTTCAGAAAATGAAATGAAAAAAGAAATTCCTTTTTAAAATTGCAACAAAAAGAATAAAATACCTAAGAATAAACTTAACAAAGGTTGTGAAGGACCAACACAGTGAAAACTACAAGACATTATTAAAAGAAATTGAAGAAGACACAAAGAAATGGAAAGATATTCCATGTCCATGGATTGGAAGAACCAACATAGTTAAAAATGGCCATATCACCCAAGGCAATATACTGATTTAATGCAATTCCCATGAAAATCCCAGTGGCATTTTTTTAAAAAAATAGAATAAAAAATTGTCAGATTTGTATAGAATCACAAGACTCCAAATAGTCAAAGTAATTCTAAGAAAAAAGAACACTGCTGGAGGTATTGTACTCCCTGACTTCAGCTTGTACTACAGAGCAACAATAATCAAAAAAAATCAAGGTATAATGTTAGCAGAAAAATAGACACAGAGACCAATGGAACAGAATTGAAAACCCAGAAGTAAACCCACATATATATGGACAGATAATTTTCAACAAAGGAACCCAAAACATAAAATGGAGAAAAGAAAGCCTCTTCAATAAATGGTGCTGGAAAAATTGGAAAGCAAAAGAATGAAACTAGACTGCTATCTGTTACCACATACCAAATTTAACTCAAAATGGATTAAAGACCTAAACAAGACCTTAAACAATAAATTGCATGGAAGAGAGCATAGCTACTAAACTTATGGACCTTGGCTTCAGAGAGGTTTTTATGAATTTGACCTCAAAGGCAAGGGAAGTAAAAGCAAAAATAAATAAATGGGACTATATCAAATTAAAAAGCTTCTGCACAGCTAAAGAATCCATCAACGAAACAAAGAAGCAACCAGCTGAATTGGAAAAGGTGTTTGCAAACAAGATAAGGAGCTAATATCCAAAATATATAAAGAACTCATGCAACTCAACACCAAAAAGAAACAATCAATTAAAAAATGGACAGATTACCTGAACAGACACTTCTCCCAAGGAAAAAAAAAAAAACAGCCAACAGATATATAAAAAAATGCTCTTCACTATCTATTAGGGAAATGCAAATCAAAACAGCAATGAGATACCACCTCATACCTTTTAGAATGGCTGTTATCAACAAGACAAGTAGTAACAAGTGTGGAGAGTTTGTGGAGACAAAGGAACTTTCATACACTGCTAGTGGGAATGTAAATTGGTACAGCCACTATGGAAAACAGTATGGAGGTTCCACAGAAAATTAAGGACAGAGTTACCATATGACCCAGCAATCTCTATATCTGGGTATCTACCCAAAAAGATATGAAAACATTTATCCATAAATATATATGTACCCCTATGTTCATTGCAGCATTATTCATGGTGGCCAAGAAATGGAAACAACCAAAGTGTTCTTCCATAGATGATTGGATAAAGAAGATGTGATACATGCACACAATGGAATATTACTCGGTCATAAGAAAAAATATTACTCAGCCATGTTGTCATTTGCGACAACATGGATGGATCTTGAGATTACCATGCTAAGCAAAGTAAGTCAGACAGAAAAAGTCAAGAACCATATGACTTCACTCATATGTGGCATATAAAACTGAAAGCAACAATCGAACAAAACAAACAAAACTCATAGACATAGGCAACAGTTTAGTGGTTGCCAGAGGGTAAGGGGAGAGGGGGAGTGGTAGAAGAGTGTAAAGGGGATCAAATATATGGTGATGGAAGGAGAACTGACTCTGAGGGGTAAACACACAATGTGATATATAGATGATGTATTACAGAATTGTACACCTGAAACCTATATAATTTACCTAACCAGTGTCACCCCAGAAACTTAATACATTTTTTAAAAAATGGACAAAGGCCTGAATAGATATTTCTCCATAGAAATTATGCAAATGGCTAACATGTACATGAAAAGGTGCTTGGACATCATTAGTCATCAGAGAAATACAAATTAAAACCATAATGAGATGGCATCTCACACCTGTCAGAATGGCTATTGTTATTTTTTGCCATATATCTTTTTTTGTATTTTTTATTAAATTTATTAGAGAGTGGTTATTAAAAAAACAAAAGATAAGTGTTGGCAAGGATGTTGGTGGGCATGTAAATTGGTATAGCCATTATGGACAATAGTATGGAGGAGGTTCCTCAAAAAAGTTAAAAATAGAGCTAGCTTATGATCCAGCAATCCCAGTTCTGGGTATTTATCCAGAAGAATTGAAATCAGGATCTTGAAGAGATGACTATACCCCCACATTCATTGGAGCATTATTCACAATAGCCAAGATACGGAAACAACCCACATGTCCATCAATGGATGAATGGATGATGAAAATGTAGTATATATATACAATGGAATATAATTCAGTTTTTAAAAGACAACCTGCCATTTGAATAGCATTGATGGAGCTGGAGGAAATACAAACATGGAAATACAAATACCGAATGTTCTTACTTATATGTGGAATCTAAAATAGTCCAACTCAGAGAAGCAGAGAGTAGAATGATGGTTACCAGAGGATGGGGAAAGGGGAAAATGGGACAGTGATGGTCAAAGGGTACAGAGTTTCAGTTATGCAAGATAAATAAGTACTGAAGATATACTAACTATAACTATTTAAAATTTGTAGAAGGTAGATCTTATGTTAAGTTTTTACCACACACACAGCAATAATAATAAAAAAATAAATTTGATAAAAAATAATGAAAATAGAAAAGGGGGAGAAAACTTTGGAGGTGATGGATATGTCTGTGGCCTTCATTGTAGGGATGGTAGTTTCACAGGCATATGTTTATCTCCAAATCCATTGAGTTGTATACATTAAATGTTTACAGCCTTTTATATGTCAATCATACTCCAATAAAGTGGCAAAAAAAAAACCATTAACATTTGAAAACATATTAAGATTCAAACAAATGAAAATGAACTTTCTGAAACATGAGAATATTGGCACATTATTTGGCAGTAATAATTTATAGATTATTAGGTTTACTTCTAACTTTTAGAATTCCTACTGATTTATTTTATAGGGATTCTTCAAAGAAGGTGTCACCCTACTACATATCAAAAACTTTTAAAGCAAAAGTGTCAAAAACAGTAGTAATGATACAGAAATAGATGTGTAACCCTGATACTAGAACGGATCCCTCTGCCCCTTGGAGATTTAAATAGAAATTTTCCTTGAACCCCTGCGTTCTTGGTCAGAGACTCATGAGAAATGCCCCTTGTCCTGTGAATTATGCAAAGTCCTGTGCCTGACATATGACCTCATATTTCTTGCCTCTGCTTGCATGCCACCCTGATTTCTGCCAGTGTCAATGCGGATGTGAAATCAGTCCCTTCACTAGTTTCAAAATTTTTTTTAGCATTTCATGAGTTTAAAAACTCTGAGTAGGTGATACAACCAGCACATTATTATCTTAACTTTTTGCGTAATACATTTCTGTCCACATCCATGTCCTCGTTCTACTCACATACTTTCCTAAATTCATGCAGTTGCCTTCTTAAGGGGAGTTCTACAAAGCAAACATTTTTCCCATCTTGTAAAACATGGATTATTGGAGAATTATGAGGAATCCAAAATTAGTCCCATGTGTGAGGTCTGACAGTTAAGTTCACGAACACATCCTAGAAAAAGTGCTACATACCTCATTGCTGATATCACTATGGTCACCTTCAGAGTACTCCCCTTGGGAAGCTATGCACCGACGCTGGTGCCTAGTCGATCCTTCAAAGAATTTTGGAACTCTTTCTGGAATGGCCATCAGAGCTGTTATCTTATTCTTGATGTTCTGAATGTCATCAAAATGTTTCCTTTCAATATTTCCTTTATTTTCGGGTAAAGACAGAAGTCATTGGGGGCCAGATCAGGTGAGTAGGGAGGGTGTTCCAATACAGTTATTTGTTTACTGGCTAAAAACTCCCTCACAGACAGTGCCGTCTGAGCTGGTACATTGTTGTGATGCAAGAGCCATGAATTGTTGGTGACAAATTCAGATTGTCTTAACTTTTTCACACAGCCTTTTCAGCACTTCCAAATAGTAAACTTGGTTAACTGTCCAATTGGTACAAATTCATAATGAATAATCCCTCTGATATCAAAAAAGCTTAGCAACATTGTTGCAACAAGTTCACGAATTTAATTGTCTGACCTCGTATGATACAATATTCTTTCCTAAAGGAGTGGCCACTTACAGAATATTCATTCTGTGGTATTAGGTAGTGGTATTTAGTGATACAACTGCAAGACTGATTAGACAAATAAATGTTTTCATCCTTTATACAACGATAGGAGTTAAAAAGAAAAAGCATAAAAAATAACTTTACATCTCATATTTGAAGCATTAGTAGAACTCATCAAGGTAAAGATGTAGTTCAATATTAAAAATTTTGTTAGGTTAAAATATTATACTTAAAAGGATTACAGAAAGTTGTGGAAAATATATGCATCAAAAGTTACAAAGAAAATATTAACTATAATAATTTATGTTGTAGAATGTGCAGATTTAGACATCGATATCCTAATACATAAATGACAAAAATCTGACATTAAGATCCTGAAAATAAAGAAACACAAATAATAAAAAATGTGAGGGTAAAACATTTACTCATCCACTTATAACTTACAAAATAAAATGACTTTGAGATACAATTTTTTCATTGTTTTAAACGAGCCAACTTTTTAAAAAAGAAATCTAATTTTGACAAGATAAATAATAATACCAAATTTGGGTAAGGTAATACAGGAATATATGCTGAGAATCGCAATAATGTTCAGATATTTCACTTGTAAGAATTTAAGAAATAAATACTATGTTCATTATAATTCATGTGTGTAGAAAAATGCCAAATTTAGAGACTACAGAACATTAATGTAAAATACTATATTGTCTTAAATGATTATTTTTGAAAATTGTAAAACCACTGTCCAATGGTTTTCTGTGTTGATAGAAATACTCTGTAATTTTCACTGTCCAATAATGGTTAGCCATTAGCCACATATGGCTCCTGAGCACTTGAAATGTGGCTAAGGCAACGGAAAAACTGAATTTTTAATTTTATTTAACATTTAAATTTAAATACTCACATGGAACTAGTGGCCACAGTATTGGACAGTGCAGTTCTAGAAATATGGAAAAATGTTAGGTGTAAGTGAAAATAAATTAGGAAGTTTATATGTTGTGATTACAAGTATGAAAATACCTATATGTACATATAGAAAGTGATATTCACAATTAAAATATTTGTGTTATAACATTCATAGACACAACAGTTTAGTGGTTACCAGAGGGAAAAGGGAGGGGAGAGGTAGAAAATGATAAAGGGGTCAAATACATGGTGACAGAAGATTTGACTTTGGGTGGAGAACACACAATGCAATATACAGATGATGTATTATATATGATTGAAACCTATATATTCTGTCACCCCAATAAATTTAATAAATAGATTATTGGAGGAAAAAATCCTATGACCATCTGAATAAATGCACAAGTGATGAAAGTCAGCATGTATTCAAGATATATAATCTCAGCAATCTAGGAGTAGAATTTCCTTTACTACTTTTCTTTTCCTTTCCTTTATTTCACCATGTTTACTGGTGTAAACATGTAAAAATGTTTTTACATGTTTCCTATCAGGAATAAGATTAGGGTGGCCCACTGTTACTGGTTCTCTTAACATGTACAAGATGACTCTGTCCAGTGTTGTAAAATGAGAAAAGAAAAAAAGGCATAATGTTTAAAACAGAAGAAAAAGCCTGCTAGTATTCAAAAATGATATGATTGTGTATGTTGAAATTCAAAAGGGATCTAGACATAACCTTTTGGGATTAATAAGCAAACTTAGAAAGGTTGCTGGAGAGAATATCAATGTACAAATATATCTGTATGTATCAGCTTAATTAGAGTATAAAATTTCAGAAAATGATAATTTTCAATACTATCAAATATTTACAGATCAATTTAACAAAAGATTAGCAAGAGTTGTTGGAGAAAGCTGTAAAACTTGAGAGAATTTTAACAGTCAGATATCCCACATAACAGTTTGCATGGTTTTAGCTTGTCTCCCTTTAATGCTGTGGCTGCCCTTCCCCTGCAAGATAAACGTTAACAGTTGGGAACATTACTTAGCAGAATGTGACTGAGATTACATTAAAGGCATACAAAGGAGACTACCGTTTTGGTTTTATATGACAGACTTCCAAGCATATATTTCACCAATTTTTTAAAAGCCACTCTTTCTCTTGATACAAGAAAGCGAAAAGACTTCCTGTTCAGAATGCATGAAATGAAATGAACCTATTAAAAGGAAGTTTTAAATAGAAAGCAAAAATTGTGTATACTTTTACTAAAAATTCAAGCGACACCCCCAAAAACTTAAGAAACAAAATAAATTTACAAGAAAATGTCATTTAAATGCTTTGAAATAATTTTCCCAATATAAGATAGCTAAAACGGTAATGTCACGTTTGTTACTGCTTAAGTGTAGTAAATGGCAAGGCCCGTACTACATTTGTTTTTCTCTCTGTTTCAAAAATGCAAAAATGTTTCTTTGGGCCACTTTAGCCCTTATAGATTGTTTAAGAAGGGCAACCATGTGTCCCTATTTTCACCTGTAGTCCTAGTGTAAGTATGAATAATCCCTTTTACATATTTGAAAGTGTTTCAGTTTGTATAGCAGATTATACGGTTACACTAGTTTTAAGTCATTGCCATCATTTTTGACATAGCAAAAAAATAAATAAATAAATGGAGAGAGGGAGCAAGAAAAGAGAATGAGAGAAAGTTCCTAGAAAATAATATTTGACTCCCAAAGTAAGTACTTTTTAAAATCTTTATTGATGAATAATTAATAAATATAAATGTGTATGTTTAAAGTAAATATAGATAGATAGATGATAGATAGATAGATAGATAGATAGATAGATAGATAGATAGATAGATAGATAGATAGATATTTGTGGTAGGATTGAAGGAAATGGGTGATTTTTAAAAAATGCTAATTACAAGGTCAAGTGAAAAGAATGCAGCCCTCCAGCATTACACTGTTCAATATGGTGGCCACGCACTGGATAAGGCAGTTTAAATATTACTTAAGTAAAATTTAAAGTTTAGTCCCTCAGAGGGCTGCGAGACAAACTTACCGCAAGAGTTAAAAGAATCCAGATTGGAAAGCTTGTATAAACAAGCCTTATTAATGCTTTTACTAATTTACTACCCAAGACCAAATTTTGTTTAGATTCCTCACTAATGAATACTCAAATCTTGCTTAGATTACTTTCTAATGAACATTGATTTTCTTTGTCCTGTCAGTTTCTTACAAATTCATTGTTTCTTTGTCTAAAAAGTGTAAAAAGGATCTTAGTTCAGTCATCTCTTTGAGCCTCATTTTATGATCTGAGCATCATGTTATGATTCTCCTGTGCACATATATTAAATTGTTTTTTTCTCTCGTTAAAAAAAAATTAGTCACACTAGCCACATTTCAAGTGCTCAATAGTCACACATGGCTAATGTTCACCATCTGGACAGAGTAGATACAGAGCATTTTTACATTGCAAAAAGTTGTGTTACACAGTGCTGCAGACAGAACTGATGAAAGTAGTATACTGGAACAAGTCATTGAAAATTTATTAGTCGATCATTTCCTAAGGTCACTAATGAATTAAAACTGGAAATTGGATTCAGTATAAAAGTGTAAGAAACAGTATCCTAAGACCCTACATTTGTAACCTAGATCAGCACTTCATAAAGTATGGGCAGTGGACTAATGCTGGTTTTATCAGTCTGTGACTAAATGCTTACTCTCAATTTCAGTACTTGTTTAGAAACTTTTATAGCAAGGTGATATTTCTGTGTCATCCAAGCAAATTACCTATCTTTTCTCACCGAGGGATTGACCAGTTTGGTTATTAAAAAGTTGCCTAGAGAGTTTTATGTACTTTGAGCAGTATAGTCCATGAGCATGGGTCCACAATGGAAATAAAGAGTCCTTCATTGCACAGTATGAGAGACATTGGTCAAGATAAAAAAGAGCAAATACGTTGCTCAGGGCAGTTTTGTATAGAACCTAAATTAGTTGTTAGTATAGCTTAATAATGTATACTTACTTACAAGTGGAATTAAAAAATGAACACTAAATCTCTGAATGTGGTAAATTTAGACTTCATTCTTCCTGATAATGGAAATGAGGCAAAAGATCCATTATCCACAAAATGAGTAAGGATTTTAAAGAAATTCCTAGTCAGTGCCTCTGTCCAGAGAACTTGTTTCCTCGTTTTACCTCCTGGGCCTGGGAGATTCAACCAGCTCGCAGAAACTTTTCCTTTCAGCAAAATTTCCAATTTAGCATTTTCCTTTACCACTTTAAAGCTCCTGTTGTCATATTGTTGCACTTACCGTGTTTCCCAGAAAATAAGACCTAGCTGGACAATCAGCTCTAATGCGTCTTTTGGAGCAAAAATTAATATGAGACCTGGTCTTATTTTGCTGTAAGACTGGGTATGATATGATATGATATGATATATGATATTATATGATATGATATATGATATAATATATATTTTACTATAAGACCTGGTCTCATATTAATTTTTGCTCCAAAAGACACATTAGAGCTGATTGTCCGGCTAAGTCTTATTTTTGGGGAAACAAGGTAGTTCTTTGTAACTGTTTTTCATCCCTTACCCGGAAAGTTAGTTTCAGAGGCTTACAAGATGTCCCAAATAGGAAAATTGTTTTAAATTAAGTGAGCTATTAAAATTTTGTTTCAAAATCTCTTCCTTTTTTTTCATGTTTTAAGCCTGATTTCCTGATACAACCTATTAAATCGAATTATTTGTGAAATGTGGAAAGCTTTGTACTACTATAATCAAGGCATAATGTGTCAGCTAAAGCATTATTTTAATGATAAGAGGGAAGCATAAATCCTAAATTTACTACCTGTTTTCTTATTGTGGTTTTGGCTATACATTAAATGGTTGTCTATACCCTGAAATAAAATATTCTATATGCTGTATCCAGTTTGTTTTGGACTGATTCTATTTTGTGGAATTTCAGGTCAAATGGAATCTAATACTTTGTAATAGCCCTGATTCTAGTGGCCTTGCACTTTTTATTAAGTATTTATACATACATATTCAGTCCTTTATCAGTATTATTGATCTATTTGTTACTGATTTCAGTGTTTATTCTTTTTCTCCCTAATTTATCAAATTTGGAAGGAGTTGGAAAACACTTGAAGGAAATCAATCTCTGTTTTTAGTAATAGTCTATCAATTACAGAAAAATACATGAATAGTATTCAGCATTTCTTGTTAATTATTTTAAGATTGAAAAAACATATTAAAATAAGTATGAAAATTATACTGATAGAATGGTATCTCCTGATTTCAGTTTTTTAGGCAGAATTACAGATAGAGAACCGTATTATCGCCTAATTTATATAGACCTCTTCAAAAGATAAAAAATAATACAAAAGTATTAAGAAGGCATGTTACTTTTTATCTACCTTAATATTCTTATTCTTATATTTGATATCTGGTAATATATTTTTAAGGTACAGCGTGTGATTTCCTGATCTTAAAATATCCCATTCCTTTTCAAGAGTTTAGGTTGCAAAAATTACAATATTTTTCTCATAAATATTTTATATAGCTTTTTAGAATATATTATTTAATATGTAATTAAAGGTTGATATTGTTAATATCTTTTATATAACACATTTTGAAACTGCTCAGAACATTTGTAGACTTCTGATTGTTTTATTTTATGCAAGTTTCAACCTTGAGAATATTGACTAATTGGTTAATATTCTTTGTATCACATTGGTTGTATCATATTGGTTAATATTCTTTGTTTTTAGTGCTTATTATGTGCCAGGAACTACTTGAGATTTTAAACACACACACACACACACTCTCTCTCTCCATTTCCTCTGGGAGCTTGCATTCTAGTAGATTACTTCATACATGATTCTGTGGTGTTTAACACAACTTTTCTGTGTTAAGAGCTCCTACTTTTCTGTTAGTTTTCAAGAAATGCATATGTAGTTATTTGGAAATACAGATTTATAGAGATAGGACAAAATTTCTTCAAGGTTCGTTTAACTCATTGCTTTTTAATGAGTTTAGCTTTACTAATTTTTTAAAATGGAATTTACAGCTATGGTCATTTGGCAACCCAGAATCTTTCCCTATTTTTCTCAACTTCCCAACTGATAGTTCAGTGCTGGGATGGAAGTTGAACTAGTCACTTTAGGTTTTGGGTTTAAGAAATAATATTTGAAGCATATAGTATTATTTAGGGCAGATCCTTTTTTTTGAAAACCGAGAATGTGATTCTTGGAATACCATTGAATTTACCTAATTTATTTTCTTTAAAACCTACTTTTTGTAATATGGATAGATAAACTTGAACCAGATGGTATAATCTCAGTATAATATTTTACTCTTCTCTCATCCTTCAGGAAAATCTTAAAACTTCCACCACAAGAAGATTAAAAAGAGGTCCCTCCTGCACCAAGAAAGATCTGCAGATCTTTTTCAGTGTTCTTGGAGGTGCGGGGTGTGAGAACTTGATCAGTTTGTGTCAACCACCTTGTTCTCTAAAGGTAAGCACTGTGTAGTGAGTGCACATTCATGGGCCCAAGCTCCTAACGCAAGACTGGTTTTGGAATGCTCCATTGAGGGTTTGAGACCATCATCAGACTTTCTCACAGAAGGGGGTCTAGGCAGCCACTTGTGGACAGAACATCACACACATCTATAAAGAGATGGTTTTCATTGTTTAGAAGTAAAGCATGTCCTAGGGATGTATGGATGTTTTCGTTTTGTTTTGTTTTTTTAAATCTCACTTATAATAAGACTTATCTTTCAGTTGAGTCTGCATCTTAAATCAGTTTAATAACTGCTGTGGCTGATCCCTCATCAAGAACTCTTCTTGGGTATCTTGACATTTACATTCAAGAAGTTTGAAACAGTTACAGCATTTAAGCAGTCTGGTGACTTATTAGCTTAAATTGAATAACTAGCTTTGAAGAATTGCTTTTCATGATCTTTTTGAAGCTGTTTCTTACCTTTACTTCAGAGAAAACCCCTCAACCATTTTTTAATCTCTATTAAGCTTCAGGAAGTATGGGAGCAAAGTTCTTCTCAATCTTTATTAGGTATATGATCATAAAATTTCTTAAGTCAGATTCTAATAAAAAATATCACTTAAAATCAGCAGTGTTTTTCCTATCTTGCAATGTTTTCCTGTCTTCAGAAAATGAAGACTATGTAAATTGGTCCACCAGGAAACCTTGTGAAGGATAAATAATGTCTCAGCTTTACTTCTAAACTCTAACATCAGAAAACCTTATTGTCCTTTTGTACAATTTATTGACACCTCTCAAAATCACCAATCCTAATTTAAATTGTCATTTGGTTATTCATTGGCTATGAAGAAGAACAAGGAGCATGTTGATTTTGGAAATGTCATTAATATTAAAAGTAGATTAGTATTAGATTAGAATAACATTGTCTGCCACAAAGAGACTAAATATCTAACAAAATGTTTCAGTATAATCATTAGGATACTGTAGTATTGGCAGTAAGAACTGAGTGCTGATGAAAAAATTAAATCTAAGTGATTTTGGAAACTTTAGTTCTACAGAATGTGAACTTCTTATGAACAATTAAATTTGGGAGAAATCTGCTCATTTTTATCTGGTAGCTGTCTTTGTTTATGGTAAATTTTATTGTCTTTTCAAAACAATTGTCCTTCTAATATTTATGTAATAAAAGATATTGAGGAAAAATAAACCCCTTTGTGTTTGCTGTTTGAATGAGAGAAAAAATACAACTTAGACTTTTTTTGAAAAAACCTTGAGAACCAATTTACTTTTCATTATGGTAATATTTGAGGAGTTAGAACTAGTTTTGCTTATTGTAACTGCAGGTACCTTTAAAAGACGTAAATCTCCAAAGTACATAGAGGGTATATTAGTGAAGAAATACAAATTATTGGATATTTAGAGATAACTTCTCTATATAATTTTTTTTGAATTTTTATTTGTAAGAGTATGTTAAATATTTTTAACTTTTATAACCGCATGGAACAGAATGAATGAATGTCTTCACTGTTTGGGTCAGTTGAGAAAAAAAATTGAATAAAAGCTAAACCACCTACTGAAAATGTAAGATGGGATATAAGAATAACTAAACATGTTATTTCTTACATAAACTAAAGCTTTATTATAACAGCATTTTTTAAATTTAAAAAGCCCCCCCACACTTTAAAAAAATATTTGTCTTAGGATACTATTGGCAACATATTCTGTAAAAAGAAAACTTTATGTCACCATTCTAGAACTACTGTTCTAATTTCAAATCTGTTATGTGGCATGTATGTATATATAAAATGGGGACCACTGAAATTTGGAGTATCAAAAATAAGATCTTTTCTCAACAATTCTTATAAATAACTTATCAGGCAACAAAATAAACTTGTTTTATAATTTGATAATATATAGGAATAAAACCCAACATAATGGCACTGAGGGAGTCTTCCATTGGAACTAGGATCTGGGATTGATCTTTATATTTGCATAGACATACTTAATCATACAATATATAAGGTACATACTACTGTTTGTTTTAAAAGGATCATAGCCAATCCATGGAAAACAGTCCCTATTAGAAATTTAGTTCCCTTAGTATGATCATGCTCTCTACCTACTCTAATAGCTAGAGGGAGGTGAGAGAGGAAACCCTGTGATTACCAATATTTATTTTTTTAGGGAAGGAATAACAAAGAAATTCTAGCCCAACCCTCTCCTTAAAGCCATCAAGGTCAGCATTGTCCAGTAAAAATATAATGCAAGCCACACATATGAAGTACATATGTAATTTTAAGGAATTTTTTTTGTAGCCACATTAAAAAAGTTAAAAGAAACAGGCAAAATTAATTTTAATTATATTTTGTTTAACCTAATATTTTCAAATATATTATGTCTAAAATATTATATATTTAACATAATTCATATTTATAAATTTATCATACAGTATAATAAATAATAAATTTAATATATAATATGTAATATATTATATAATTATAAGTATATATAATTATATATAATTTAATATATAATTATTTTTATTATTTTATATAATATGTAATACATAATATTATATATAATTATTACACTATAATTATATAATATAATCAAATGTATTTAAAATATAATCAATATAAAAATTCATGAGATGTTTACTTTTTTCATACGGAGCATTCAAAATCTGATGTATATCGTATACTTAGAGAACATTTTATATTGGACTAAACTAGCCACATTTCAAGTGTTCATAGCCACATGTGGCTAGTAGCTCCCATGATAGACCGTGCAGATCTAGAACAAGAGTGGAGCTCTCATTTTAGCATCATCCATTCTGAAGTCCATTTGGTAATGTGTGAACTCCTCTGGTTTAAAGTCCCCAGATTTAGCAGAACACTAAATAAAACCAACAAAAAACCAGGCTGCCCAGTTTAATTTGAATTTCAGTTATATCACAAATAATTGTTTAGTGTAATTATGGCCCATGCAATATTTGTGACATACTTGTAAAAAATTGTGTATCTGAAATTCAAATTTAACTGGGTGGTCCTGTATTTTACCTGGCAATCCTACCCTGGTTTAACTGAGTAGAAGACATCAGGCTGGCTGCCTAGAAACTTCTAGGACTAGACGAAAGAGAATTTTCCTTTGCAGAGGATTTTGATAACCCTCTGAAAATTAGTACGCAAACCAGAAATTATCTGTATCCCGTTTCTTACCAATCCTCTAAAGTGTTTCAGACAAAATAGCAGCTTATCTGACGGGGGCTCAGTCCTTACATATTTAAACATTTTATGTCTAAATCATTACATTAAGCTATAAGCTTTATGAAATTTTATGAATTGAATGATTAGTTACTAGAGTTTATAAAATATAAATTGTCTAACAGCACATTACTAGTATCACATCTTATGAAAAACAGTCCACCCTTGGTGATAATCTCAGCAGTTTTCAGGGTCCTGGCTGTTGCCAGTTATTTTCCTTCCATTGGTTACCACTGCAGCTGTCACATAACTCTCTAGTTGGCGAGTATTAACACAAAATATTAAATTGCTAAATGCCAGGATAAGGCTTACCTTACAAGTATTTAAGCACTTGTACTTCTCTGCTCTAGTGTTGACCATTGGATCCTAACCCAGTCAACAACCAGTCAGTTCTTATACCAGTAGCTCTCATTCCTCCTAAGGGCTTCTTTTACAGAGGAGCAGCTTTCCATTCTATGCTTAAAACATTTTTAATTTTCGAATTTTAGTACCATTTTTAATGCATGTAACAACTTCTTTAGTAGTGGTTCTATCCCCCTTAAGCTCTAGAGGAAAGACCATTTATAATTCATGTTCTCTAAGGACAGTAATTACACCAGCTCCACACTGCCTCTCAGAGGGAACACTTGCCTTCACCAGGTGAACGACTATAGGTGACAGCTCTGCTTCATTACTAACTAGGCAGGTAGATCCAACTGCCAGTGTGGTTTGGCAATTTAGTACTTCAGTTTAAGTCATGGCGCATTCCAAATCCATTCACACTTAGGAGAATGTACCCAAGAGTGTGGATGTTTATAATTACTGCATTTCCTTCAGAGAACAAGAATTACAGGTAAGTATCTTTTTTTGGCAGTGATCCAAAAATTATTTTTAAGTAAGAAATTTAAGGATCAGAAAGTGTTCTCCTTCCCCCAAAATAGTCACCTAAAAGATCTGAAATATAACCTGCATTATAATACTTTTCTTCCTCACTTTAAGAAGGAATTGAACCTGGCAGCGGTTGTGGGGTTAGGAGGAGACAACTTATTGTCACTTAAAAGCTGTGAATCTCACGTATTTCCACGTCTAGAAATATCCTAGGTTTATGTAAGAATCTTATTTTGCCTAACTTCTAATGTCTAAGGTATGATTTATTTTGTCAAATTAACACCTACACTGTGTATAGATACGGTGTTCAGCCTTTCCAAGCTGATATCTTTAATCACAATGAGTAAATTAATGGATTGTTTGGGTTTTCACTTTTATTCTCAAGACTGGCATCCTTTTCTTTAAAGGCTTTAAATTTATTTCTGAAACAAAATTTAAAGCTACAAAATACTGTGGGTATACACTAGCTTCCTTATTACTGAGTGATATTTGGATGAGCTTCACAGGGTCTGTGAATGCCTTGAAATTATAATTATATTTTGTATGCACATGTTTTTCACTGGGAAGAGTGTCCATAATTTTCGTCATATTCTTGAAGGGTTTTGTAACAAAGATTTGATGAGTAACTACTAATCTAGTCTAATGTCATTAACTTTACCGATAAACTGAGTTTCAAAGAATATAAGTTACTTGCCTTCATTCATTTGAAATTTAATACTTGTAAAAACTAAAGTTTATTTCTAAAAAACGTACTTATTTTTAGAAGGAAAAAGTTTTAACTTGAATGAATTAAACTTGAGAATACCAGCCTAAATGAGAGCGGTTGATTTGCTAATAGTTTTTTCTGTTCTACCCTTTGACTGGAATCGTTGCTGGGTGTTACATTAAAAACGGCCCCTCAATAACGTATGAGACTGTGTGATAAATTATTTAAGATGGATTAAAGAAAAATGAATTATCTATTTTAATTTACATCCTAATTTTCTCTTTTCAAATCCTACCTCCAAAAAGAGTAACTGAACCCCAAGAAAATAGGCAAATAATTTTATTTTTGTTATTTCCAGAGTATTAAAAAGGTAGTTAATTGTCTTAACATCACATTGAGCATTGTTGGAACTCCTGGTTCTGAACCCTAGTTAAAGAAATTTTATAGTAGACTGTACATGCTTCCAGTTGTTTCTCAGTGTAGAGTATTTTAAGGTCATTCTTTTTTATCGTAAGATGCTTTTAATATTACACTAATACTTTAGAAATGGTAGGTAAGCAAGTTCTATATTAAGAAAACTAATTTCTCCAAATAAAGTAATAAGAATTTTTTTTTTGCTTTCCTCTTCCTGGTACTAGCCAGTAAAGTCTGCCTAATTTAAGATTTAATGAATTTATAAAGTGAATGTTAAAATAAAAAGAAATTTTAGGAATGATACACAAAAGAGCAATTATTTACCAAAAGGAATAGAAAAAATTTAGACAACTGAGACACAACCTATATTTTAAATTTAAATTTAATTATAATTCAAGTTTTTAAAATGTATAGTGTAAAACTCATTCTAGAAAATGGCATTGATTCCCAAAATAGATTACAATACTTTTTTTCTCCTTTGAGTGTTATCATTCAAGTTGATGATCACTCATGCTCTACTGCCTTTATAGCAAGTAACCTTTTAAGTAAGCCAGATTTTGTTTTTTATCCAGGAATAATTGTTTGTAAATATCACTCAGTACGTCCCTGTGTTATTTTCCATGTGTAACTATAACAAAAAATTTATAATTCTACTATTCGTTCATCAAATTATTTTATATGTAACATAGAAAAGCTTAAATTCTCTTAGGAACATTTGCAAATATTTATTGCTTTTCTTAAGTTTAGGTAGACAGATGTTAAATGTTCTCTTTGCATTCAAACTGAAACAATTGACCTACTCACTCATTTTACTAAAGCAGTGGTGGAAACTTGGGTTTTTAATGGCAGATTAAAAATAATGAAAAATTTGAATGTAGAGAAGTGGACATTTATTTGGAATCAATTTCATTTCAGAGTTGTTTAAAATAGAACTTTTCAAATAAAGTTTCAAATAAGAATTATTAAAAGTGACTTCTTTCTGTGTGCCTACATGCATGACATCTGTCTTTCTGTGTATAAACAATTAAGCATTTTACTCTTCTTTCCTTTAAATTCATGTATCAAAAACTCTTTTAGCAATTCTATTACATATAATGCAATAAATACACTTTGAAACTGCCACAACTACCTGCCATGTTCTTGTCTGGGAAATAAATTTATTCAGTCAGTCATGAAATATATCAAGAACTATGCGAATAGGGTGGAAAATAAAACATATTCCCTGCTCTGACAGAATTTACAGTGTACCGAAAATGTGTGATAGAGTAGTGCAAAGGAAGATAGGTGGGATTGCTGACCTAATCTAGGGGTCAGAGAAGACTTTCTTGCAAAATGAAATTTTAACGGAACCTGAGGCCTTATTAGTACTTAGTCAAACAAAATGGGAAGGCAGAATAAGCATACATATAGAAGCCCTGAAGGGAGAAATAAAGACACATTCAAGACAGAATACATGGAGAGAGGGAAATATGAGACTTGATGGTAAAACATCTTTTAAGTTATTATAGATACTTGGCCTTTGGGCTTTATATTAAAAGCAGTGGGAAAATAATGAACATCAAATTTGTATTTTTTTAAACTTTTTGTTAAGCCCTAGTATACATCTAAAAAAGTGAGCATATAATAAGAATATAGCTCCATGAATTTTCACAAACTGAATACACCTGTGTGACCATCACCCAGATGAAGAAACAGCATTATCACCATCCCAAAAGTGCCCTCTCATCTTTCCTTCCAGTCAGTCTTGCCCCCCACCCACTAAGGAGACCTCTCACCTGACTGCTTACTGCTTAGATGGTATTAGCGTGCAGTATATGCTCCTCTGAGTGAAAGAAGCCAGACACATGATTATGTGCTTCGTCTGTCTTATTGAGTGTAGTTGCTGATCACCCTCATGGCTATATACTGATGTTCCATCATATGAGTGTACCACAAGGTTTTTCTGAAATTGCTGCATTTACCTATGCCAGATAGAAAGATGTGGAGTAAGAAAGCCTCGTGGTAATTCTGGGAGAGAGATAATGGAGTTTGAGCAAGTGTACTGACAGTGAGGATGAAGAGAAGTGGGTATAGCTAGAGAGACTTAACTCCTAAATAGTTAACTCCTAAGTTTTAGGAGTTAAAATTTATAGGACATGGGATCAATTGGCTGAGGGGATGAGGAATACAGACAGCACGGATAACTCATGGGTTTCTGACTGAGCAGAAGTAGATGGCAGTGCCCTTTATTGAGTCCAAAACTGGAGAGGAATGTTGTTGGAGTTTTAGTGATAGATGGGGATAATTAATCCAATATCCAATATAGTTGAGGTACCTGTGAAACATTGCACATGTCTGTTTTGTACAACTAAATAACTGTTTGTTAACTGGATGAATGCATTCATTAATAACGGTGCTAACAGCTCTTCTACATATGGAAAGTTGTAAATTTTGTCTTCTCACTATCCTTCACCTCTAAATCTCACCAGATACTCTTTTTTTCCCTAAATGTTTGTGGGAATATTTTTGTCACATCTTACGTTTTTTCTTTACATACCCACACACACACACAGAGACGTGCCAAAAAATGTATACATGACTTGTATTCGTCTTTTGTTATCAGTATGTGAATATATTGAGTATTACCATTTTAGTACAGTTTTTTCTTATCATAAAATGTGTATACATTTTTTGGCACCGTGTGTGTGTGTGTGTGTGTGTGAAGTAGTGCTCATTTTATATGCATGCAGAGTTGCCTTCCTATATACATGATATATGAAAGGCACTGTCATGCCTTCATACTTTAAAAATTATTTCTTGTCATTATAGTCTTTCCTTCAATGAGCACAATAACCACACCTTAAAGTGACTTTGAAACGATTTACTTAGATATTTGGCAAGACCTAACGTGACTAAATCAAATGTTCATTAAACTTTGGTAGAGGAAAGGAAAGATCAAAATGAGGTGGACCCTGCAGCTAGAGCACAAGCCTAGGCAGGGTGCCCAGGAGAACTCCGGCCATCAGAGAGCAGAATGAAAGCACCTCCTTTGGAAGGTACCAAAGCGGTGGGATTGCAACTATGAACAAGGAACTTGACCTTCTTTACAATGCTGCCTGGGACTGGTTGTGCCCTTGGGAAGTTTTATGGAGAGAGGAATAATAGGTATCGCACTGAATAAAACAAATGCGTAGCACGTAGCAGAGTACAAAATAGACTCAGCAGTTTACCCAGTTTACAGCAAGAAGTTGTGGTTCAGTGCTACATTTAGACCACTAAATTTGAACTAAAGTCAAGGTAATTTATCACGTCCATGAAAAAAGCAAAACTGAGCAATCTTGATCATGCCTTTCAGTTAATAGTTTTACCAAGCTTTGGGCTCTATCATCTATCAGATTTTACAGTTTTTAAAATTCAATGTTACATTTCATGGAGGTTTTTTTCAGTTTTTGCCTGTGATCAACATTTGACATAGTGAAATCAGACCATTACTTTCAGAAACCATTTAAGTTAATTCACTTATTTAACATATATCTATGAGATATATCTCATATTTATAATAGTGTTATAGCCTAAGGTAATGACGCAAAGAGGTAGTTCCACCTTTTGCTACTTGCACTATAATTGCGGGACTCAGAACATACAAAAACATTGTATTAATACAAATTATTACAGTATTAATGGAATAGTGCTTGAAAAAGCAGTGAATCCAGGGAAAAGAAATTATAAGCTATGATATCAGAAAAGAAATGATGGAGGTGGTGGAATTTAATTTGGGTCTTGGTGAATAGGATGGACTTTTAATAAGTGTGACGAGCACTGCAGACAAAGGTGACATCAGGAGAACAAGTGGCATATACTGGGCACGGTGAGAAATGGTCCAGACTGCAGCAGAAAGCACAACCTGGTGTGTGGAGAGAGAGGAGTTTCATTAAGGTTTGACCATATTGTAAGTAGCTTTGAATTATTTAAAAGTCAGCAGGCATAAGAGCATGGAATGTTATCTTGATTTTTAGATTATCCGTAAGTACAATTTTACTTGTCATCATGTAGTAATTATTTCAATTTTTACTTTTATAGAAACCCTACATAAAATTACCTGAAGGAGCAAAGTGATTGTGTTTTTAAGTTCAGAAAATCTTCACCTGGGATCTATGGATTAGCTTCAAGGAGTCTGGGTCTCTGAAATTAAAGCAAAAATTTGGATGTATATCTTATCTGGAGAAAGAGTCCATTGCCTTTATCAGAGTCTGAAAAGATCTGACAATCCAAAAGAAGTTAATTAAACAGCTTTTGCCCGCCTGGCTTAAAATATTTTTAACCTAACTCTTTTGTATATATGTTTTTTAATATAGGGAATAAAAAATAGAGAAATAAAAGCAACTGTTATAGTGCTTTGCTTTTCTCTCACTATTTACAGGTACAATATTTAAGAGATAATCCTGAAAAGTGTGTCAATTAGATTATATAACCAGAGCTAGTAGATTTTTTATGAATTCCATGGCTTGCAGTAAAAGGACACCAAATTGCTTTTTTAGATACAGTCATATTTCTGAATGTGAGTATGCTATTTCAAGTAGAAATTTCTTCCTACTTTTAGACAAACATATGTCTCATCTCTACAGAACATAAACAATTTTAAATAAATGTCCAACTTTAATCCTGAAGTATGACTCACCTGGATCATATTTAATCTCTTATTCAACAGTTTAGCAAATCATAGCCATAGGCCAAATGTAGTCCTCAGCCTGTTTTTTATATGGCTACAAGTTAGGAATTGTTTTTATATTTTAAAATTGTAAAACCAACAAAAAGGACTTTAAGCGATTAGGATTATTAAAAAGAATATCCAACAGAAACTGTATGTGGTCCTCAAAGTCTAGAATATTCACTGTCTGGGCCTTGGTTTTTCACCAATCCTTGATTTAAAATAGTTCAGTTTTTACGCTCTCCCAAATTACATGTGTTATTCTACCAGAAGATGTATTGCTTGTGTATCAATATTTTTGAAGTTGGGCATATGGTTGTACAATTCTAGCAAAACTGATTTAGGTAAGGTAATCTGTATTCCATACTGGGTATTCAGGTAATAGTTCAGCTTTCTAAATTCTGGATTTGGACGTGTATAAGCGAAATGTGAACTTAGTGACTTATTTCAAAGAACTATGTGAATATAAAAGTAGGTTTTATTCTTCATGAATATATAACGTACCAACCACAATAGAGATCTACTGGTAAAGTATAATCTTTATGTTTAATTTAATATAAAAATGTAATCTTTACTTTTGAAGATAGCACTTACCTAAAGCAAGTTTATTGTTTAAAGGCAAAAGAAAATACATATTTAACTGATAAAGTGTTGGGCAGGACAGTTGCTAAAAAGTATGTTATTCATTGGTTTGTTTAACATTTATACTTATTTTTATGACTTAAATATATTTTTTACTTTTTTATTAATGTTTGAGACACTGATTCTAACTTTCAGAAAAATACTAAAATACTCATTAATGGAGATTTATTATGTCATAATTAGTGAGTCTCAAAAAATTGGGGCGATTTTGACTTCTCTCTCTTGCATCATTAATATTTTCTTCCCTACTAGATCTTTTCCATGAACATATAAATAATACTGTTTCTTTCCTCCCATATTGAAAAAAATTCTTGTCCCCAGTTCTCCCTTCAGTTACTGCCCTATGTCTTTCCATTTACAACTGCTCTCTCTGAAAGAGCTGTCTGTACTTTCTGAAGTCAGTTTCTGTGAGCCACGCCACTCCATCAAAATTACCCTTGTTACTGACCCTCATGCTGGTCACTTCTCAGTCCTCATCTTACTTGACCTGGCAAGCAGCATTGAACACTTTATTTGGCTTTCAGATACCTACACTCTCCCAATTTTTCCTCCTACCTCTTTGGCTGCTACTTTCAATCTCCTTTGCTGATTCCTTTGCATTTTCCAACCTCTAAATTTGGAATACTCCAATACTTGGAATTTGGACCTCTTTTCTGTTCACATTTACTCCCCTGGTGACCTCATTCAGTACCATAGCTTTAGATGACCATCCATTTGCTGATGAGCAGAAGTCATTTGGTGTTCTCAGAATGTAAGAGAATAAACTAAACTCCTTATCTTACCCCCACCAAAACTTCCTTCTCGGGCCTTCCCCATCGCAATAAATAGCAACTACATTCTTTTTAATTATTATTAAAGTTTATTGGGGTGACAATGGTTAGCAAAGTTACATAGGTTTCAGGTGTACAATTCTGTACTACATCATCTATATATCACATTGTGTGCTCACCATCCAGAGTCAGCAGCTACATTCTTTTGATCAGCCTTGTTGTCAATTCCTAGAGTTCTTTCACCCCACATCTGATGATAATTTCCCACATCTCTATCACCGTATTCTTTTGTCTGTACTCTTAAAACACACAAAAAATCCAGTCACTGATCACCATTTCCACTGCTACATCTCTGATCCAAGTCGCCTTCACGTCTTGCTTATGTTATTGCAAAAGCCTCCTGCAGTTGGTCTTCCCGTTTCTGCCTTTGATTTACTTCAGTCCATTCTTAATACAGCAGGTAGAGTAATTATATTAAAAATAAGTCATATTATGTCACTTGTTGGATGAAACTCCTCCCTTGACTTCTCATCCCAGTCAGAATAAAAGCCAAGTCGTAGATGTGGCACTATCCCCAGCACCCGTTATTCTCAGACTCGGACTACTTTTCTCTCCTCACTCCCTCTGCTCTAGTCATACTGGTTTCTTTGCTGTTCTTGTAAGGCAAGTTCTTGCTTCAGAGGTTTTCCACTAGCTCTTTTATCTGACTGTAATACTCTTCCCCTATTATCTGCATAGCTCATTCCCACATCAATTTGGGATTTATATTTAAATGTCAACTTAGGCTTTTTTTTAGTCACTCAATGTAAAATTGCAAATTTCCCTCACACTACCCCAATTCTCCTTCCTCCTTTATGTTTCTTCTCTTGTAAGCCTTATTACCGTCTACTATCCCCTATGTTGTACTTACCTTTCCTATTTATTTTCTGCCGCCTTCCACTAGAATGTAAAAGCAAGGATTTTCTTTCTTTTGTTCACTGCTCTATCCTGAGCACATAGATGTACTATGCCTGGCTCATGTTATATACTCAGCTAATATTTGCCGAATGAATGAATGCAGTTTTAAAAAATAGTCAACACAAAAAATTTTAAAAATAGTTCCAAGATTTTGAGGGCCCTTGGATCATTTAATAAGCTCTCATATATTTCAGTAAACAACAGGCGTGGAAATATTACTAAATACTGATATTATAATATTTAGAGCTTGCTTCTTTGAACAAATCCTTGGTTTTGATCATTTATTTATTTAATTTTATAAGTGGAATACTGAAGAAATGAATACTTGAAATTAAATATGATTATCATGTATGCTGTAGTATGGATTTTTTTAAATAATGTTTTTGTTATTAAAAGCATTGATAATTAGTGCAGTAGTAAGAATTTTTTTAATTAAAACTTTAGTTTGAAATAATTTAGATTTACAGAAGAGTTGCAAAGATAGTGCAGAGACTATACCCTTCGGGATTCTTGTTTTGTGTTTTACAAGTTTATAAGCTTCAAAAAGCATAAAACAAATATTAATTCAGTCTATCAATAGAGCTTCTGTGAAGGTTATTGCTTTTTAAAATATTTTTTAAAACCACCAAATAACTACTGCTTTTCAAATTTTTATATTTTTTGTCTTGACTACATGCATTACTATTTTAAAGAATTGTAGTCATACTGTGCATTTCATTTTGTTTCCTGATTATGACACCCATTCTTTCATGTTTCATTATAGTCTTTATTACTGTCTTTTTATATGATGTAATAATAGGCCATGTTGCTAATGTTCATTATTAATAAAATATTCTTCTGTTGGAGGTTACCTTCCAGTGTGGAAATCAGAATGTAAAAGAAAGTATAAATGTGAACAGTAAGATTTGTCATCTAATTAAATGTAGGATAAAGAAGATTTAAATAAATATCTGTCCAAGATTGCACCAAAGTATCCCGAGTGGCTAAAAAATAATGGTTCTAGGAAAAAAATAGAGGATGAAGAAGGAATAACTGTGTGAGTGGAAGGAGAAGGTATTCTTGAAATGATGAATTTAATTTTAGAGGAAACCTAACGGAATAGACAGAATTGGACTGAGTGTCAGGAGACTTTGATTAATCATGTGGGGACCGTGGGCAGCCATTTATTTCTCTGGCTTTTGGTTTTCTTAATGATTACTCAAGTCTCTTCTCACTTTGGGTCAGTTTCTGTGTCTTTTGTTTTATTTGAACTTCATTACTGTTTTCTCTCATTGTTTTCTAGTGCCCTTTTATAAAAACTTGAGTTTATAAAATATGAAAGGATAAAATGTTAAATCCTGGGTCTACTGGAAATTAATATTTCCTTAATACAGAAACACTTGACACAGGAAGTGCTGAGCTTCCATTTCATTTTATCTTTCTCTGCTAGAAGCAGCTTCTCATGATCAAAATTTGGAGCGAGAAAGATTGGATTTCAGTCCAAATTTCAAAAAAGCATTCTGGAATTTTCTTTAATATATACTTTGGGAGTTCTATTAACTACCAGAAATCCCAACAAATTATTCAGAAAAAAATAGTGCAATAAAAATATAATATCATATAAGTATATATATATATATATATATAATAAATCTAATAAATATAATCTAAGGGAGGCAATATGATATAGAAGAAAAGAGCAGGCTTTGGAATTAATCAGCTCGGGTTCAAACATCAGTTTTACTACTCTACTAGCTGTATAACCTTAAGCATATCGAAATGAAAAGCTTGAATCTAGAGGATGATTTACTTTCTTTCTATGCAAAATTGGAATAGTAATATTGAATTTGCAGAATTGTCATGAGGGTTAGAGAAAATGTTTGTAAAGTTCTAAGTACATAGCCTGATATTCAGTAAACCGTAACCTTTATCAAGTATCATTAACAGTTGTTGTTATATTAATAGTATGCATTTTGTTCATACTTTTTCAAAATCGTACCTGTATTAAACACTTCTTCTAATTACTGTCCTGTAATTAAATTAGAATCGTGTGTGTGTGTGTGTGTGTGTGTGTGTGTGTGTGTGTGTGTATGAGAGACAGAGACAGAGAGAGACAGAGACCATGCATGGGGTTTCTAATATTCAACTTTTTGGCAGTTTAAACTATTTGGCAAAACTAAAGCATTATTTAAAAATTCTTATTTTAGAGCTTCTGCTCATTCAAGTCTTAGATGAAATAATGTGTATTTTTAAAGAAATGTTTCTTCCATATAAATGCCTTTCATGTGCTTTTCTTCTAAGAACACTTGTTAGATTCAGCCCAATAAAATTACTAGAAGTACACTTTTTAGGGAGTTTAGGTCATATAATGCAAAAATGTTTTGTGATAGTATTGGGGAGCTAATTTTCTTCTCCTTAAAGATTATTGGTTATGTTTGTTAATGTTATAATAGCGTATTATCACTTTATATACAAGCTTATTTTCTAGTGCCAAGGCCAGAAGAACTTCCCTGGGTACTGAACTCGAGGAAAGTTCTTGTGGTTCTCACTGGCCTCTTTTGGAAACTTTATTTCGGGGAGCTAACAAAAATAGATGTGCTTCATTGGCTTGATTTATACTTTTGAAAGGAGGCCTGGAACGTTCTTTATTCAAATATGCGCACATGTGGAGGAAGGAAGAATAGTGAGAGAACCGTGATCATGTAGACATATCATGAGCTTCAAAACAAAGAAGAAAAGATGGATGAAAACGACTTCATGGTTCATCAAGAAAGATTAATCAGGAAAGAGAAATAGGAAAAGATGAAAAATCAGAAGGAAATAGACTTTGAATATATATTTTGAATATATATTTTTATGACAGGATCAGAAAGATTTATGTTCAAGACAAAACACATGTTGAAAAATAAAAAGAACATAAGGATGCAAATATAATTAATGACAAATACTACGCTGTCAGAGGACCGGTTTTATATTGGAATTGATTGAAACTATAGTAAGATTGCTTTGTTTTTAGATGAATCTCTTTAATTTTGGTGTTCTTCAGGAATAGGTACATTGATTTCTCTCTTTTATGTTATATTTCTTTTATGATACGTTTTGTACCTGGTATGGACTCAGTAGGTCTTGTTCACTTAAGATTTCTCAATTCATAAAATATATTTATACTATTGTTACTTCAAGCATTTTTGGTGTTTGTTTGTTTTTCAATTCCCTACTTGTTGTTGACCAAGACATTCCGTTCTATCATAATTATTCTCTCAAATGGTTTGATTACATTATTGCTAGAAAGAGTAGGGTTTATATATTTGTAAAATTGATTTCTTGTTTCTTCTAAGTTGCAGAAATTATTCATTTGGTCTAGGGACACCTTATCTCTTAAAAATACATGAAATTTGAACAGTTATACTTCAAATACCTTATGATACATTTTGAAGACCTGTTAAGCCACTGGTCCTTAAACTTTATCAGAATCACCTGGAGGACTTATTTAAACAGATTGATGGGCTCTTTCGTCATTGTTTTTGATTTAGTTGGTCTGAGATGGGGTCCCAGAATTTCTAAGAAATTTCTAACAAATTCCCGCGTAGTGCTGATGCTATTGTTCTGTGGACCATACTTTGAGAACCACCACACTTAACTAATAACAGAGTAGCTTTACTTTACCTCCAAACAATTAAAATTTAGTAATGTTTGAATTGCATGCAGTAAGGGTAATATTGTGACTCTTTTTTTTTTAACCAGGTTATACCATAGAGACAAATAATGACCATTTTCCAGGTAGTTGGTAATTTCCTCTGTTATTTAAACACCAAAACCACTTCTTCGTTTAAAGATCAATTACTTGTTTAAAATTAGGATAACTTTCCCGTTTATTTCTTGCATTTAAAAATAGCATTATTTCTAACACTAATATGAAAACTCATTTTTAAAAGTAAAAGTCTTCAGAATAGTTATCTGCTAGATCAGACAAAGTAATATAAACAACATGCTATAGAATCTTGCTGTCTCTGCTTCCTTAAAAGATCCCTGATATTGTGGGTATTAATGATTTTTACTAGTGTATTATTCATATGACAAATTCAGCTTTGCTTTTATAAAACTTAAACATTTCAAAAAACACTTTAAAATTAGATACTGCTTAATATCTCTTGTGCTTTTGCTTTAAATAAAAACAAATTGATGATGCTAATGATAAGGTAAGACTGTCCTATTTTTTTCAAAAATCATACATATTTTTTGAAATAATAAAATACACTTTAAAATAGATGGAGAAAATATGGAAAGCAAACTCTTGCTGAAAATTCATATAGTTTTTAAGGGATAAACTATGTAAGTGTTGATTATTAACAGCCTGGTCTATATTGATTATATTGATTATATTAGATTTCCACTGAAGATATAAAAGATTCAGTATATTACCCTTTTGGATATTTAAAAATAGTAAATCACTTTTTTTTTAAGAGCAGGAACAATGTGTTTGAAATAAATTCATTTTATGGCTGCAGTTCTGTTTGAAAAATGTATCTTGATACAGTAAATTGTTGCTTCTCTGCTGTGGACGCTTCCTTTTCCACAACCTTTTTACTTTTTACTCTTTTTCAAGTCTTTTTCATCATGGTGAATCTTATTTCAGAAAGAATAAATGACTATTTACTTGTTAATAATAAATACAGGCTTCTGTTTATCTGCCTTTGTATATTTTTTTACTTGCCTTTATATAGCACTTATCTATGCAAGTTGCAGGTAGAAATTTACTAAAAATGTTACCAACTTTTTGGCTTTTAAATCATTTTTTTAATCTTGTTAATTGATTGCTACTCTGATCCTTTTGATTAAAAGCAGAATCGTACCTTCTACTTGAGAGGCTTTTTTTTTAACCACTGTAGAAAAAAATAACATATTTGGTCATATTTTAAGTTTATAACTGCTTGCTTTCACATATTAACTACTTTGCACTTTGTATTTGTGTAGTTTTCTAGCAAGTCGATCTTTTATGCATTTATTATATCTTGTTTTCATTCTACAAAGATTAAGTAACAATCAAAATAACTTAAAGACCATTGGGAGGTATTGTGTCAATAAGTTCATTTTTTTCAGACTGCATCTCTCCTTTTATTGTTTCAGTCTGAAGATAGGAGCAGTATCAGAGAGTGAACATGGTCTTTGCCTGTAAGCCCTGTGGTGGCTAAGATAGATGAAGGCAGAGGTGACTGACATTAGAAGAAATAAGTTTTCAACAGTAGATTGGGTGAGGGGATGAAACAAAGTGAAGGTCACATAAGGAAAAAAGCAGGCCATGGGCATGTGACCTGTGCAGTTATACCTGGCCCAGCACTCTGAAGGGCCCTACACTTGGTTTAATACTCTGCTATTGCCATCTTAAAATTTTTAATTATTTGCAAACGGGCCCCTGAATTTTCATTTTGCGCTGGATCTCCCAAATTGGGTAGCTGTTCCTATAATAGATAAATAACAAAAGAAAAGGAAGCAGAGATTTCTGCTGTGTTCTTTATTTTTAATTAAATTTAGTGGGGTGACATCAATTAGTAAAATTATGTAGGTTTCAGGTGTACATTTCTGTAATGCATCATCTATATATTATTGCATTGTGTGTTCACCACCCCGAGTCAGTTCTCCTTCCATCACCATGTATTTGCCCCCTTTACCCTCTCCTACCACCAACACCCCCAATCCTCCCTGATCCTCTGGCAACCACTAAACTGTTGTGTGTGTCTAGGAGGTTTTGTTTGTTCGTTTCTTTGTCTTGTTGCTTTCAGTATTATATGCCATATATGAGTGAAGTCATATGGTTCTCAACTTTTTCTGTCTGACTTACTTTGCTTAGTGTGATAATCTCAAGATCCATCCATGTTGTTGCAACTGGCAGTATTTTATCTTTTTTTATGGCTGAGTAATATTCCATTGTATGTATATATGTACAACATCTTATTTACCCAATCATCTATGGAAGGACACTTTGGTTGTTTCCATGTCTTGGCCACCATGAATAATGCTGTAATGAACATAGGGGCACATACATCCTTACGGATAAATGTTTTCAGATTTTTGGGGTAGATACCCAGAAGATGGATGGCTGGGTCATATGGTAATTCTGTTCTTAACTTTTTGAGGAACCTCCATACTGTTTTCCATAGTGGCTGTACCAATTTACATTTCCACCAGCAATGTATGAGGGTTCCTTTTTCTTCACAACCTCTCTGACACTTATTACTTGTTTTGTTGATGATAGCCATTCCAACAGTGTGAGGTGATATTTCATTATGGTTTTGATTTGCATTTCCCTAATAGCTAATGAAGTTGAGTATCTTTTCATATATCGGTTGGTCGTTCATTCTTTTTCCCAAGGTAACCAAAATAGGAATCTACCTATTTTTAAAATGATGACTTATAGACATTGAAAAATTGTGGAAAATTAGCGTAATTTGAAAGCAGTTATATGTGTATGCATCTTATGTACCAAAGGAATTGGGTAGGGAGGTAACAGCTTGTTAAAATATTTTTATAAAAATATCAAACTTCCAATAGAGACTTTACCAAGTAAATATATAACATACAGTTTGAGAAGTAAAAACAATTGGAAATACAGAATTTTATTCCTGAATTAACCTACTAAATGTTTTTGCAAACCATAATAGTGTTTTCTTCACCCATAAAGCCCAATGTTTTATATTGAGTACAATACTTTATATTTGGTAATTATTTCCTCCCAATATTGTTATTATCTTTATCATGGTAATTGTTTTTTGCTTTTACAGTGCTTATAAAGTTTACTTTTAAAAGATTTGGGAAATTTAAATTTAGAAATTTAAAATTCCAAACGTTATGATTTTTAAAGAGCCATCAATTTCTTTTTTTATTTGATAGGTACATTGAACTCACCTATTTAAAATGGAAGTTATTGTTTGTATCACACCTAGATCTTTTTCCAGATCTTTTCCTTGCTGAAGTTTACTGTTAATAATTTCATTTGCTGCATAACCAAGCTAAAACTTAAAACCAAACTGTTTTACATTCTTTCACATGAGAGTTCTTTTATTCTAATAAACTGTGGAAAATGGGTCGGGGAGAGGATTGTCTAAATTCATTAAGGATCCTTACAAACTTAAGTGAGCCAATATAAGATTTTCTGAAATTTTTAATTCTACTTCACAGATCTGAGTCATAATTCATTATATTTAAACCACATGATATAGAATAAGACTCTCTTTTACAAACAAAATTGTGAAAAAGATAGGAGTAGGGAGAAATAACTGACAATACTCTTTGTTTTCCACAGATTTAATATAAATATGAGCTCACTTTTGTAAAGTGTCTGATAGTATAATGGAGAACTAACTTTTTAAAACTGGAGGAGGGAATACCAAAATTTTCATTATAAGATGACTCTACTTGTGGAATTTCTATTTTAAAATTGATAAAATATGTGTCTTTAAGACTCCTCTTACATAATTTTTAAGGACTTAGTTGGCTCAATTTTGGATCTCATTGGCTTCAGTCCAAAATCTATTAGCCCTTAGGAAAGTCTCTCCTGGGTTTGTAAAGTATTCCAAAAGAGCTATCAGGAAGCATCAGGCTGAAGGGTTAAGAGGGAGTACTGTTGTCATCCTAGTGAAGGGTTGAAACTCTTCTATATCCTGGAATTATAATTAAGAGAGAGAGCTCCAACTTAAAGCCAACTGACTTACCCTGCAGTTTCTCCCATTGCAAAAGGGCATTTTTTAAAGAGTCATATAGTTATACTAATTTTTAAAAGCCATGGAGTCTAAATTTGGACAAGAATTATTTTATTTAATTTATTTTATCCAGAATTACAAGATTATATATTAAGATAATATAGAAAATAAAATATATTAGAGATACTAGTTTTGCACCTAGTTTTGCATGACACTGTACAAGGTAATAACTGTAAAAATAAATCTAAATATAATATCTGCTTTTCAGAAGCCTGAAACATATAGTATCAACATAGACATGTATAAGACATGCAAGCAACTGAACAAGTAGCATAAATAAATAAAGTAATAAGTGCATTTTGGGCTTCACAGGTTATCTTGTTTCTGCTGGATTGGCCTAGCAAAAAATTCATGTTTTTCTTTAGCCTCGAAAAACTCTATACAGGAGGTGGAATTTTAGACATTGTATAGATGATGGGAGAAATTGCTTTTGACAAGCTGCAATGAAAAGGGAAGATAACATGGGATTACAGATACAGAGGTAGAGAAGCACTGGCTTTAGGAATAGGAAGGCAATAGATTTTTGGTGATGTAGAAATAGAAAACAAAACCTACTGGGTGAAAGGACTAAGGATGTTTGTCAAAAGAAAGGAAAGGGACAAACAAATAGAAAAGATGAGAAAGCTGATGGAGTCTGGCTGGTGAATTCAGTGATAGTATTGTTCACTAATAGGCGTTTCAGTGGGTTTTCCTCCAGAGAACAAAGTTTGAAAGAGACAAAATACAATCTACTTAAAGAGATTTTAATTTATAGTCACTGTAAAATTTCTTTTTCTGCTATTAAAAAATACAGAGATGGTTTGCATCTTTAAAACAGATTTATTTACAGTTTAACTTTGTTTGTAGGCTGAATATTTTATAATTCTATTTATAACAGTTAAAATAAACTTGAAGCAGTGTACAGCTGAAGCTGAATAATAATAAACGTCAACTATAATTTAATATATATATAGTCACAGGATGTGGAGTACAGCATAGGGAATAGAGTGAATGGAATTGTAACAGCGATATACGATGTCAGAGGGGTAGTAGATTGGAGGGAGGGAGGTTATCACTTTGTGAGGGGTGTAAATGTCTATTGCATTGTTTTGTATACTTGAAACTAATAAAAACATTGTTTTCAAAAAAATAAAATAAACTTGATACTTATCAACATAAAACGATAAAATGTCTTGGTGTCTGTACCAGTCTCTATTTCCACCTGTCCCTAAATCAGCTCTGTTGGTTGTCTGCTGTTGCATCAAAGCATGTCCATTGACAAGAGCTTTCCCCTCCCATCACCTGGCAAAACCCTGCCCCCTTTCAAACTTTCAAACTATTTACGCTTAGTAACCTGTCCAAGGACTAGCAAATCGGAAGGCAATTTTTATTTTCTCTTTTCTCTTGACCCTTTTCAATCTTAAATAGGATTTTTGTGCATTGCTTAGTTTCTGTGTCTCTGTCTTTGTTATTTCAAAATGTGGAGGTAATAAAACTTTTTCGCCCCTTTCAGAATTAAATGAGCTAATGAATCAAAGCACCCAGCATAGTGCATGGCACATAATAGTTGAGTTTTTAGTTCAGCAGATGTTATTTGTATTTCCTCTTTTCAATTGGTAAGAACTCTACTGAAAAGGTAATAATTTACAGGGAAAAAATTTAAATGAATTGCAGTGTTTGCCCAAATTTTGGGTTATAGTTATACAGAGGATTATGTATAAATTTGTTCTCATTACATAAGGTATCAGGAGTTTTCTCTTTACCTTAGTTGTTTTGTTTTTAAAAAATGTTAATTGGAGCATAACCAAAAAGAAAAACCATCACTGTTCTACAAAGGATCCATCAAATCATAATTATATTTAAATAAGTTGGAAAATTAGTGAGAGGGGTCGTTATATGAGACAGGTTATATACTTAGTTCTAATTTTAGTTATGAAATTATTTGCTTCTCAAACTAAGGTTATGTCTCTCATTCCATATCTCCATCGATGACTCAGTGATTTTAGAGGTTACAAAATGTTTTCACGTCCCTACTTGTAATAATTCATGGATTATCTGATCATAATATCCGTCTTGTGTGGCATCATATTGGACACTTCATGTTATTTATAGCAAGCCTTTGCCGGTCATAACTGTCTCCCTTCTGTCGTTCAACAAAGTAAAATTCAGTCCTCATTGGTTAAAAATAGCAGAATTGTCAACTAAACTTTTTGATATACCGTATTTCCCCGAAAATAAGACCTGGTCTTATGTTATTTTTTGCTCCAAAAGATGCATTAGGGCTTATTTTCAGGGGATGTCACCCTGAAAAATCATGCTGGGGCTTATTTTCTGATTAGGTCTTATTTTCAGGGAAACACGATATTAAATGAGCATACATCTCAAAGCATGATAAAAGCATTACTCATACTTGATAAAACTTAACTGTTGATGAAGATTTGGAACTAAAACTTACCATAAGTGGACCAGCTTCGTTCTTAAAAGGTTATTAAGAAACAGGAATAATAGATTTCATTCAATCCAGTGTTAACAGTTCTGCATTGTTTCTTATTCAAAATCATTTTTCTATCTTCTTTGCCTACTTTCATCATCCTTATTTTATAGAGACTTTTACCTGGTTGCTAATGGTGAAAAGCAGTGCTTTGAAGTCTCTCCTTGGAATAAAAAGTCTATGTTTCCAATATACTTAGTTGTTTAAGAAAGAGAACATGATTTCTGTGTCAAGATGGTGTAGTCCTATAAAAATAGATTTGTTTTACCTTGCTTATGTAATTTTGGGAACTTAAACGTCAAGAAATTCTTGAGAACCACTGGCATGATATGTGTATAAAAAATTACATTTTTGACAAGTAGCACTAAGAATATTTAGCCCATATATGTTAAATAAATTATGCAAGGATACCTTAAAAATCCCCTGCAGCTGCTACTACTAGTCTGCCTACTACTAGTCAGAAAAAGGTCTCTGATCATGGGGGTAAGGGGCAAAGTCATGCGTGGTGGGATCACATCTCTTAAAGTCTTTCACTTACCTTTGGTTTTTCTCAAGTGAAAGATTCTTCTGTACTTCAAACAATTTTAATAAAAACACATCCAATCTTATGATTTTGTTTAAATCATCGTTTTTTTTTTATTTATGTGATTCATTTTTGACATTAGTAGAGCCATTTACTCGATACGTTGATGTTGTCGCACAACAGCCTAGCCAAATGTCCCTTCATGTCTTTCTTTAAGGAAGAAGAGTTTGTGAAATTGTGCCTTTCTGGGACTCTGTTCCATCCTTTGTTTACACCTTATGTCTCTCTGTCTGGTCCCCAAAATATGGTTTGCAGCCAAAGACAGGTAAGGTACCTCACGGGAGATACAACCTAAGCCAGGCGGAACTGAGTGGGGACCCCAAATGAGTTTCCTTGGACAGGTATGGGAAGGGGCCTTGCCTCCCCCTCCCCCTGCTTGGGAAAGTCTATTGCTGGCTCTGACTTTCCCCATGCACCTGGTTCCACTTCTCTCAACAGAGTTGTTACAATGTGAAAGACTTGATCCTGAAAAGGTACATACTTTAGGTAAAAACATCCTGGGTCCTTGTGCTTCCGCTGTTAACAGACAAAGGGTAATTGGCATAAACATTTTTCTGTTAGGAAGTCTGAGCCTCACAGACCGTGTAAGAAACAATGTTGCTTTCTTGTAGTTGTAGACCTCTCAATAAAAACCTCCAGCCAGCTTTATTCTGGGCGCCAGCCCTCTGAGACTGAGAGACCCCTGGCCTTCAGAGAGATTTAACTGCATTAAGTCTCTGGTTGTTTCTTGCTTAAAAACTTAACCCAAACCGCCCCTTCTCACCTCGTCACTGCCCTTGTTGCGTGGGACGCGACACGATGACATTCTTTGGCAAATTTGTAAATATAATTTGAGGGATTATAAATACAAAAAAGTGAAAAATTCATTTGAATGTAAAACTTGTATTTGGAATATTTGTTGCCGTTTTTGCCTTCTTACGGGTAACCTAGAAACACTAATATTGATTGGTCGTATTGTTTCATACCATTTATAAATGATTATTAGAAACAAATGTTAATTTCTCTTACATTGTGTACAATAACAAAAAAAGTTATTCAGAGTTGTCCAATGTTTGCAGAACTACCCTGATTGACACTCAGAAATTTAAAAGGGCTTCTGATCCTGAGATATCTCCTTGCTAATCAAAACTGGCATTATTTGTAATAATCTTAAATGTAAATGCTAATGGCTTGTTGGCTTTCTATTCCACCTTATCATTGCTGGTATAAAAATGTGTTGAAATGTTTGAAATTTGTTTCTCTTATGTTATAGTTTACATCTTATGTAGAAGTGTGATTAATGAGGAGTGATTTTTTTTCCAGATGTTAAATATGGCATACTCTTTACTATTAACACATAGTTATAACACATAGTTATAAAGACTATCTTGATTAATATATTTGTTCTTGATTAGTTATAATTTAATATTTTGTATATTTGGGAAGTTTAGTTTTCAGTATATTGATAAGTGGGTTCTTAATCGTATCCTCTTTTTGTGATTTGACTTCTAAGCCACAATTGGTGTAAATATGTTGACCATTTTCATTTTTATATTTTACTACTATAATATAAAATAAAATAGCCTTCACCACTACTGGCCTCCATCTTCAATTATAGCCAGCCCAGCTCCCATTGTTAGTTTTTACTACCATCCATGTTCCAGTGGTCAACCCGCACAGCTGCACCACACTTCTTGCCCCCACTTCCACACAAGTGCTTTCATTTGGCCACCACTACTATACATGTCCACCTACAGCCATATCTGGGCCCTGCAATCTCCCTGGTTCCCACTACTGGACGTGTGCCTAGGAATGACCCCCACAGCAGAACTGTCACACACAGTTGACCTTGGCCCCTGCTGCCATGAGCACACCTGCAGCTGGCTCCCCTCCCGTGTATACGCTCATAACTACTCCAGCTCTTGCGTACCCAAGCCCACTCACTGCTGGACTTGTAGACACTGCTGAGGACCTCACCAGTCCTCACACTCACTGCTGATCCCAGGCTGTTACCATCCATGCAGTTGATGGCACAGACCCCAGCTGCCATACCACTAGGTTCTCCCTCCCATACTGGTAGCTGCCGTATGCTTCTCCACTTGGCATCAACTAGACCTACTTCACTCTTTCACACCCTCAAGTGGCACCCATGCACCCATCCTTCACACCTTCTCACAGGTGAAGTTCTTTCCTATGTAAGCCAACTTGTAAAATCTGGAAAATGTGATTGCTTCTTCAAATGCACAAACATCAATAAGAGGAAACCAGGAATATCCAAACTCAGGAAAACATGATACCACCAAAGAAACTCTAAATAAACTTCCTATAACCGCCCCTAAAGAAATGGAGATTCACAGATTACCTGAAAATAATTCAAAATAATTGTTTTGAGTCTCAGTGAGCTACAAGAGGACACTGATAAACAATTTAATGATGTCAGGGAAATAATGCAACAAAATGAGAAGTTCAACAAAGAGGAAAATATAAACAACCAAACATAAATTCTAGACCTGGAGCATACAATGGCTGAGATTTTTTTTTTTTTTAAAGAAAAGAAAAAAGAAAAAATGCAATCCAGAGCATCAACAACAGACTCAATCAAGCAGAAGAAAGAATCAATGAACTCGAAGTCAGGTCACTTGAAATCTGGTTGGAGGGGAAAAAATAATGAAAAAGAGTTAAAAGACGTGATTTATGGGACACTCTTAAATGAATCAATATACAAATTATGGGGGTCTGAGAAGGAGAAGAGAGAGAGAAAGGAGCAGAAAGCTTATTTTAAGAAATAACTGAGAACTTCTCAAATCTTGGGAGAGAAATAAATATCCACTCTCAAAAAGCCCATAGGACCTCAAATAGATTGAACATAAAGAGGGCTACACCAAGAAACATTACAGTTAAACTGTCAAAAGTCAAAGAGAATTTTGAAAGTAAGGGAACCCCTACAAAGCTATCAGTGGCTATGTCAACAGCAACCCCATAGGCCAGAAGAAAGTGGAATGATATATTTCAAAGTAATGAAAGAAAACTGTCAAAAAGAATACTGTACCCTCAAAGGTGCCATTTAAAATGAAGGTGATAAAACCTTTCCCAGACAAATGAAAACAGAGGGAGTTTGTCACCACTAGAATTGCCATAAAAGAAATCCTTAAGGGAGTTCTTCAAATGGAATTGAAACATGACAAACAGCAACATGGAAACCTATGAAAGTATAAATCTCACTGGTGAAGGTAAATATAGAGACAAATACAGAATAATATAACACTGTAATGGTGGTGTGCAAATTACCTGTAACCATCATGTAAATATTAGAAGATAAATATATTAAGATTAACTAACTCCAAAAATTAAGTTGGGTGACAGATTTGCAATATAAAAATAAGTAAATTTTGATTTCCAGAACACAAATGTGTGGAGAAAAGCATAGAGTGTATGCAGTTGAACTTAAGTTGTTAGCAAATTTAAATGGATGGCTATAAATACAAGAGTTATGTAAGCCTCAAAGTAATCACAAAGAAAATACTTGTAGTAGATGCACAAAAGATAAACGGCAAGAAATCAAACCAAATGACTACCAAAGCAAATAACAGAAGAATACAACAGGAGAAAAGACAGGAACAAAAAGAACTGCAAAACAAAACATCAAAATGAAGCTAGTAAGTCCATACCTATCAATAATTACTTTAAATGTAAATGAATTAAACTCCTCAATCAAAAGTCATAGAGTGACTGAGTGGATATTTTTAAAAAGATCTAGTTATATGCTCACTACAAGAGAGACACACTTTAAAGATACATGGTAGAAATGATAACCAAAAGAAGGCCGACATGGCAATACTTATATCAGAACTTTACAGCAAATAGAATAATAGTAGGAGAGTTTACCATCTCACTTTCAATGTTGGATAGAACATCAAGGCAGAAAATCAATAAGGGAACAGCTGACTTGAACAACACTATAGATCAATTGGACCTAAGATACATATACAGAACTTTTCACCAAACATCAGCAGAATATACATTCTTCTCAAGCACACATGGAGCATTCTCCAGCATAGATCACATGTTAGGTCACAAATGTCTTAACAAATTTAAGATGATTGAAATCATACCAAGTGTCTTCTCAAACCATACTGGAATAAAAGTAGAAATCAATAACAGAAAGAAAACAGGAAAATTCACAAACATGTGAAGACTGAACAACACACTCAAACATCCATTCAGTGAAAGAGGAAATCAAAAAGAAATTTTAAAAAATACCTTGAAACAAAAGAAAGTGAAAACACAACTTACCAAAAATTATGGGATGCAGCAAAAGCAATACTAATAGGAAATTTTATATCATAAATGCCTATATCAAAAAAGAAAGATCTCAAGCAAACAGTCTACCTTTACAACTCAAGGACCTAGATAAATAAGAACAATCTAACCCAAAATTTGAAGGAGGAATGAGATAAAGATTACAGCAAAAATTAACAAAATCCAAAAAAATCAATAGTTTTTTGAAGGTAAACAAAATTAACACACCTTTAGATAGTTTAAGGAAAAAGAGAAAAGACTAAAATAAAACCAGAAATGAAAGCAGAGACATTTCAATGAATGAAACAGAAATAAAAATAATTGTAAGGGCCTATAAAGAACAGTTATATGCCAACAATTGGATAACCTGGAAGAAATCAATAAATTCCTAGAGACATACAACCTACCAAAACTGAATCAAGAAGAAATAGAAATCAAATAACAAAGATGTAGAATCAGTAATTTAAAACACCTTCCAACAAAGAAAAGCTAAGGACCAGATAGCTTCACATGGGAAAGTCTACCAAACTTTCAAAGAAGAACTAATACCAACCCTTCTTAAATTCTTCCAAAAAAACTAGAAGTAGAAAGAATACTCTTAAACTCATGAGGTCAGCATTACTGTGATTCCAAAGCCAGACAAAAACAAGAAAAAAAAATTGCTGGTCAGCATCTCTGATGATGAACATAGATGCAAAAATCCTCAACAAAATACTAGCAAATCACATTCAAGAGTACATTAAAAAGGTTATATACCATGACTAGGTAGGATTATCCTAGGGATGCAAGGATGATTAAAATATGAAAATAATGTGGTACACCACATTAATAGAATGAAAAACAGAAATCACGTGATTGTCTCAATAGATTCAGAAAAAGCATTTGACAAAATTCAGATCTTTTTATGATTTCAATATAAACACTCAACAAAACAGGTATAGAAAGAACATACTTCAACACAGTGAATGTCATATATGAAAACTAACACAGCTAACCTCATAATCAATAGGAAGAAACAGAAAGCTTTCTCTCTAAGATTCAGAACAAGGCAAAGATGCCCACCACCACCACTACTCACAACATACTACTAGAATTTCTAGCCGTAGTAATTAGTCAAGAAAAATAAATGGCAACCAAATCAGAAGAAGTAAAATTATCTGTTTGCAGATGTCATGATCATATATGTAAAAAACCTTAATGACTCCACAAAAAACTGTTATAATTAATAAATTTAGCAAAGTTGCAATGTGCAAAATCATCATACAAAAAAATCATCATACAAAAATCAGTTTCATTTTATACACTAACAAACTATCTGAAAAGAAATAATGGAAACAATCTTATTTACATTAGATAATGAAGAATAAATTACTTAGGAATTAACCAAAGAGATTAAAAATTTGTACACTAAAATAAAAATTAAAAAGCACTGATGAGGGAAATTTGAATAGACACAAATAAATGGAAAGATATTCCATGTTCATGGTTTGGAAAATTAATATTGTTAAATATCCATACCAGCCGGAGTGATGTGCAAATTTAATTCAATCCTTATCAAAATCCCAATGACAGGTTTTACAGAAATAGAAACAGCAATCCTCAAATTTATATGGAACCAGAAAAGACCCCCAAATAGCCAAAGCAATCTTAACAAGAAGGACAAAGCTGGAGACATCACTGTACCTGACTTCAAATTACATCACAAAGTTACAATAACCAAACAATTTGATACTAGCATAAAAACAGACATACAGACCAGTGGAACAGAATAGAGAACCCTAAAATAAACCTATGCATTTGTAGTCAACTGATCTTTGACAGCAGTTTCCAGAATACACTATGGGGAAAGGATTATCTCTTTAACAAATGGTGTTGGGAAGACTACATGCAGAAGAATTAAAGTGGACCGCTACCTCACACCATCCACAGAAATCAACTCAAAATAAATTAAAACTTAAATGTAAGGCCCGAAACTATGAAACTCCTAGAAGAAAACAGAGGGAAATGCTTCTTTACATTGGCCTTGGCAATAGTTTTTTGGATATGACACCAAAAGCATAGCCAACAAAGGCAAAAAATAGACAAGTGGAATTATATCAAAAAAGCTTCTGCACAGCAAAGGAAAATAACCAAAAAAAATGAAAATGCAACCGCAAAATGGGAAATAATATTTGCAAATCACATACCTAATAGGGATTAATATCCAAATATATAAAGAATTTATATAACTCAATACCAAGAATACAAATAACCCAATTATGAAAGAAAAAGGACCTAATAGGCACTCCACAAAAGAAGAAATTCAAACAGCTGAAAGGTATATGAAAATGTGCTCACCTCTAATCATCAAGGAAATGCAAATAAAAACCAAGAGCTATCACTTCACATCAGTCAGGATATCTGTTATCAAAAAGAAAAGATAATAAATGTTGCTGAGGATATAGAGAAAAGGGAAACCTTATACACTGTTGGTGGGAATGTAAACTGGTACAGCAACAATTGAAAATAGTATGGATATTGCTCAAAAAATTAAAAATAGAACTACTGTATGATCTAGCAATATCACTTCTGGGTATATGAGGTGCAATCAAACAATACGGTGAATGTTTGAGTAAAAAAAATTTATTACAGTAAAAAACATACTGCCATTAATCCCCTTCAAAATACTTCCTCTCGCTTGGAATACATTTATTCCGTCATTCTTGTCACTTTCGAAGCAGTTCTGGAAGTCCTCTTTCATGAGTGTCTTTAGTTGCGCTGCCGTGGCTGCCTCGATGTCCTGAATCAATTCAAAACATTTACCTTTCATAGTCATTTTGACTTTGGGGAAGAGCCAGAAGTTCCATTGGTACCAGATCCGGTGAATGAAGTGGATAAGGACACACCACAATGTTTTTGACAGAAAGTGCTGTACCAGAACTTGATGTGTGACATGGAGCAGTCATGATGAAGGATGATTTATGACACAGTTGAAAACACACCTTCTCTCAACCATAGCTCACACACGACTGACTGCACCGAACAAGTTGAACCTTTTCACACACTGTTACTTAGGTTCGACATCCCGTTTCCCGTATTGGAGATGCCTGCCTTTCCGTTGGATGGCACTGAGCAGCAGCATTCACCATATTTTGTGATCACAGTGGAGGCTCCATGTCACACATCACTTCTGGTACAGCACTGTCAAAAACATTATTGTGTGTCCTCATCCACCTTATTCAACGGCTCTGGCACCGTGTGACTTCTGGCTCTTCCACAAAGTCAAAATGAACATGAAAGTAAATGTTTTCAATCGATTCAGGACATCGAGGCAGCCATGACAGCACAGCTAGAGATGCTCATGAAAGAGGACTTCCAGAACTGCTTCAGAAAGTGGCAAAAACGATGAGATAAATGTGTTCGAAGTGAGGGGGAGTATTTTGAGGGGGATTAATGGCAATGTGTATTTTATTGTAATAAATTTTTTGTTTGAACATTCACTGTATTTTTTATCACGCCTCATATACCCAAAGAAAATGAAATCAGGATGTCAAAGAGATCTGAGGCACTCCCATGCAGCATTATTCTCGGTAGAAATAGCTAAGATATGGGAACAACTTCAATGTCCTTCAACAATGAATAGTAAATAAAATGTGGAATGTATAGAATGTGTGTGTGTGTGCGTGTGTGTGTGTGTATGCAGGTACATATGCACACACAGAGGCTTAAAAAAGGAAATTCTGCCAATTACAAGAACCTGGATGGAGCTGGATGACATTATGCTAAGTGAAATAAGCAAAACACAGAAAGAGATACTGCATGATCCCGTGTCTGTGTGGAATCTAAAATAGACTCATAGAAGCAGAGTAGAATGGTGTTTGCCAGGGGCTGAGCAACGGTCGGGGGAGGGAATGGGGTGATGTTGGTCAAAGGGTACAAAGATTCAGTTATATAAGACAAGTTCTACAGATTTAGTATACAACTTGGTGATTATAGTTAACACCACTGTCTTGTATACTTGACATCTGCAGAGAGGATAGATCTTAAACCTCATTACACGCACAGGCACAAAATGGTAACTGTAGAGGTGATGGATATGTTAATTAGCTTGATTGTGGGGTTTTTTTTTGCACAATATATACATATATCAAAACATCAAGTTGTACACCGTAGATATATATAACTTTATGTCAGATATCAAATAAAGCTGTTAAATTCGAGAAAAAATATGATTTATTCAAGAAATAAAATAACCAAGTTCTTTCCTGCTTTCAGATATGGTGTAGTAATATGTATTTTCTAGTTTTATTATAAGCTTATGGTTATCTACATGATGATAATGTTCCAGCCTGATTAAAATGGAAAACAGGAAATTAAAAATATTGAATTTGAATCCTCAGTCAACTTTTTAGTTACTTTTCCCATCAGATATTGAAGCAAAATTAAAAATATGTTACTTGACTATAGATTCAAAGCACTAGGTATGTGGTACCTAGTCTATTCTGCAGATATCAAGCAAACCTTTCCGGTAGAAGCAGTGTCGGCACCAAGGAAGTAATTAGGACATTTTAGTCTCTGATAATCTCCTGCAGTCCCCCAAACTACACCAAATGAACCTTATAATCAAAGTACTGTGTTTCCCCGAAAATAAGACCTAACCAGACAATCAGCTCTAACGTGTTTTTTGGAGCAAAAATTAACATAAGACTCAGTCTCATGTTAGATAAGACTGGGTCTTATAGTAAAATAAAACCGGGTGTCATATTAATTTTTACTCCAAACGATACATTAGAGCTGATTGTCTGGCTAGGTCTTATTTTCGGGGCAACATGGTAGCAATGTGTTTTTGTTCTGTAAGTACAGCTGTAAGACAAATCCCCAGCATTCTCTCCCTCCAGAATGCTACCACTAAGCCTTCACATATAGAAGTTCTGGAGCCACCTCTGAGAGGAATGGACTGCTAAACATAGACAAGTAAAAGTCATCCTGAGACAAAGCGCAAGAGTTTCTGGAATGGGAATATGAACAAAGGTCCAATAGTAAAAAGAGAGCCAGGTGAGCTGGGAAACGTAGTTCTCCACGGCGATAGTATAGATTTGGTTGGAGGGCAATGGTGAGGTGTGATGGTCATAACAGGAGCCAGGTTGTGAAGGGCTTGATAGGCCATGTTAAGAAGTGGAATTCTTATCCTAAGGGAATCACTGAAAGGTTGTGAGTTAAAGAATAATGACAAGATCCTATTTCATTGTCAGAATTCTTCTGAGCCCAATTTAGATTCTTTATGTTTCGTACTTTTTACTAATCAGATTTTTTTAAATGTTACTCTGTATTATCTTACTCTTAAAAAATATTTGTAAAAAATATTTGTATTTACAAAAAATATTTGTAAATATTTTAAATGTACCACAATCCTCTGTATTATCTTACTTTCAAAAAGCATTTTAAATGTACCACAATCCTATTGTATGAAAAAATAAAGAATCTAAATTGGGCTCAGAACAACTCTGACAATGAAATAGTATCTCATCTTTTTTTTTTTTTTTTTTAACTTACAACCTTTCAGTGATTCCCTTAGGATAAGAATTCCACTTCTCAACATGGCCTATCAAGCCCTTCACAACCTGGCTCCTGTTATGACCATCACCATTGCCCTGCAGCCTAATCTATATTCTGGCCGTAGAGAACTATTTCTCCCAGCTGCAACAATATGGGTGGACCTAGAGAACATTATTCTAAGTGAAATAAGTCAGAGAAAGACAAATACCGTATGATCTCACTTACATGTGGAATCTAAACAATAGAATAAATGAGCAAACTAATCAGAAACAGTCTCAGAGATTTAGAGAAAAAAACTGAAGAGTTGCTAGGTGGGCGGGGAGTGGGGATGAGGGAGAAGGTGAGGGGATTAGAAAGCGCAACTGGTAATCACAAGATTTCCACGGGGATACGAAAGACAGTTTGGGAAATGTAATCAATAATGTTGTAAAGATTTTGTAGGGTATCCGATGGACACTTGTCTCATTAGGGAGACCACCTCAGGGATGATGTAGATGCTTGATCACTGCACTGTACACCTGAAGCTGAAGCTGAACAATAATGAATGTCAACTATAATGTATACATGGTCACAGGACGTGGAGTACAGTATAAGGCATAGAGTCAATGGAATTGGTTTTTTGTTTGTTTGTTTTTTATTAAAGTTTATTGGGATGAAAATTGTTAGTAAAGTTACATAGATTTCAGGTGTACAATTCTGTATTACATCATCTATAAATCCCATTGTGTGTTCACCACCCAGAGTCAGTTCTCCTTCCATCACCATATATTTGATCCCCCTTACCCTCATCTCCCAACCCCACCCCCCTTACCCTCTGGGAACCACTAAACTATTGTCTGTGTCTATGAGTTTTTGTTTCTTCATTTGTCTTGTTCTTTTGTTGTTTTCAGTTTTATATACTATACATCAGTGAAAGAATATAGTTCTTGACTTTTTCTGTCTGACTTATTTCGCTCAGTATAATCTCAAGATCCATCCATGTTGTTGCAAATGGTACTATTTCATCTTTTACCAGAATAGTATTCCATTGTGTACCACAATTTCTTTATCCAGTCATCTATCGAAGGACACTTTTGTTGTTTCTATGTCTTGGCCACTGTAAATAAAGCTGCAATGAACATTGGAGCACATACATCTTTATGGATAAATGTTTTCAGCTTTTTTGGGTAAATACACAGAAGAGGGATTGTTGGGTCATATGGTAATTCTATTCGTAATTTTTTGAGGAACCTCCACACTGCCTTCCATAACGGCTGCACCAGTCTGCATTCCCACCAACAGTGTATGAGGGTTCCTTTTTCTCCACAGCTTCTCCAATACTTGTTACTATTTGTCTTGTTGATGATAGCCATTCTAACTGGGGTGAGGTGATACCTCATTGTGGTTTTTATTTGCATTTCTCTGATGATTAGTGATGTTGAGCATTTTTTCATATGTCTATTTGCCATTTGTATGTCCTCTTTGGAGAAATGTCTCTTCAGGTCCTCTGCCCATTTTTCAATTGGTTTGGTTTTTTGTTGTTGAATTTCATGAGTTCCTTGTATATTTTGGATATTAGCTCCTTATCGGAGGCATTGTTTGCAAAAATCTTCTCCCGTTCGGTTGGTTGCCTCTTTATTTTGTCAATGGTTTCTTTTGCTGTACAGAAGCTTTTTAGTTTGATACAGTCTCATTCATTTATTTCACCTTCTGCTTCCCTTGCCTTTGGAGTCAAATTTATAAAATGCTTTTTGAACCCAGCATCCATAAGTTTAGTACCTATGTTTTCTTCTATGCATTTTATTGTTTCAGACCTTATGTTTAGGTCTTTGATCCATTTTTAGTTAATTTTGATACACGGTGACAGGTAGCAGTCTAGTTTCATTGGTATTCTATGACTTTTCCCTCTATTTCTTCTTTTTATGTTACATATTTCAGTTCTGGATTTTTTTGAGTGGTATCATTAAGTTTATGTAAAAGAAAGTTTCATATTTAGAGTATTCCATTTTCTTCAGTATGCTTAGTTTCTCTATTCCTTTGTACCGGTTCAGACCTTTACTGTCTCCCCTTTTATGTTTTTCTTGTCACAAATTATCCCTATTTATGCTGTGAGTTGATTTCTGTGCTGCAGTAGCAAGCTGTCTTTTTCGTCTTTTTTTTAAGGTTTTGGCTTTTTTTTTTCATTCTTTACCTGGTATGTTATGTTGAAGTGTATAGTGTCCTATTTTGTGTATAGGTTGCCATTTCCTGCTTCTGTCTGTTCCTAATACTACTCATGGTTTTGTATTCTTTTGCTTTTTTGTTTCAGGTTGAATAGCCTCCTTCAGTATTTCTTGTAGGGCAGGTCGTGTGCTAGAAAATTCCCTCAGCTTCTGTATGTCTGGAAAGGTCTCCATTCCTCCTTCAGACCTAAAGGATATCTTTGCTGGATATATTACTCTTGGCTCATGATTTCTCTCTTTCAATAATTCGAATATTTGATTCCACTTCCTCCTGACTTGTAGAGTTTCTGCTGAAAAATCTGATAATAATCTAATGGAGTTTTTTTTTATAGGTTACCAGTGTCTTTTCCCTCTTGAGGATTCTTTCTTTGTCGTTAATTTTGACAGTTTTAATAGTATGCCTTGGAGAAGGCCTGTTGGCATTGAGGTAGTAATTAGGTGTTCAATTTGCTCATGGATTCAAGGATCCAGTTATTTCCACAAGTTTTGGAAGTTCTCATCAACTATTTTTTTGAATATACTCTCTGTTCCCTTCTCCCTTTCTTCTCCTTCTAGGATGCCCACTGTTCTTATATTGATCTTTCTGAAGGAGTCAGAAAGTTCTTGTAGAGTTCTTTTATTTCTTTTAACTCTCAAATCTCTCTCTTCTTCTATCTGTGTCATTTTCATATTTCTCTCTTTGATATCACTGATTCTTTCCTCCATCTGGTCAACGCTACTACTTAAACTGACTATTTCATTCTTAATTTCTTTTATTGAGTTCTTAATCTCCAGAAATTCTCTTTGGTTCTTTTTTAAAATTTCAATCTCTTTGGTAAAATGGTCATTTTGTTCTTTGATTGTGTTTCTCAGTTCATTAAACTGCCTGTCTGTGTTTTCTTGCATCTCATTGAGTTTCTTAAGAACTGCAATCTTGAATTCTGTCATTTAAGTCATATATTTCCATGTCTTTAAGTTCCTTTTCTGGAGACTTTTCATTTTCTTTCTGAGCTGTCTTGTTGCCTTGGTTATTCATGGCAATTACTGATTTATTATTTCTCTTCCTAGACATCTACAGGAGTGGCTTCTGCAACAGGTTGATAGGAAGAGGTCTTTCTTTTGTTTTCCAGTAGGTATTGGTAGAATGTTTTATTTTCTTTCTGATTGCAGCCTCTTTTATTCTCTCTGATGCTGTAGTGTTATATTTTCTCTGCTGTTCCAGCTTCTCACACAGTTGGGGGGATTCCCTGGAAGGCGAGCTTCTCCTCTGAACAGGTTGCCTAGGTCACAGGGCTGCACCTCCATGGCAGGATGTGGAGAGCTTCTGAAGTTCCAAAGCTCTTCCTGCACCACTTTCAGTGTGTGTGTTTCATCAGCTCTGTTTATTCCTGCAGGGATCCGCCCAGATGGGGACAGGGGTGGGGTGGGTTGTGAGAGGTGGATGTGAGCAACGGAAGCGACCACCAGCACAGCCCGTCCTTCACCCAGGGCTCCCTGCTCTTCGCTAGAACTAGTTGGGCTGCGAGTCTGTGTCTGCGGGCCCGCAGTTCTCAGAACTGCAAATATTCTGTCCTTTTGATCTGACACTGCTACCTTTCTGCTTCTAGCACTGGGCAGGTAGGGGCGGGGAAAGCTCTGGGAGGGTAGGGAGAGGGCAGCTAATCTTTTCCGTGCCTATGCCTTCCATTCTTTGCTCGGCAGTGAGGGCTTAAACCGTCATTTTCACCCTTCTTCCCTTAGTCTTTGCTCCGAGGTCTCTGCCGTGAGCAGTGGATGCAGCCGTGTTATATGCTGATCCCTCAGGTGGGACTGTGGGCCATAAGGGGCGCCCTAGCAGTCTGAGTTGTTCTCTGTCCTGCAAGTGCGCTAGCTCTGGAATGCAGGGAGCTTGGAGCGCTATCTGTGCTCTACGGCCCACGCCGTGGCCCATGTCTCAGCATTTCCCCCTTCTCTCCTCACCCCCCATTAACCAATTTGCCCACCTTTAGATGATTTTAGTTGCATGCCTCTTAGTCTTTCCTGTCTGTTGCACAGGGAGTCCTTTGTGGAATTATAGTAGTTCAATTTGTTGTAAATTCCAGGGGAGATTTCAAAGGCTCACCTCATGCTGCCATTTTTATGACGTAATCCCATGGAGTCAATGGAATTGTAACAGCGATATACTATGTCAGAGGGGTAGCAGATTGGGGGAGGAGGGGTTATCACTTTGTGGGGGGTGTAAATGTCCAACTATTACATTGTTTTGTTCACCTGAAACTAATAAAAAAAAGAAAAAACAAAAAAATTACAAAATAAAATTAATTAATTTAAAAAGCGTTTTAAATCCGTAAATCAGTGATTTAAAAACTTTAGTTTTCTGAGAAGTAGAATTCTAAAAAAGTTTTAAATTATGCACAGCTCAGTATTTTAAAACAGATAAAAAGAGAAGTCCTTTGTTTTTAGTTCTGGTTGTGTTTGGTGTTTATTTTGTTGTGTTTAATGATGGGCTCATGGAGTGGTAAGGATGGTGATCGTTGTCATGGCTGCTTGCCTCTTCACTGATATTAGCAATTGTGTTCTAGAGTGACTTTATGTTACAAGGTAGGGCTCTGTGGTTCTAACTGGTGGGTAGTAGTTTTCATCCTATATTTTGGTTGTCTCCTAGGCTTTTATGTATTCAAAAAATACATACTAAATTTTCTTGGTACTGGTGATATTCCTCTGAGCAAATCAGACACAATGCCTGACCAATGGAGTTTACAGTATAATGGAGGAGATGAATATTAAAAAGTAATCATACAGTATAACTACAAGCTGTGTGATAAATGCTGTGCAGAAGAGGTAATTTACATTGGGAGATCTTTGAAGAAGTGATATTTAAGTAGAGATTTAAACTGGGATCTGATGGATGAGTAGGAGGTAGGCAAAGACAGAATGTTCCAGACAGAGGATGTAACATGCATGAATGCTCTGAGGTGATAGTGAGGGATAAAGCTGGAGAGGGAGGCAGAGGCCAGATGTGGAAAGCCAAATTAAGGACTTTGACTTTTACCCTCAGTATAATGAGAAACCAAAGGTTTTGAACAGGGGGATGGAATAAGATGATTTGTCATAAAAAGATTACTCTGGCTGATGTGTGGAAATTGGAATAAAAGAATAGCTAAACTGAATACAGAGACATCAGTTAGGAAGATACCGCAGGAGTATTCTACATCTGGCACACAGTAGGTACTTAGTAGTTAATTGTGGATTAGCTGGTGATAACTGCAGGCATACCTGGGAGATATTGCTGATCCTGTTCCAGACTTCCACAATAAAGCATATCATAATCGTTTTTCTGGTAGAGGGTATTGCCTTCAATTTATAAAAAAGGCAACATCTGTGAAGCAGAATGAAGTGAAGCACAATAAAACAAGGTATGCCTGTATATCACTGTCTCTGTTGTGACATCTTAAATTATTCATACTTTAACCATCAGTTAAATTGAATATTATCAAAGAGTCACAAAGAGTGATACCAACTTATATTAACTTTTCCTCATACAATTTCAGATATTTTGAACTGCTTCTTCACCTTGACTGGTGTGAAAGTCATTCGTTTGTTCATTCATTGATTTATCCATTCATTCATCCATTCATTCATTCATTCATTCATTCATCAATATTTATTTGAGTGCTTAAAATATGACAGGTACTGGCTGTGAGCTGAGGATATAGAATCAGTGAATAAGATAGACATGATATCTGCTATCACATAAGTGATTTCTACTCTGGTTAACCAGATCTGAGCAAAGCAAGCAGTATATTTACCTCATGCCTACTAAATTATGTGGTGTGGAATTTTCCTGTCTATCCCAGCCTCAGTATCTGGAATGTCTTGAATCAACCATGAATCCCTCTTATCAATTAACAACATCTTTCACTTATCTCCTCTTGGTTCTAATTTATGCTACTGGGTTACTACTTTGATTTTCTTCGCTGACAATACAGCTCCTCTTTAGTCCTAACACATGTCAGGGATCTGACAACCTAAAGATTGAATCCCAATTATCCTTTTGTCTTAGAAAAGCTGGAACCCTGCTTAACAGATTATCCTTCTATTTCTGCATAACGAATTACCACAAATTTAGTTTAAGCAACACACGTTTATCACCTCACATTTTCTGTGGGTCAGGAGTCCAGATACAGCTTAATGGGTCCTTTGCTTAATTTTGCAATCAAGGTATCAGCCAAGCTGCACTCTCATGTTTCACTCAGGGTTCTCTTCCAAGCTCATTCAGATTAGTGACAGAATTAATTTCGTTACTCTTACAGGAAGCCTACCCCTTTCCATAAGCAATTCACAACATGGCTCTTTGCTTCTTCAAGGACAGCAGAAGATAGTATCTGCTGCTTCAAGTTTCTCAGCTCAGGGGAGGCCTAAGTCCTCTTTTAAAGGTTTTGCCTGATTATATCAAGCAAAATCTCTTGATAAACATAGGATAATCTCTTGATAAACATAGGGTCAACTGATTTGAGACTGATTTATGCAGAATCCCTCTACATTTGTCATAAAATGTAACGTTATAATAGGAGTGTTATCCCATCATATTTACAGCTCCAGTCCACATTTAAAAGGAGAGGATTATACAAAGGTATGGATCACTGGGAGACAGACATCTTAGAGATCTGCCTGCCTCATTGCCCCATCATGAAATCTCACTTTTTTTGGCTTCCCAAAAGGCGTGCTCTTTTTAATCTCTCTACAGTGGTTCTTTCTGCTTTCTCTTCCTCAATTCCGTAAATATTCAGGTTCCCCTTAACATCCCATTAAACATCCACCCTGTTTCTTAACCCTATATGTATTGTTTTCCACTGGCTGAGGACCAATTTCCTTCTTCTAAAAATAAAACTAAAAGCAAGTTCTTTCTCTAATCACTTGCTGAAGAGCACACTCATCAGATAATGAATAAAACAAAAGAAATCTATTACACTACTTCCTGCCATTCTTAGATCCATTTGGGGAAATAGAGGAGGCTTCCTAGCTTAGGGGAACATAATTGGTTAAAGCTCCAGCCACTCAAGGTAGGATAGCTGTTCATGGATGGTGGAAAGAACCCTGCAGGACAGATGGGAAAGCTACCAGATCAGGGGATAGACATTTGTGCATGCAGGTTCTACATGATGCAGCCACAATAGCATGGAGTGTTTTCCTGTTACTCCAAGTGCCTACGTATAAGAGTTTGGGTATGGTCATGGCTTTTATTGAGAGGGGCCAGACATGCATGTGTTGGTTAACCCACAAATGATTTTAAATTATATGACTAAAAATAGATACATTCTTACAATTTAAGTGTAACATTTGCACCTGAATTCAACCTCTGTCCTCTGGCAAAATTGAGGATCTTACATATAACTTAAGGCTTTCAGTCTTGTGCAGTCTTCCTAATTTAGGAATAACTTGATAAAATTTTCTTGGAGGAAGCAGTTCCCTTTAACCCTTTCTGAAACTACCTTCATCTCTCTTTTGTTCTGATTGGTTTACCCATTAAAAACAAGCTTTGGAAAAAAAGCTTAGACATTACCTCTCTGCTAAAGCATTTTTATTTTTAGAAACCTATCCTCGGTGTCCATCCTTGAAAAAAATTCATCCTTATTTTCTCTGTTTCTTCTCTACCAGATTGTAGGTGTTTGTATTAGTTATGTATATCATAATGTATTATAACTTATTTATTCACGTTTGTCTACCCTGCTGATCCTTGGTGATAGAAATTGATTTATTCGTTTTCATAACTATAGTGCCTAATATATGACAAATTCTCAATAAATGTTTTAAATAAAAAATGAATTAGTCATTTCAGGAACCCAAATCATATTTCCACCCACTTGACTTGAAATGACTAGATCTGATCCCGTCAGAGCCAGATACTGACCCTGGCGAATCTGTATTAATTTGCTTTATAGATAGGTGCTTGAACTACTGTCCATCCTTTCTGTAGCCAGTTTGGTTATTCTTGACTAGAATTCTCTACCCCCACATCCCACCACAATGTTTTAAAGTTGTAGGATCAGTTTTCCAAAAAGGTGTTGTGTTTGGGACGAAACATTTATGTCTTGAAACCCTATAACACTGCAGAAACTATAAGAAAAGCAAAGTGCTTGGAAGAGGATGCAGCAGTAGCCAGGGATCTTCATTATAAGTCTCTCCATTTGAGTGAACTACTGAGGATATGAAATAGAAAAATAAGAACTATCATCCCAGCATCTTTAAATTTATGGTATTAAACAAAGAGCTTCAGAAATCCCCATATTTTGAAATGTACGCTATATTTTTAAGGTTGTAAATGCAGAATAATTTTAAGGTTATATAATATTTGGACCACAAGGAAAGTAATTTTATATTCATACTTGACAGAGAGCTAAGTCAAAGACAGCATTTTCAGATTATCATCTCCACTGAAGAAAGATCTTTGTATATTTTACTGCTGAAAAGCAGCATTAATGATGGTTCAATAGCATCATTAGAATGATGGAAGAACATGGCTTCCATATCAGAAATGTACTTTTAAATACATGAATTAAGTCTATAAAATATTAATGACTGTAGCATAGGAGTATAGAATTAAAAGAGTTTGATATGGATAACAATGCTACGTTAATTTCAGAAATCTCTGTGTACCTCTTTTTCTGGAATATTGATGGAAATTAGTTTCATGGTTTTCTCTATGATAGTCAGCCATTTTCTGTTGGCACTTGCCTTGTCAGAAGTAAAGATAACTGACTACAATTAACTAAAGTTTTTATTCAGAAACTATTTTGTGAATGGAAAACAGAGTCCAGGAGGTAACTAACTTTTTATTGTGCAAGAAATAATGTTTTTAAGCTAACAGTTCTAAAATCAGGTGAAGGAAATGAATGATTCAGTAAAAATTGGGTCATGCATGTGAATTTTTTAAAAGATTGTAAATCTTTTCTGTTTTCAAATTAATTCTGATGACAAAGGTTTATGCAGTAGATATACTCCGCAAAAGTTGTGTTCACTATATAATATAAATACATAAGGTTCAGTGGAACTAAGGAACTAAGTAGTCAAAAACCTCTAATTTGTTTCTTCCCAAAATGTTTTACCTTTTGAGTTATCTATAAGCAGGCACACTTATAAAAGGAAATGGAAAAATGGGGGAAAGTTGGTTATATAGCAAGCTTGTACATCCAGAAAATTTCAAGATTGAAAACTTCAAGGAGGGAAGGAAGAAGAGGGTAAAGAGGACCAAATATATGGTGACAGAAAAAGATCTGACTTTGGGTGGTGAACATACAATGCAATATAGACGATTTATTATATAGAATTGTACACTTAAAACCTATATAATTTTATTAACCAATGTCACCCCAATAATTTAATTTTCAGAAAAGAAAACAAAGTACAAGTCTGAAAACTTTATGAGAAATCTTAAAATAGTTAATTAAAAGCAAATCTGAATGTAGTTACTTATTACCAAATGTTCTTCAGGCCCAGTCTTTTGATTCTGTTACTCCTAAAAAGAGAAATTTCAGTAGTGCACTACTCTTATTTCAATTGGTAGGGAAGGTGCTACCAGTCTCACAGTATTGTTCTGAGGTAGAAAACCACTCTGGAATAATTAGGAGAGTTTAGATTTTTTTTTTTTTTTATAATCAGTTGTTACAAAGGACACTTCACACAAAGCCCAATTATTGTTTTGTTTTTATCATTGTTTGTATTGTCCTTGTTTTGTTTTGTTTGGTTGGTTTCAGCTTATTATTTTAGACCCTTGCCTTCTAAGTGGTATTTTATCTCCTTATTCTCAATTTTATTTTTTTCTGAAAAGTTCTGCCACTCAGTTAAAACATTTTACTATTTATCTAACACATTTTCATAAATACATATTGAAGAAATAATTTAGACTATCAGCTATATGGAGTAATTAATAGCCAATGGCATCATCGAGACTAAATTTTCCTTGCAGATAGTCTTTTTATCATGACTTTGCATAGCATTTTTTCAGGTAGATCAACAAATTGATCATTATATTTTACTTTTATTATACCATGAATAATGTCTAAGGTCTCAGTAAAGTGAATAAAATTTATTGGGGAAGGTGTTTCGTTTTTTAAGCTGCTGTGTTAAAATGGTGCTGCAGTTTAGTTTTTCCACTGAATATACAGAGTGCAGACTTGAGACATAGGTAAAGGTTTCGTTAGCTTTCTTTATTTTGAACATTTGAGCAATACACAGTTCTGTTGTGCATTAGAATCAGAATTCCTTATGTACAAGAATATTTACTACCTTCTTTGTTTCATTTCAGAATGACTGTAGTTAAAAATGTATGAGGCTATTTATAATCAACTCTGTGGCAATGATTAAGGAGGTGTGAATAATAGGTTATTGGAACTCGACAGCGCCTGGTTTGCTAAACTAGTGTTAGAACATTATGCTGCTCAGATGTACTTTATTTCTCTAAGATGGCAATTGTCTTTTGACATGTGGATTATTGGTGTAATATATTCCATAGGTTTCTTTCTTTAAAATGTTTTTCCAAATCATAGGATTTTATTGATTTTATGTTTTAAACCTTCTTCTGCCTAATCAATCAATATTTTATGCTTACTAATAATAACCTTAGTATAGATTCTCAGTCAATCAATATATATACACAGAGGATTGGTCTTTAAGCACAAAATCGGCCTTCTATCTGAAGCTTTCATATAAGATAAATGCAATCAAGTTTTTATCTTTTTAATTAAAAAATTTCTTACAGAAAATTTTAAAACGTTTGGTAGGTTGACATTCAGCAATTGTTGCTTTGGGAGGAATGTCAGTACTCCTAAAGAAATTTGGGATAGCACACTATACTTGGTATGTCAGTAAACCTTTATTAATTTTAAATACAAAGATCAGAACAATTGGAATTGATCAAATTTGGATGAGACAATATTTTGACCCATTTTCCTCAGTTGTGATCTTGTAGTATGAGTCTCCCACAAATTTTAAATTATGTCAGTTGTGCCCATTTTTAAAGTTTTTAAACTGTCTGGCTTGAAACTTTTTCACTTGAGTTTTCCTTTGTTTTATTTTTGCAAGTCTGAAAAATTATTGTGTAGCAGCTTGTATTTTGATGGAATTTTAAAGGCATATTTTTCTAGAAATAAGCATCTTCCCATATGTTGAGAAATAGGAATGCAAATGTTTGCCAGTAGATGGAATAATGATTTGAATGCATCAAACAATATTTATATGCAAATATATATAAACAGCCGAAAGATTTTGTGAAATCAAATGTGATATAACATATTCAAAGCACCTAACAAGAGACTTCTATGTATTATTGGAATACCATAGTACTTTGGAGAGAATTGCAGATACCTGTTTTTAATCCTTACTTTCCTAATTACTCTGTGTGAATTTAATGTGCTTAACTTCACTAAACTACATACATCTTTTCCTTAAAAAGTGGTAGTCTCACAGTATAGTTCTGAGGATGTTCTGGTTATAGTGCTTTGTAATTTGTAAATTGCAGTAGAGTTGTAAATTTGGAGATGTTATTTTACTCTTTGTCGACTTGAGGTTTCAAGTTGAATATAAAACGTGACCTAGAGAAAACATGATTCAGCTTCCCCAGAATGACTCAGCTTGACAGCTGTTCTTAGTTAAGAAGTACTTGGGAAAAACAGGACAGTTTGGTGAGCTCCCTACGGATAATCTTTTGACTTCTGCGGTGTTTCCCCGAAAATAAGACCTAGCCAGACCATCAGTTCCACTGCATCTTTTGGAGCAAAAATTAATATAGGACCCAGTTTTATACTATATTATAAAAGATCCAGTATTTTAAAATATATTATATTGTTATATGATACCCAGTCTTATAGTAAAATACGACCGGGTCTTATATTAATTTTTGCTTCAAAAGACACATTAGAGCTGATTGTCTGGCTAGGTCTTATTTTCCGGGAAACATGGTAGTTCATTTTGGTCTTCTGAAACACTTCCCTTGAAAGATAGTTTTATGTCTATAACTTCACTTTAAAGTCTTTAGAATACTCCGATATTCTGATTATAGAGTCAGTCTAACTACAACCGTGGAGTATTACAGAGAACCCTCGTGTTGTTTAGGTTTTACAACTGGGGATGTCCTGTGACTGACTGTTCTAGTGCACAAGCTAATCCCACCCGTATCCTGTTTGTGAGCAATTGGATAGATGCCTGGAAATTCTAGTGCTAGATTGTGTACTGTCTACAACAGAAATCTCTAGTTTGAGTGAGAGATTTTACCTTCTCCCTAAAAAAACACCTCTTGTAGGTGAGTCTCTGCTTCAAAAGGCAGGATTACACAGCAAGGTAGATTCTTAGTTATGTCTCCACTATCATGCTTTGGATAGCCCTTCTCATTGATCTGTATGGATGACATATTTAAAGAAGAAATATGGGGCTGACGTCTTTCTGCATCACTAAGGAAACAGATTTTGAATTGTACACTTCTTCCTATAAATATAGAAGAGATATTTGGGGGGAAATAATTTGTTAATTATTTAAATGTTTAAGAATAGGAAAATACCATTCCCATCATTGCAGTCTCTGTTGCTATTCTATTCTCTTTACAAAATGTCAAAATGTGTGGTTAAACCTTGTCTTAATTCAGAAAAGAATTCTATTGTTACATCTCAAGGATATATGTACAGTGAGTCATGTGTCACTTAGTGATGGGAATACATTCTGAGAAATGCGTCATTAGGCGATTTTGTCATTGTGCAAACATCATAGAGTGGTGCACTAACACAAACCTTAAAAGGTATAGGCTATATAGTGTAACCTGCTCCTAAGCTGAAAACTGCACAGCATGTTACTGTCCTGAATACTGCAGGCAGCTGTAACACAAAGGTAAGTTTTTGTGTATCTGAACATATCTAAACATAGAAAAGGTATAGAAAAAAAAATACGGTGTAAGAGATTTCTTTTAAAGCAGTGCAACTGCATAGGGCACTTACAATGAATGGAACTTGCAGGACTAGACGTTGCTCTGGGTGAGTCAGTGAGTGAGTGGCGAGTGAGTGTGAAGGCCTGGGACGTGACTGTACACAGCTGTAGACTTTACACACACTGTCCCACAAGCCCTCCTCCTGCGTCTTTCTGACAGGGTCAGAAATAGAACATTGGAAGCTGACAGTGCTGCTCCCTGAACAGGGATGTGGGCCGCATGGATTAGAAACATTGAAGAGAAACTGGCTGGGTAAGGTGTAGGTCACCATAGTAGTGAATAGGAGTGAAAGGTGACCTGAGGATCAGTAGGAATAAGAAATCAAGATGGAGAGGTAAAGGAACAGGGGCTCGTCGTGGCAACGTGGTTTCGGCTATTGCATGTTGGAGCAGTTGTCAGATTAAGAAACTTTCTGGTATTCATTAAAAAATGAAGGTGTTTAACGTGGAGACGGTGTAGAACTGAGGCCTCAATATTTTGACTTTGGAAATTGGTTTTTGATTCCACTTGACCCTATGTGGCACAAAGAGCTCTCTCTGACTTTGAATTGATGGAAGAAATAAAACTTATCTATGCCTTTACATCATTATAACCTGAAAATATTTCCAAAGTATAGGGACAGGCTACCACAGAGTGCTTTCATTAAAGGGAAATACTTGTAAAGGTAGCTCCTCACACAGGATCTTAAGTCCTCAACAAGGAATTTACAGCAGTGTACTCTGAAGACCATCGGGCTAGATTTGGAAGGGCAGTAGCACCCTCTAAATATGTAGTGCTGAGGAGATAGGCTCCTTTGTGCTGAAACAGGTCAGTGGTTGACTGACTGGGATGTAACCTGTGTACGCAGAATTGAGATGCTGTGAGTGAGAGGGAATCTATTGCCAAACCCCACAGATAATTGCTTCTGTCAGACAAAAAATGAATCCTCCTGAACCACATATCCTTCCACTTCTTACAGGAAATTCAGCTTCACTATAATCTTATGGGACCACTGTCATCTATGTGGTCTGTCGACTGAAACATCGTTATACGGCATCTGTCTGTAATAGTGCTGCCATTTACCAAAGCACTGTGATCAAGGGCAAAGCTCCGGAATCATTATTCTGAGTATAAATGATAAAATCATCGCTACTAAAGAATTCTAATGCACATGTGACAATGAAACCTCCCTTCTATCTAATTGCTATATCCTCACCCATAATTAGTGTATTAATCAAGACTGTTTTGGTTATAAGTTTTAGAAACCCAGCTCAATCAGTACACATAAGCCAAAAGGGGGATGAGAGCAGTGAATGGATTTTATTGGCTCATATAACTGAAAAGTACAAGAGGTGATGGTTTCAGGTATTGATTGATACTGGGGCTCAAACTATATTATCAGAACTTAATCTGCTTGTCTCTCTCCCTACCCGCCCCCCACTCTCTAATCTCTAACTCTTTCTCTCTCATCCCCCATCTGAGACATAAAAGACTAGAACTGGTTGCTTTAAAAGTCAATCTCAGGAATGCTATAGACAGAATGAATACTTTCATACTTAAGGGGAGGAGTCTGATAAGATTCTAAGATTCTGGTTTTGATGCTCTTAGTATGCAATTGCATATGAGCTTGTAATCCAAAGTTTTCAATTTTCTTATTTAAACTTATAAGTGATATTTGAAAGAACACGTTTTTAAAAAATTTCTTACTGTGGATAACTACAAGGTGAAATGCTTGTAAATTTATTTGTGTCCTGGGTGAACTCTGTGTGTGGGGGGGTGTGTAGGAACATTTATTAAATCACCTATTGTGTATCATTTGCTGTGTTAAGCATTTACATAAATTGCCTAATTCAATCTTTAAAATAATCTTATAAATGGTTATTATCATGTTATATATGTAAGAAAATTTAACCAAGAATAACCAGCTATCGGGTGTTTGAGCCATAATTTGAACTCAAATCACACTGACTCCAAAGCCTCTGTTGCATTGTTAGATTATACCTTTATGGCTTCTATTAATAAACCACCTCCTTAGGCAAGCCAAATACTACCCTTTAATATAGTATCTTAGATGGCTACTATTTATGGATATCACTTGAACTTACTAAAAATTATTTTTTTCAGTTTCCTAATTATTTAAATAGCCATATGACTTTTATCTAAATTTCCTAATTTAGCCATGTTAAAATTTAACAAACCAATTTGAATCATAACTGTGATTTTATACTTTTTTAATTTCTACCACTGAAAATATAGAATAAAATTTACCCTTAGCTAATGATTAATGTTACTTGGAAAATAAATTGCTACATAGCATACATACAATTTATATAGAAAATAAAAGTTTATGAAAATATGTTAGCTCTTATTTAGATCATAAACCTTTCTAGTTACAGAAACAGTGTTTGCAATAAACTTAAGTAGCAAAATAAAATTTTAGACAGAGGCTTTAAAAGCTAACATAATATAAGGTTTACAGTTAATTGCTTCATTTAAAAGGTAATTATTTTTATTTGCTTTTATTGAAGAAATAAGTTATTTACTATATGGTACACATCCTTTTGCATGGAGTAAGGGTGATTTTGCAAGGACCAAATCAATACTTACTTTACACTGTATAAATAGTGTATTCGCTATATGGATCATGGTTTTTCTTCTCTCACCCAAAAAGCAGATTTAAGGAGAAATATTTTCTTTTCCCAAAAAGAAGCTTTAGGGAATGATGCATAGTCCTAAATTGGCAGCGGGCTTTTGTATATATACAAGTATCTAATCTCTCACCTAGTTCCAGTTTACATATCTTGGTTGTTGAGCAGAAAAATACCTGGCCAGAAGCCCACATACCTCTCCTATTATTCTTCCTTTAAATGTGGTCTTGCATGCCAGGAAGCATTGCCTTAAACGAAACTGGAAATAAGAAGCAGCGTTCATTATGCTATAAAGCTCTAACTACTGTGTGAGTAATAGAGGGCAAATAGAACTCTACAGGCCAGCCTTAGCTTTTTGGTATCCCAGAGTACATTGCAATTATCTTGGTAGCTAAAAATCTTAGTGTAATTGAACAAAATTTATTTTATAATTTAATTTTAACAAGCTTTTATGAATTCCATCCACTACTTTTAGTAGGATATAAGGATTGTCAAATCAAAACAGCAGGTGCTAAAACTTTTAAAAGTTAGGAATCCTACAAAACTATATGAGAATAAAACTAATCTGTAAATCCCAGGTGTTACTAATTCATTCAAAACAAATTTAATCAATTTATTGTTTAGAAAGTTAATGTTACTTGTAAAACATTTCTTTTAACTACATGTACAGAAGTCTTTGGAAAACTTGAAAGTCATAATTAGTAGTCCATGATTATGAACTCGAAGACCTGTTTAGTATGGTTCTAGGTACTTGCACTGTCGCATCTTTGCCATTGATATTTTTGCCACAAGCATTTTTGCCATATTGGTCACAAGGTAATTTTGCCATAAAAAAGGATAAAATAACTGGTTGACAGTTTGGGTATTTTTGTCTTTCTGTTTTTGATTTGGTTTCATTTCTCCATTGACAAATTCTCGCAGTCACTCCCATTTTTACATGATATTTAAATTTTAGCTAGTCCCCGTAATGGTCTGTACATGTGGTGGTGGTGGTGGTGCTGGTCCTAAAATAGTTAACATTTCTTCCAAATGATGATTTGCCCTAAGAGTTGATTACTTATTTTGAAACACAGTATTTTGAGAGGAGAAAGAGTGGCCTGAGGGCTTTCTTTAAAAGTACAGAGTTGAACCCACATCTCCCACAGAGTGAAGTGCTTAGATATAATCCATAAAATAAGTTATTTGCGCAGTATTGCCGTGAATCTACACACATTTTCAATAAAGTCTTCTTAATTTTGTTACTCACTTTTTCATGTTTCATTATGTTCTTTTTAATGTCCTTCTTTTATTTGTAATGATTTTATCTTTTTTATAGGGAAATTGTCTTATGGCCAACTAGTTATTTGGCAAAAATGTTTGCAGCTTTTTTTTTTTTTTATAAAAGCTTGAGGCAAAAATGTCAACAAAGATGCTTACAGACAAAATACCAGAAACGATATAGTTTAACCAATAAATAGTAAGAGGAAAGATTTTCTTTGAATCTTTATTTATGAAAATATGAAGTTAAGCAACATAAGTTGACTATTAACAAAGTAGTCTATTATAAACACAAAAAAATTGATACCCAGTGTTTATAAATTTGGACAGGAATGCATTAAAATTTTAAAGATAAACACAATCACATGGTACCGGTCTTATGTAAAACCCTAAATAAATATTTACTGATTTATAAATATTCAGTTCAGCAGGTGTTTTATTTTGGGCATATTTATTCCTATTTGTGCCTAGTAAAAAAAAAAATATATATATATATGGCATTTTATGGGACATAGTATCATACCATATATACATAACAATATCATGTCATATATATACCTAGATGTAGATATCAGTGTTCTCTGCCCTCAAAAGGCATGTACTCTTATTAAAGACTTAAAACAGGTATGTAAAGTACTGAAAGAATTATACCAATGATATTTAGTAAAATGCTAATTAACTTCCCCCAAATATAGTACAGACCAGCACTTTTGAGAATTTATCTGATGATAGAAATGTTCTGTATCTATTCTAAGAGGCACTAGCCACATGTAGTTATTGAGCTCTTAAAATATGTCTAGTAGGAATGAGGACCTGAACTTTATATATTATTAATAAGTTTAATTAACACAAATGTGAATATGTACATTTGATTAGGGGCTACCTTATTAAATAGTACAATTCTCAAAAATTTTTGACCTCAGGATCTCTTTTTGTGTTTTGTTGTGCTTTGTTTTAACATGACAATATTTTATTAGTATCATGAAATCTATTAAACAAATGTTTATTAATAGATAAAATATCCCATGGAGATAAAAAACACTGATTCTTTTTTAGTCAATTTGAACTTTATTTTTTTTTAATGAGAGTTTATTGGGGTGACCATGGTTAGTAAAATTACATAGATTTCAGGTGTACAATTCTGTAATACATCATCTATGTCACATTATGTGTTCACCACCCAGAGTCAGTTCTCTTTCCATCACCATATATTTGATCCCATTTATCCTCATCTACAGGATCTCCTTACACTCTTAAAAATGCTTGAAGATCCCAAAGTGCTTTTGATTATGTGATTTGCGTTTATTAATACTTACTGTATTCAAAATTAAAACTGAGAAAATTTGAAAGTATTAATTGATCCTTAATAATAATAAAGATACCTGAATTCTCATATCTACTCTGCATTCAATCTTTAATTTGTTTTAGTTGAAGTGTATTAAAACCTAGCCTCACACATATATGTAGTTGGAATGAGCCTTTTCAGATAATTGTGGCTATCCTTTGATTACTACACCAAAACTGATCAGGTAGCAGGTCTTAAAGTTTAGTGGCAATGTGGAATCTGAAATCATAAAGTGAATTTCATAGTCTGTTACATTAAAATCCATTGGTTTATCCTGAACTTTAAATAGATCTTTTACCAAATCGTGAATTTATAACATCATGTATTAGTCATTGGGAATATATTGGTCTGATGAGTTGTATAGATCTTCTAAACATTGACACATTTTATTTTACCATGTCAAAAAAAATCACCAATATTAGCACCAGGCTCTTCAGAAAAGTCTTTAGAATTAAGAAGCTGTGAAACTCACAGTGGCAGTTACATGCTTTCCAAAATTCTAATTTACACCTGAAAGCTCAAATTTTATCATGGGCAACAAATTGGTCTTTTGTTTTCCTTAAAGTGACAGGCTTATTTGGTTTATTTTTAAGAAAATGTCTGCTAAATACTCAAGTCTGAAAAACCATAGTTAGTTGTTCTTTCAAATAAAATCGGTGTACCATGAAAAAAGCAACTAGTTAAGCTCAAAACAATTGCATGCTTTGATATCCAGCAGAAGTTTTATGTGTATATCCCATTTTGTCACACAATATTATTATAAAGACATGTACTAAAGGATCAAGATTTAACAAACTTATTTTTACCACTTCATCAGGACATTCTTAAGTGAAACTGGCAATTTTTTAATGGAAATGAGTGGCATTGAAGAATGAAAGGATACAGTTTGTTGCTACTGCCTTAAATTGTTTTAAGGCACCAACAGTTTTACCCACCATTGCCTGTACATCAATGTGAATGTCAAAAGATGAAAAAGACAAATAATGTAACACCTTAGTATTATAAAAACGCTCTTGACCTTGCTGGTATAGACAACAAGGAAGGAGAGACATTGCCGTTAGCTAGAATAAGTTGGGGAAGGCATTACGATAGAGTTCAGTGTAATATGCATGCTCTGCTTTGTTTCTTTTACCTGCATTTTTTCTGTAAAAATAAACATAAGTAGGAAAGTAGTACGTTAAAAATTGTTTAACCATGTTTGTTTGTATTTTACTTTTTAATCATTCATTGATTCAACAAATATTTGAGTGCCCACTTTGCCTGAGTTCTTATTGCTGAGAAATAGGAAATATCTAGTGTTTACAATCATTATCACGCCAATACAAGCATCTTTGCCCCTAGGTTATAGAGTCCTTCTCCATGCGAGGCACTCTATGTACTTTTAAATGCATTAATTTAATCTCCATGGCAACCTCAAGAGGTAGATTTTTATAGAAAATCCACTGGATTTTTGTTCCAGTTCTCAATTTTTTGTGTAACTAGACAAATTATTTAGCTTCTTTGGATTTCAAGTGTAAAATAGGTGGCTGAGACCTATCTGCAGATCCTTTTCAGGTTTAAAATTCATCACTTTAACAGATTTTACAGCAGGATAATCCTTTATTGACACATTATAAGAATACTCCACACTGTATTAGGAAGCCATGAAAACAATTACAAAAATCGTTAACATAAACTTTTTGAAACCTTATAATGTCCTTTTCACCATAAAATTCATTGATTCAACACATTTTCACAGCACTTAATCCTTTATTGACATATTATTAGAGCACTTCATCTTTGACTAAAGACCTAATGATAAGCATGTGAACATAATGAAAACATCATGGGACATGGGCACTATTACAGAGATGTCAAAAATTATACAGGAGCACAAAGGTTAGAACAAGAGTCAGGAAGAACGTCACCAAAGCAGTATTGTCTCGTATGTTCCAAAATTCAACAGATATCTTAAGTGCTTCTGATAGGCCCTATAATGTTTGGAACTTAGACTAAAAGTGAACAAGACAATGTCGTTGCCCTCACAGAGCTTCCATGTTAGTGAGGAAGTATGGTCGAATAATGGCTCCCCAAAGATGTCCATGTCCTAATCCTCAGAACCTGTGAATATGTTACATCACATGACAAAGGAGAATTAAAGCATCAGAAGAAATTCAGGTTGCTAATCAGTTGACCTTAAAATAGGGAAATTATTTTGGATTATCCAGTTGGGCCCAAATTAAGGGTCCTTAACACTGAAAGTGGAAAGCAGCAGCAGAAAAAGGGCCATTGTAAAAGTAATGTGATATTAGAAAGTCTCAAGTAGCCATTGCTGGCTTTGAAGATGAAAGTGGCCCCTGTGCTAAGCAATGCATTCAGCCTCTAGAAGCTAGTAGAGACAAGAAAATAGGTTCCCCTGGGGCCTCCAGAAAGAACACTGCTCTGCCAAGACCTTGATTGTAGCCCAATGAGACCTACCTTGAACTTCTGGCCTCAAAAACTATAAAATGACAAGTGTGTGTTATTTTAAGCCTCTTAAGTTTGTGGTAATTTGTTGTGGCAGCAATAGAAAACTAATACAGAGAGAAGGAAAATAAACAAGATAATTACACATTGGATGCTTTGAAGGAAATAAACAGGATGATGTGAGAGAATAAAGGATGGAGCAGGTTAGGTTAGGTGGTCACGGAAGCGTTCTTTGAAGCTATGACTCGGGAGTGGAGCCATGAGGGAAAAGAAAGAGCCAGACAAGGAAGGATCTGGAAACAGAACATTCCAGGCAGAGGGAAAAGCAAGGTACAAGGGCTTAGCATGGAGTAAGGCTTTTCACATACAAAGAACAAAAAGACCATTTAGTGAGAACATGTATAGTGGGGAAGAAGATGAGGGCCCAGACATGCAGAGCCTCGTGGGCCATGATAGAACACTGGAAAGTCATTGGAAGATTTCAAGAAGGAGAGTGACATATTCTGCTTTATGGTTTTAAAAAATCACTCTGGCTGCTATGTGGTAAATGGAGACAAGGAACCAGTGAGATGGGTATTGTAATAGTCCAAAGGAGGGGAGACGACAGTTTGAAATAGAGCAGTGACACTGGAGATAGAAAGGTATCTAAGCAACAGGATTTGTTGGTGGGTTGGATATGAGTTCCGAAAGACGAGTAGAAATTTGACGGTAGAAGAGAAAGGACAGAGGGGAAGCATGAAAGTACAGTGATGTTTAGGGAATAGACTATTTTGAGCAGAATGGTAGAAAGTAAAATAAAAAGGTAATTGAGGCCGGTAATATTCATAGTCTAGAGACCCTTACTTGCCATGCATTTGAGTTTGGAGTTCATCTTATGTGCAATGCAGAGCCACCAGAATTTTAAATCAATCTCTGAACTGAAGTAGTTTAGTGACATATATCCTCTGTTGTCATTCTGATGTAAAGATGAATAATAAGGATATTTTAAATTACATTTTCTTAGATTCTGAGTTCAGAAAGATTTAATTAAGTACTTGCTAATGTGTTTAATAATTCATTGTGAACCTCTCGTTTATTATGTTTTGTTTGTGTTGGGGATTTTTCACTCACTTGTTGGCTCTAGTATTCTGCTTGCTTTGGAGAGGCAGTATATTCAGAGCGTGGTCTCCAGAGCCACATGGCCTCTGTTGGAATGCTGCCTCCAGGACTAATTGTTCTACCTTTGACAAGTTATGTAACCTAAGTCGCAGGTTCCGTATCTATAAAATGAGAAAAATAATAATTCTTCATGTGATTCTTGTAAGGATTGACTGGTTCATAACCGAATAACTGAACTACACATAAAACACTGAATGCTTAGTAAGTATCTCTTGGGGCAAGGTTGGGCAGGGTGTAAAACTATGTAAATGGCATTGATTGATTTAACTTCTCTTTTTATCAGCAGTAGAAATGCAATAGGGCTTAATTTATTTAAAATACTTTGAAAATATTTCTTCCTCTGTTTGTTTCTGTATATGGTATTGAAGTTTCCATTTATATGTGTTTTTCCAAGAATGTCCACTTCTTTCATCACTAAGGCCATTTACTCTCTAAGATGAAATTTACATAAAAATGTAAGTGTGATGAGTTCACACATTCTAGTTTATTGGACATTATTTATTTTCTGAATAGATTCTGTTTAAAAATGGTTGCCATTCCAACTGCTTTTCAGATAAATCAGGTAAAACAAAGCACCAGGAATTCTCTGGTACTACAATTCAAATCTGTTTAACTTCCCAGCAACATATTTCAAATTTAAAAACCCAAAGTATTCAAAATTTTCCTTCTGTGTTGCATTAGCAAGGCATAAAATAGAGATTAAATACAATGAGGTATGGAATCCTATAGTATTTATTTTCTACATAACTCTTAATCATTATTTACTTTCACATTTCTCTAATATTTAATGTATATCACTCATATTTTATAAGTACATGTATCTCAGAAGCAGAGACTGTAGATATTATATGTCTTTATTCTCCTACCTTCTGAGGTACTTAGATCAAAGGAACTAAATTTTTCATTCTAATTTTATAACTCACAAGCTTGTAACATGTCGTAATGTTTGGAAGATCTCAGTAAAACTAAACTCTAGTTACCTATAAATTGTTTGTGTTCAATGCTTCATTAAAAAATAAATTCCAATTCAAATTTTATTAGTATGATACTTACTCTTCCATGTCTAGACTCGGAATTATTATTGCTGTATTGAAATTTGGCCCTCAGGATCGCTTCCAAAGAGGAGGTCCCCTCATTGGGTACTATGAAGCAGTACTTGGATTTCTCTGTACTGCCATTCCTGTAAACAAGAGAGGACTAATCCTCAGACCACATCCTTGAGGTTCATGACCTGTTTCTTTCTACTTATATGATTTCCTTTGTGGTTGCTGGTGTCCAGTACATGGCCAACAGGTTAAAATAATACTCACTGTATTTCTAGCTTAAAGGAATCTGAAAATCCCAAGTGAAAGGAATTAGAATAAAATTGTGTCCTCTCCCTTTACCTTATTTTTCATAACCAGTTCAGCTATGAATCAGTGGGTCTCAAAACCAAAGAAAAAGTGCCCTCTGGGATTGTTAAACAACAAAATATTTCTTAAAAATGTTTTTTAATTGAGAAAACTCAGAATCATGCCAGCTGCTATAGTAGAGACTATTAAGCATATGATTGTGTGTGTGCTGCCCTAACCTGTATTTGGGGAGTGTCAGTTGCCTTTCACAAAGGAAAGCATATGCTCTATAAGGCCTTTCTCCTGGGTGTCTGTGCCGTATGTGTGCAGCTGCCCTCAGAACTAGCAGGAAGGAGCAGAAGTCACTTTTCGTTTTACGTAACATCACACTTTATATAGCTATGAATAGAAAAGGGGAGTGTTACTCATACTTTAAAACAGATTGCTGTCTTTCATACATAAGAAAAATAGAACTCATTGTTTTCTAATAAGAATTTAAATTGTTTTATTTCAAAATCCACGAGATGTGTACTTACAGCATAGTATGTATTTTCTTCTTAAATATAATTTTAACCTTTAATTTTTTAAATTTTATCTTAATAAATTGATTGTTATTTCTAATTATATCTATTGTTATTGAAATTCAGATAACAAAAATGTTGAGAAAATGTTTCCCCTGTTCAGTTTTCTAAAGTTCACTACTAGCAACAGTATGCTGAATATTATTTCAGACATTTTCTTGCACATTTAAAATTTATCTTTTAAAAAAATTATAAAGTAATATAAACATTTAAACAGTATAGAAGGAATAATTTTTTTAAAGTCTCTCGTTCCTTACCACATTTCTTCATTTGTATGCCTTTCTAGACATTATTTTTTATTATTCAAGTACATATATGTATACTGTCATCTTCATTTTCTGCAAGAATTGAATCAAACTATTTTAGAGGATTCTTCTCTATCTCACTACAAATAGATATATCTTGGGTGGCTATTTAGGGGTTTTTTTGTAATTAAAACCGTTTGCAGATAAAAATATGTATGTATATTTGCACACGTGTAAGGGAATTTGTAGGGTAAATATCAAGAAATTCCTGCATCAACAGGTAAACATTTAAAATTTTGACAATTATTACCATATCAATACAACAACATATAAGAATGTATTTGTTTCCTTAACTCTTGCATATACCTTGTGTTATTGGTATTTTTTATACTTTATATCACTTATGCTTTGATATCATTTTAAATGATGCTGGACATCATTTATTGAGCAATTAGTATTTATGGGCAGTGTTCTACATGCAGGGAGCGCAGCAGTGAATACAACAGAAAACAATCCTGCCCACATGGAGTTTACATTCTAGTGAGAAGAAACAATGAAATATAACATAAAATATTATGTCAGTTGGTGATAAGTATTCTAAAAAGACATAAATTATAGGAGAGAGTGGAATGTGCTCTTCTGGTGGGGAGGTCTATAAATTTCAATAGGGTAGTCATGGAAGACCTCTCTAAGGAAGTGAAATAGAGCCATGCAAGAAGAGCATTCCAGGGGGAGTGACATAAGTACGAAGGCCTGGAGGCAAGCAGCCAGTATACCTGGAATGGAGTAGAAGACGAAGTCTGAGAGTACGGAGGAGCAGGAGCCAGCTCATGAAAGTCCTTTGCATCGCAGTGAATGAGGTGGGAAGCCATAGACAGTTTACGAAGAACAGTGACAAGATGTAGACGGATTTCTTCATCTGCTATATTGAGAACTGACTGTAGGAAGGCAAAGGTGGAAGCAAGGAGAACAGAAAGCTGATGACAGTATTCTCGGTGAGAGATGACAGTGGCTTAGACCAGGGGGGTAGTGCTGGATAGTTGGTTGTACGTGGTCAAATGCTGAATACATTTTAAGGTAGTTTTCTCTATATATGGGGAGGATGAGAGAAAAAAGGGTGTCAAAACTGACACCAGGATTTTTGGCCTGAGTAACTGGAGGAATAGAATTGTCATTTACTGAAATAAAAAAGACTGAGAGGATCCAGAGTTGGGGTTTGGATATGGCAAGTTCACCTATTAGACATCCAAATGGAGATGTCAAGTTGGTTATACAAGTATGGACTTCAGAGGAAAAACTGGGGCTGGGATAGAAAGCAAAGAGTCATCTAATGGTATTTAGAGCCATGAGACAGATTGCGGTCTGAGAGATGGAAGGAAGAAAACGGAAAAGTAGCAGTCTTTGAGTTAGAAAGAAAACCAAGAGAGTCAAGAGAAGAGATTGTTTTGAAAAGGAGGGGGTGGTGGATTATGTAAAATGCTGCTAGTAGGTCAAATAAGAAGAGGAGTGACAATTGTCATTGGATTTAACAATGTAAAGGTTCTTCACAATCATGACAAGAACGATTTTGTGACTGAAGTGGGTTTCAGAGAAAATAGGAAGAAACAAATAGGAAATAAGTGTAGGCAGCTTTTTAAAGAAACTTTACAGTGAAGGGGGACTGAGATATAGAATTTGGAAAGGTGGAATTTAATCAGACGTAGGAGTTTAGCCACAGTAGGGCTTTTGAAGTCAAAGTAAGGCAAGAGAGTTGAGTGTATGTACGAACTGACAATATTATAATGATAGAAGATTAAAGTAAGTTTCTCTTTAATTAGTGAGGTTGAGCATCTTGTTACATGTTTATTGGCCATTCACATTTGTGTTTGTGTGAATTGCCTTTTTGCATATTCCTTCTGGGTGGTTTATCTTTTAAGAATTCTCTGATTAATAAGGTAACAGCCTTTGGTAACGTACTGAAAATATTTTTCACAGTTTGTCATTTGTCTTTGACTTTAATTTTTTTCTATGTATAATTACGGATTTTGTGTCATGCTTATAGTACCCTTCTTATTCTAAGACTTTTGTTACTTTTATGATTTTGTTATTTTTAAAATCTTTGATTCATGTAAATTTCATTTTGGTTAAAGTTGTGGGGTGGGAATCTGATTAGCAAGACTTCCATATGTTTGAGGGATCCACTTCTGGATTCTATTCAAGTTCTTTGATTGTCTGCCTATCTCTGTACCAGTATAAACCTGTTCCCATTTCTATAGCTTTCAGATACATTTTCTATCTGGTATGAGTAATCCATGTTCTCCTATCACAATAATTACTATTCTTTTTTCAGAATTTTCTTGAATATTTTTGTGTTTGTTTTCCCAGAAAATAATGCTAAAAATACATATTGAGCACTTATATACAGTACTGGATTAAGTTTTTGCATATAGGATTATTGTTATCATTAAGATGACCCTACTAGAAACATACAGTCATTATCCCCATCTTAGAGATGAGAAAACTGAGGCATGAGAAGATTAAATAACATGCCCAAGGTGGCATGACTAGTAAGTGGTGAAGCTGTCATTTGAACCAAACAGTCTGGCTCCAGAGACTGTGCTCTTAAATCTCCTTATAAACTTTGGAATCATTTAGTCTAAATCATTTAGATTTAGAATCGAAAATATCATATTAGTATTTGGATCAGAATTGCATTAAATTTATAGATTATTTTAGGTAGAATTAACATCTTTATAATATGAAGTTGTTCTATCCAAAATGAAAGTGTGTCTTCATTTGTTCAAATCTTTTATGACCCTCAGTAGAGTGCTAAAGTTTTCTTTATATACGTCCTCCATGTTTCTTTTTTTGTCTTCATGTGTTATCTTTTGAGTTGTTATTACATATAATTTTTCTCCTGTTATTTTTAGTAGGTTGTTGTTTTATTGGAAAGCTATTTTTTCTGCTAAATTCATAGTCATTTACTAGATTTTCTAACTGCTATCTGCTAATAGTTTTTTCGTGATTTTTCTTGAATTTTCTAGAAGCGTATCATCTGCAAATCATAATTTTTCTTTCTCTTTGCCAATATTTGTGCTTTTTCTTATTTAAAAAATTCTTGTTCTGTTAGAATACTATTAACTAATAATGATGACAGTAACCATCTTTATCTTATTAACGCCTCTGATACGTAATCGTTTATCATGATAGCAACTTCAGTTTTCTTTTTATAAGAATCAGCAAGGAATAGCAAATTTTGCAAACGCCTTTCAGTGTCTAGAGAAGTCACGTTGTCTCTCCTTTACTATGTTAATATAGTGTCTTCTCTTATATGTTTCCTAATGTTGACTAATGCTTGATTTATTCTTTTAATGTATTACTAGATTTAATATTTTATTTAGGATTTTTACATCAGTGATCACCAGTGAGACTGAATTTATGAATGTGTGTATGTGCGTGTGTGTGCTCTTTCTCAGATTTGACTGTTACTGTGCTGGCTTCATAGAAAGAATTTAGGCTCTTTTCATTTTCTTCTCTTTCTACAAAGCAACAGAAATATCAGTCCTTTGACTATCTGAAGAAATTCCCCTAGGAAAACATCTGGCACTTTTGGGTGGTTAACTATTTGATAGCTTCCTAAATTTAGTCTATGGTCTGTCTACCTTTGCTATGTCTTGTGTAATTTCATAAATTCTATAAAATAACTTTCTCAGAAAGTTATTTAATCCATGTTTTCAAACTTATTTGCTTCGATTTGTGGAAAATATTTATAAAGTAAGTCTCTAAGTTTTTTTCTAGTTATAACTACATTTCTATTTGCATTTTAATATTGTATATTTGTGCCTCTCATATTTTTTCTAGGATTAAGTGGGCTAGAAGTTTATCTATTTCGTTGATTCTTTAAAGATCTACTTTCTGACTCAGTTTCTGCATTTGTATTTTTAATCTCATCATCGCACTTTACTTGTTTTTTTTCTTACTGCCTGTATTCCATAAGTAACAAGTCATATAAATTAAAAAGCATCCTTTCTATAAATGCAGATTTTACCTATGAAGGAAATCTTAGTTAATAATTTAATGTGAATTATCTTAGTCCAGATACTTTCCTCACATAAAGAACCACCTGTTTCTAGGAATGAATTTGGTTTAATCTGCTAAGAACTTTGCTGTTGAACTGTTTCATCTACCTTTTTGTGAGTTATATTAGCATGGACTGAAATTAGCTCACTGAGTGAGTGGGAGTTTTGATAAGACAGGGAAAGGGGAAGGAAATTGGGATGGCTCTTGTCGGGGGCATATAGACAGACGACCTATGGAGAATGGGGGAAAGGCCAGAACAAAAACTGAGAAAGTACCACAGACAAATCCCATGAATACTTAGTGATTTTTCTGAAATGAGAGAGGAGATAAAATAAGCACTAGGATTCTGTGCATGATGGCAACCCTCTCTCTTGCCTTTCCCTATCAGTGTTCTCTGTTAATAGCTTGTATCTGAAGGCATTAAGAGCCACCAGCCCTTTTTACAGGGGTAAATTTCAGAATCATTGACTTCATTGGACTTAGAGTAAATTAAAATTATTTTGAAAATGTAAAAAGAGGCTATCGTTGTTCAATTTAATAGGCACCCTAGATTTTAGATATTACCTATAGAGGGAATTAAAAACTCTTCCTCCAAATTTGCTAAACCATTAGTATTGATTAAAACCTAACATATTCATGGTGCTTAGAGCACTCTGAAAATCATTGATGCTTATTTTTAAAGGATTTACATTAAAATTAAATATACACATTGTATGTTATTTATTATATTACTTACATGTTAAATATGTATATCATTACATTATAATCTTTATTATACAGCAAAATACATATAGATAGTTAATAAATATTATGTACAAATTAGGTCAAAAGCCAGAATAACAAATACAGTGGATACTGAGTGTAGTATTTATAGACAACGTGCACCCCTCTTTTCTGGAGTAATGTTTGCAGGAGTTTTCTCTAACCCTATGAATTGTGACATGACTTCTTTCCATTGCGTGTGCTAATTTACCAGTCTTCTGGTTAACACTGTAGTTTTGCCTTCATTTTCTTCAATTATCAGTAATACTTAAGTATACTGACGTATTTCTTCAGAAAAAAAGAAGTGTGGCCCCACATTCAATTCAACAAATAATACTCTACCTACTGTGTGGAAGCAGTTTGCCAGGGACTCTGTTTAGAATAAAAACACTGTATTGTGGCGCTATTTTTGTCCCAGATGATGTTAAAGAATAATGGAAATATTCAGTGTCTCCTCCTTTATCTTCATATTTCAGAGCATTTGTGCCTAAATTGTGTTGTTCCCAGCATAATGCAAACGTAAAATATTCTACTTAATCAAATTATAATCCATTATTCTGGAGAACATGATTCAAAGTGTATGTTTTTCTAAGTGTTTCTTAAATTATGACAGTAGGTTATTCTGATATATGTAGAACCATTGGTTAGAAGTAGTCTGTTAGTTTTTGAGGATCAGTCTTATGTCTTTCTCTAAAAGAGATTTTATCATTGTTTTCTGCCATGCAGATGAGTGTGTGTTTGGGAGTTTGGTAGGAATGAGTGGGACATGGTTAAGCGTGTATTAATGGCAAAATGTAATCAGAACTTCCTCTTTGGGGGAAAAAAATAGCCCTTGTACACCCGAAAATACGTTGAAACATGGCCTTAGCCTGCAGCTTTAATCAACTCGTGCCACAGTTATCACCTGTCGGGAATGGAAAACCTGAGAGTGAAATCTGTCTCCATCCCCCCCCCTCGTCTCTTCCGTATACAAGCTACAAGCTTAGTTTGTTATTCGGAGCTACAATAAACAGTGTACGGTACCGTTCCCTATTTATAAAGCATTGAGATGATCTTGCTTTTATCTTAATGACAAGTTGAGATTGTATAATTCTTTTTTTAAACTCTAGTCATCTAATTCTTTTAGTATAATTGCACATTACTTAAGAAACAGATGTTTGCATGGGAGTGTAATTTGTGCAGTTGACGCGGTGCTGCATGCAGTCAGGTGCAAGAATATGCTGCGTGAAGGCTTCTAAAGGTTTATTAATGCAATGACGATGTTACCCCATGGTATACTGTTTGGGTATTATTATGGGATTTTAATGGTTAAATTCTTTAGTCATTTGAAAGTGTTTTCAGTGGAAAATTGTTAAGTATGGAATTCCAGGGCCCGAGAATAAGCTAAACACAAAACTACGAGTTTAAGATTATTTATCATTAGTGCAACAATTTTCAGTCAGGAGGGCTTCATACATCGTAGCTAAAGAATATGGACTACGGAGTCAGGCAGACCGGGATTTGAATCCAGCTCTACAACTTAATAGCTACATGACCTCAGGTTATGCAGCTACTCTCTCTATATATATGTGTGTGTTGTTTATGTTGTTGTTGTTACTATAAAAGGCGGTATTATAGTACCTACTTCCTAGGAATTGTAAAGATGCAGTGAGATGATGGTGGTGATGGTGGTGATGATGGTAGCAAACACTTCTATAGTCTTTACTTAGGTCAATGTGTGCAGGACACTATCTAAGCTCAATACATTTTTCTGCCATCAGCTCCTCACAACCACCTTACGCAGTGTGGATACTGTTGTATCTGGCATTAACTGTTAGCAAATAATACCTATGAGAACTGTACCACTAAGAAGCCAGGGTGTCCTTGGCCACACTTTGGTGATGATAAGACTGCATTCAAAATGTTACCATCTTCTATTGAAATTTAAATTCATATTGTGTATTGTAAAATGTATTTAAAGATTTTTGAATTATTTACTTTTTCTGTTTTCCTTTATCTTTGTTTTCTTGGAATTTTATTATTTTAATTAAATCTCAGAACCAAAAGTTGACGACTACCTGTGATTGTTAAGACCATACCACTCTTTAAACAAACTATATTTATTATATGTCTTAGCCAAAGGTTAAACAGTATAAAGGTATGGCAATAGATGGGCAGACAATTAAAATAACTGACACTTTTTAGTGTAAATACATTTTCCAGATCTTTGGCTACCAGAATTTATCAAGGGCCTGCATTCTCTGTACTTTTGATGTTTGGGCCCTATTTTTAAAATCAGCTCTGTAGCTCCACAGAAGGATAGATCCAGAAACACAAGGAAGCTTGCCTGTTATCTAAGTTACGATAGTCAATATAAGTGATTTTTCACTTTTTTTCACAGCTAAGTGACTGTGAAGCAGAAGACAGTGAGAAGCCTTGGAAAATAGTTATTGGTCTTCTTCCCATCTTAGCCAATAAAATGTATTGTTTTTTCTTTTATTTTTCAAGTTTTATACATATATTCAAAACATACTTTGGGAAAATTTATAGTCTTCCATATCACAATAGCGGCTTATACTGGGGCCCCAGAAGGAGTTTTTCTAGAGTCCTAGAAAGTGGCAGGTATTCTTGAAGAGTCCTTTGCGCTGTGGTTGACTCGCAGGCAGAATAAAACACCTGCAGCTCAGGATAAAGAGAACTTAGTAAAAAATATGAAGCAGGCAAGTTAATGTTTGAATCATAATGAATATAGGTCTGAAAGCCTAATTATTGGGAAAGTTTCATGCTCCAGATTCTCTAATAAGTGTGCATGCTAAATATACAATCTTGAGTCAACCAAACAACCTACAACTTACAAAATTGATAATGCTTAAAGTACAGTATTATATTATTAAAAGGCAAGAATAGCACCAATATAAAACCATGGTCAACTCAAGATACTAAAGAAGCACTAAACCCTTCCTTCAGCAAATAGTAAGAATTTCAACTATCCATGCATGTCTGAGCATAGTGAGCTTCGCAATGAGCCAGTGTGCTGGCCATATCTAGTGGAATACAGAATCAATTAATCCTCAGTAAACACTAGAAGTGCTCTAATTTTAGTAAGTAGCATAATAAATGACTATGTACCACACCAACTTTAAATGACTTTAGAAAGTCACTTAGTGTGTTACTAATAAAGAGCCCTTGAAAATAAAAATGGAAGTTAATAACATTGTGCATTATTTGCCAGTAAGAGTCCTCACTCAAATACATACACCACACACAAACACACACACACACACACACACACACACACACACACACTTACATCTTACTCTCAGTTAAAGGCTCATCAGTAAACCCTTGTTCCAACTGTGGACCATCCTTTGAGAATCTTTCCCTTTACCCACATAAACAGTTTCACAATTTATTCTGTTCATAGCATGGCTGGACTACAAGGAATTCCCCATGTTTCCATAATTAGCTACTTAATAAGTTTTCCCTTTGACTCAGCAATTCCACCCCTACTGATATATCTGGCAAAAGTATTTAAGGAATGGCGAAAGATACATTTATAAGAAAATTTATAATGACATTGTTGCTTAATGTTTAAACACTGGAAAGAAATGAAATTTTATCAATAAATGATTGGTTAAATTATATTTGTTCAATGAAATGCTGTGTAGCCATTCAGAGAAAAATGAGAAAGCTCCACATATACCTACATTAAGAAAGTTTCCAAGATATGTCATTAAGTGGTAAAAAACTAAGGGGCAAATCAGTATAATATGATCCCACATGTGTGTATTAAATATGCATACATACATTAATATATAGGATTTATATTAAATATAAGACACATGTGTGTATCAGATGAGGTCTGTGTTACAATTAAATAAGATAAGGTATATAAAATAATTAGCATCATGCCTACCTAGTGCATTAATTAATAAAATTTGCTGTTACTGTTACCTTTAAAGAAAGAGAAAAACTCAGGGAAGAGGGGCTTTTACTAATTTTACATGTTTTGTACGGTCTGAATTTTTTTTTCAATGAACATGTATTACTTTTATAATAAAATTAGAAAATGATTTGTTCTTGGGAAAAGATCTGGAAAAATGTATTCGCACTAAAGTATTAATGTCACAAGAAGACTTTATATTTTTCTTATGACACAAGATTTTGAAGAATTCCTAATGGGGGCAAAAGGGTAACTCCAGTAGTCTTTTGGACACAGGGATCTTCCCCAGGTCTGTAAGAGCAGTTTTGGAGATTTGGAGTTATTTGTACTCACCTTGATATGTACATCCATACTTTTGATTGTATTTCTTCTTTCATCTTCTTAGGGTTTATGTGTGTATTTATATGGGAAGAGGAATATATATGTATATCATTTAAGCATTTAGGTGATTCTCTTCTTTCAAGAATGGTTGGAAAATTTTAAGGAAGAAATGGAAAGAATAACTGGAAGTAATCATTGCTGAGTTATCTAAACAAAGCAAAGTTTCCTTTTACTCCCTTCCTCTCAATCTTATCCTAGTAAGAATCACCCTGCAAATAGTTAAAAAGAGGTAGTCCAGTGACTGTACCCAATGAAGTACTAAATAATTATCCCAGTAGGATGATTATTACAAGGACACTGAAGGAAAAATACTGAGTATACTATATTATTTGTTTTAGAGAATTTTACTCTCAACTATTACTCATGATTCTGTGAGCTGTAGTTATTCAGAATAATTATACATTTTTACAATGATGGTATTAAATTTTATTGAAATTCACTAAAATATGGAAAGGGTTCCCATTTGAAATTTCTGAATGTCAATTATTCTTTTCAGAATGACAGACATATAAGCATTATTTAAATTATGCCTTAAAATTATGTAGAAATTTGTATAAATTGGTTGTTTCTGAAGTCAGTGAGGATTAATATGAAATGCGTGGGCTTAATTGCCAATCTGAAAATACTTTTCTTGTGATAAATTTGATGATATATTGCTATTTTATTAGGAGAGATAGACTATTTTCTTAAATTGTAATACTTTAAAGATTTGAAACCCTAATTGTACATAAACAGTATCATGTAGAATAAGCTCATTACGATTAGAGAGGATTTTAATACCATGTTCAGGAGCACGGAATATGAAACCAGACTGCTAGGGGCAAATCCTGGCCCTGCCAATTCCTAGTTGTATGATCTTGAACAAGTTACTTATCTTCCCAGTGTCTTGGTTTCCACTTCTGTAAAACAGGGATGTAAGTAATAGTTGGTAAATAACTGTGTTTCATCGGGTTGCTATAAGGATGTAAAAATTAAATGAGTTACTATTTATAAAATACTTGTACCTGTAGTAAGTATTCAATAAGTGTAGCTACTGAAAGAAATATTGAATCATAATCTGTTTTAAATACTTTAAAAATTTTGTTTTTACTGAAATGTAAAAACTGAGTTTTGTACTAGTTGGTTTTGATTGGTTTCTTTCTTATTTTGTCTTACAGTTACAAATTATAATACTGTGGTAGAAACAAATTCAGATTCAGATGATGAAGACAAACTCCATATCGTGGAAGAAGACAGTATTACGGATGCTGCAGATGGTGAAGGTGGTGTGCCAGCCGATGACCCGCCAGCAGACCCGACAGTGTTACCAGGGGGCAGCGACAGAGAGGGCGCTGCCAAGGGCTGCTGGGACGCTGACGGCAAGTTTAACTTATTTTTTATTATTATTATTCTATTCTCTCGATTCTTTTTAAAAAATATCTAAACTGAAAAGATAAATTGGATAAAAATGTCGAAATGATTTATAAATTTATTTCTCTGTTAATCAATAGAAGGTATCTTTCTGTTTATCTTTTTTGGTAGATGATGAGGTAGAATAATAAAATTATTTTGACCATATATACGATGCATATAATACGTTAAATTCTGGTCATTTTTTTAAAGAATCAAGCTTCCCATAGACTGTGGATAAAATGGAACCTATCTTTAATTTCATACTAGAACCTCAATTTAAGAATCTTAGAAACCAATAAATTATATTTTGGTACAGTAAAATTGCATAATATAATGTGCAAAAAATCCCAAACACAGATAAAACATTAGTGTATTTTTAATGTTCATAAGCCAGCCTGTCCCCCTCCTTGCCTCCCTTTCTCTCTCTCCATCTCCATATACATGTGTGTGTGTGTGTAAATCATCATATATATAGATACAGATAAATATAGATGTAGACGTAGACGTAGGTATATGGCATCCAACTCTAAGAGAGGAGAAGTCCTAAAAGAGTTTCTGAATGAAACAGTGCTGGTCTTGAGTTATAAACCGCCAGTAGAGATTAGTTAGGTACAGGACAGGGAATAGAAGGTGCTTCAAGCAGATGACACAGTATACATGAAACCACAGAGGTTTGAACAAATTGTGTTTGCAGAAAATTAGATCAGAGAAAAGAGGAGGAAAAGAGGAGGAAGCGCATTGTGTGCTACTTCAAGGAATTTGAACTTAATCCTGGAAGCTATGAGAATAACATCATTGATACATAATTTTGAAATAAGTCTGGTAGCAAATATGGAAAAGAATTTTAGAAGAGGGAGTCAGAGGCAGGAGGTAGTGCCTTCAGTAAGGAGGCTATAATAATTCAGCAATGATAAGAGTTTTCGAACTAAAGAAGTAACCCTTGGGATTGGAATAAAGGGAGAGATTTGACAGCAGTGTAGGAGGTAGAACATATAAGATTTTGTTGGTTTTTATGTGGAAGGTAACATGACAGGGAAGGACTAACGTGGCTTCTAGGTTTCCGGAAAATAGAACCAAGAAAGGTTAACTTGTTTATTTCATTATCATAATTGGTTAATGGCAGGACTATTCTCCTGTTAACCTTTAATACTGAGTTCAAAACTTTTGGGTGCAAGAGTTTCTTAACATATTTCCTGTTTGTGGCTGGAATTGATCCATCAACGTAGTTGATCCAAAGTCTTAATATGGAAGCAAAAAGGAAATTGTTTCTCTGGAAAAGCGGGGAGATAAGGAGAATGAGATAGATGGAGGTTAAAAAAAAAAAAAGGAGGAGGAAAAAGAGAAGAGGAAGAAGGGAGAAGGAAGAAGGAAGGAGAAGAAAGAAGAAGAAAAAGAAGGAAGAAGGAGAAAAGAAGAAGAATCAATGAACAGGTTCTGTTTCTGAAAATATGTTGTGATAGATTATTTGGACTAACACTGAAAATAACTAATGTTAGATTTAAAAATAAATAAGTAAATCTTCTTGAAATTTTAAAGAGCTAACTAGATAGTGAGACAACAACAGATCAAAATCTCAGTGAAGATAGGAATCTATAGAGATAAGCAGAGCACAACATAGAAGACTTTTGGGCCTTAAGGATATTTGCCTTACCAGGGTAATGTAAGATGTGCTCTTCAGGCCTTTGAGAAGAAACAAAGCCTTGGACCACCGAAAAGTTTAATAGCAGATCCTCCCGTAGTATGAATTGCATCTTGACTTTATGATGAACCAAAAGCAAACCCTCTGCCATCCTTACCATCCTTAGGAGTTAGCAGACAAAATTACCTTGGTTAGGAATTGGGGGAGTGGAAAATTATCTCTGAGGAATAGTCTTGCTTTGACTCACAGCTCAAATTCACATCACTGGGTAGCCTGATAAATCTCACGTCATAATTGAGTTTAAGTTGAAATGGGTGCTAATATCCATAGGCACCAAGAAGAAGCAAGTACAAATCTTTTGGAGAAACATACCTTCATCCTACCACTATAGAAGTCTCCCAGATCACTTTGCAAGAGGACAGCAACTTGAGTGAGAATTACTAGGAACAAAAGGAAGCAGAAATTGACTCATAAAGACTTTTAATGACTAGAGTTATCTCATACAGATTATAAAATGACTGTCATATTTAAAGAAAAAGTTGGCAAACTTGAAATTACCCACTCCAACAGAATAAAATATAAACAACAGATTTTAAGAAGAACCAAATGGAACTTCTAAAAATGAAAAAAATAAAATAATAAAAATTCAAAACAATGGATTTAACAGTAAAATAAACAGATGGAAGAAAGAATTAATGAATTAAAATATGGGGGGAAATTATACTAAATGCAACTCAGAGAGACAGAGACAGAAAAATAAATAAACTAGCATAAGAGAAATGAAGGATAGAGTTAGAAAGTCCAGTATATATCTTAATTCTAGGAGAAGAGAGAACAGGAAACCAGCAATATTGAAGAAATAACGGATAGATTTTTTTCAGAATCGAAGAAGAACAAAGCCACAAATCAAGAAGCCCAACAAACTTCAAAAAGGATAAATTACCCCCAATAACATTATGGTGAAATTGCAGAGCATTCATGACAAAAAACAAAACTCTTAAAAGTAAACCCAAGAAAGCAGATTATATTTCAGAGAGTGGCAGTTAGACTGACAGCTAAATTCTCAATAACAACCTCTGACAGCTAAATTCTCAATAACAATGATGGTAACTAGACATAGTAAAATGGTGTCTGTCAATACCCTTAGCAAAAATATCTTTAAAGAAAGGTGAAATAAGGCAATTATTTCAGACAAGCTGCAGCCGATGAAAACAGAAAATTGTTATCAGTAGACTCTTACTAAAATAAATTTTAAGGCATATATTTTAGGCATGAGGAAAGAAATCTTTGATAGAAAGTCTGAGATGTAACAAGAGCAGAGAAAGTAGCATACAAGGTCTGACAACTAGGTTCACAAACTCATCCTAGAAAAAGTTCTACAAACCTCATTGCTGAATATCACTATGATCACATTCGAAGCACTCCCTTTGGGAAGCTATGCACCGATGCCAGCACCTAGTCCACCCTACAAAGCGATTTTGGAACTCTTTCTGGAATGGCCATCAGAGCTGTCATTGTTGCACAAGTTCATGGACTTCGTTGTCAGACCTTGTATAAGTAAAAATAGATAAACACATAGTATTTCCTATGAAATACTAACCAAAAAAGCATGTGTAACTAAAATTAATTTCAGATGATGTCGACTTTAAGAATAAAAGCATTATTATAGATAATAGGATCACTTTATAATGATGAAAGATTAAATTCACTAATAAGATTATTTTAAATGTTTGTACCTAATAACAAAGCCTAATATATATATATATATGCGTGTGTGTATATATATATACACATACATATATATACATATGCATATATACATATACATATATACATATATAAAAATATACGTATAAACATATACATATATATGAATGAAAAATGAATGAAAAATAGGCAGTCTACAAGGAGAAAAACAGAAATCTACATTGTAGAAGATTTAACATACCTCGGTTAGTCATTGATAGAAAAACCAGTGAGGATATAGAAGATTCAAAAATAAGTAAGATATATAGACAATGTACTTAGTAACTGCAAAATAAATACATTTTCAAGTATGGAGTATTTTTAAAAATCCAACACACAGGGTAATAAAGCAAATCTCAACAAATTTCAAAAGATAAAGTCATACAGCGCATGTTCCTTGAACACAATATAATTAAGCTAGAAAATAATAAGATAAATAGAAAATTATGTTTGGAAATTTTAAGAAACACACTTTTAATGTATGTTCATGGGTCAATAAATCGTAGGGAAAATGAAGAAATATTTTGAACTGAATGGTAAAAATATTACATTTCAAAATTTCTAGGATATAGTTAAAGCAGTTTTTAGAAGAAATGTTAGTCTTAACATATTTTAGACAAGGTTCTGGCTAAAAGTTAATGAGCTAAGCGTCTGTCTCAGTAACTTAGAAAAAGAACAGCAAACTGAGCTGTTTGAAATTAAAAACCAAAAAGTAAGTAACATAACTTGAAAATAAACCTACAAAAGATCAACATAGGCAAAACTTTATTCTTTAATAGTTTAATAGTTTAAAATCTGTGGATAACAAGATCAAGAGAAAAAAAGAGAAAATACATAAATAGCCAAAATCAAAATGAAATAGAGGACATAACTACAGATACTACAGATATTGAAAGGTAATAGGGGGAATTGTGAACAAATGGATGCCAATAAACTTTAAAATGAGGATAGGCTTTTAGAATTTTTTAACCAAAACTGCCTTAGGAAGAATGAGGAAACATGAATAGCCCTATGACCTCTAAAGAAATTGGTGATCAAAAACATTCCCTCAAAGAGGAGGTGAAGAGATGGAGCAACTCACTCTTATGCATTGCTGATAGGATTGTTGATGGTATGTCACTCTGGAAAACAGTTGGGAAGTTTATTATAAAGTTAAATCTATACTTACGTTATGACCCAGCAAAACCACCCCTGGGTATTTTTCCCTTAGGAAATGAAAACTTAGGTTCATACAAAAAATTGTACACTAATGTTTAAAGAAGCTTTACTCATAATTGCCAAAAACTGGAAACAATCCATTGTCCTTCAACAGGTGAAACGATAAGGAAATTATAGTACATCTGTGCAATGGAATACTACTCAACAATAAAAAGGAACAAACTATTGATATCAGCAACACCTTTGATGAATCTCAAAGCCATTATGCTAAGCGAAAGAAGGTAGTCTCAACAGGTTATGTAGTGCATGGTTCCATGTATACGCCATTTTCAAAAAGACGAACTATATGCCTGACAGCAAATCAGTGGTTGGTTACCAGGGGCTAGAGGGGGCGAGTATGACTATAAAAGGATACCAGTGGGGAGTTTTGGGGGATGATGGTGCTGTCCTGTGTCCAGATTTTGGTCGTGGTTGCAAGAATCTATACATGTGTTTAAATTCATAGAATTTTACACCAAAATAAAACACAGTAAAATTTTCTGTATCACAATTTACATGTGTGTATGTATACACACACACACATACACATATGTAAATTATGTTTGCAAACTGTTGCAACGATGTTGCTAACCTTTTATTAAAATCAGAAGGATTATTCATTATGAACTTGTATCAACTGGACAAACCAAGTTTACTATTTGGAAGTGCTGGAAAGGCTGTGTGCAGCTACACAAAAGCAACCCAAACTTTTCACCAACAATTCATGGCTCTTGCATCACGACAAAGCGCCAGCTCACATGACACTGTCTATGAGGGAGTTTTTAGCCAGTAAACAAATAACTATTGGAACACCCTCTCTACTCACCCGATGCCCCCAATGATTTCTTTCTTTACCTGAAATAAAGGAAATATTGAAAGGAATACATTTTGATGACATTCAGGACATCAAGGGTAATATGACAACAGCTCTGATGGCCATTCCAGAAAAAGAGTTCCAAAATTTCTCTGAAGGGTGGACTAGGCTGGCATCGGTGCATAGCTTCCCAAGGGGAGTACTTCAAAGGTGACCATAGTGATATTCAGCAGTGAGGTATGCAGCAGTTTTTCCAGGATGAGTTCTCGAACTTAATTGTCCGACCTCGTATATGTATTTTGTATTCTCTCCTACAAATAAAACCAGTCCAGTTGATGTACTGGTAAGTTCTACACGTTTAAGGAGCTAATAATTCCAATTTTAGACAAGTCTTCCAAAGACTAATATAAGAGGCAAGATTCCCCAACTTTTGAAATGAAGCTGCCAGAATCTTGACACCAAACCAGATAAGCATAAGAAAGGAAAGTCATGGACTGATTCAAAACACAGGCACAAAAATCCCAAACAAAATATTAACTATACTTGATATATGTTTGTACATGTGTGAAATACCAGGTCAGAATAACATTTAAACCAATTTAAAAATATTACTTTAACAAATTTAAGTGGAACAATCAAATATTCCTCTCAACAGATACAGAAAAAAACGTTTAGTAAAATTCAGTACTCATGAATGGATAACATAAAAGCTAGCAAACTAGAAATAGAGGGTACTTCCTTGATGTAATTAAGTATGTCTGTGTACAATTTATCACAGATACATTTGATAAAATGCTGAAAATACTTTCTTTGCAATCGGGAACAAGGTATGTCTAAACAGAAAGAAAATGATGAAAGAAGAAAGCTTGGAAGATCAGGAAGGAAGAAAAAAACCTTCATTTGAAGATACATTCCTTTGATAAATAAACTATGTTTCTAAACTTTAATGAAATGCTGATTCTAAGCTTTTCCTCACCTAACTTAAAATAAAATTAAAAGTTATTATGTGCCACACCATGTTCAGAACAGTCTTGCTTCATCAAGTACAATAAACAATAAACACAAAACTGTTTCTTTGATAAACAGTTTTGACCAAAGTAAAAAATCAGTATCAACCACTGAAAACCACAACTCAAGATAATTCTGGCATCCTACCCGGCAAAAAGTATCCTTTCCTATTGCTAGAATTTAGAATGTCTTTGTGAAAATATACACAGAAGATTATCAGCACTGCCTAGTGCTGCAAGACAACCAAGACTTGTTGCTAGAATGTTGGATCAGAATCGTCAGTAAATTAATTAAAATCTATGGATATCAAAGTTAGTAACTCTTAATAGTTCATTTAGTTGGTTACCATTTAATGGCCTGTAATCATGCATTCCAATGAAAGTTTATGTCTTCAGATCTGAACAGGGAACTTCTGTCCTTAAATTGCTTTGTGGCTCAAGATGATCCTTGTGGCTGAATTTGAAAAATTATCTTTCAAATTGGACATGATTGACCAAACAAAGCTGATCCTGAAGCAGAATCAGAAAACTTGAGTTACCGCAAGAAGCATTTACTCTAAGGAGCAGTCAAGCTAAACCTAGTCAGGGGAGCTCCACTCTGTTCATACTCTCAGGTTCTTTTCTTTCATGGTAACTGTCTCCACTGCTGTTCTTGTGTTCTTTACTTTTGTGTGTGTCTTATTAATAAACTACTACCCAATGTAAAAAACAAAGAAAACCTGTAGGGTGTCTTGATCATATCACTATTATAACTTCAAGAAGTTACAAATGTGTAAAATTTCCTGCCATTAAATACAAGAGTTTAGCAATATTTCATTAAAAAGTAGAGTAGCTGCAACTTAGGTTTTCAAAAGGAAGTTTAGATGACCAGTTGTTCAATGAAGAATTTCTTGTCTAGTTACTTGAGGATGAGCAAGGAGCAGTAAAGCAAAGGCACTTGACTCTTACTGAGCTAAAGGAAGCCACGTCATCTATGACAATTAGCTGTTTTATTATACAGACTTTTAAGAAAAAGGGAAACAATAAAGAAAGTGGTCAGTGGCATTTTGCTGTGCGACAGATCAGCATGTGAAACTGGTATTTACACATCTGTGACATAGTGTGAATCAAAAGTCTTAAAGTATATTGAAAAATGTAATATGCTATTGAAAAGTTAATTATATGCTAATACCTTTAAAAGACATTCTTTCTTGTGAATAAAATCTTAAGTTCGGGTCAAGTTCTTAGAAGAAGGATTATATAGAAGAAATATTTTTCTATAGACATTAAATAAACTAGAACATGTTCACTTCCAGAAATAAAATTTTTAGGGTTAATTAAGTGCTGTTGTCTCAAAATACTATCAACGTTAAATTTTCTTTGTAGGAAAGATAGTATAACTTGGCAGTGTTCCAACATATTTATCTTCATCTTACAGGAGCTTCTTGTGGTTCAGCCAAAAACTCTTACGCTTGTGTCAGTTAAACGTTTTTAAATACATACACTGTTACTTTTCAGACACCTGTTTTATAGGCCCCTCATATTTCAGTTTTGAAAATTATGTAAAACTAATCCAATAATTTAATAAAATATTGTTTAATATGCTAGCTATTTCTTAATGTTTTGAAATGGATGAATTTTTTAAATGATCCCAAATACTAGTGACTTAAACATTTTTCTGATTTGAAGTTTTTTAAACTCTATAGAAATTTACATGTTTAGAAAAACACCAAGGCAAGGAAAACTTCTTTATAATAAAGATATTTAAAATTCTGATCTTATAGTCCATAGCAATGAGGCTGTCTTGGGCACAAGTTATAAGAAAATACTATAAGTAACCTAAGCAAAGAATACGTCATTTAGTATATAATTCAGCATTGAGCCAAATTGTATTCATCTTTCAAGATTCAGTTTAACCTACTCTTGGGCACCTTTTTCAATCAAAGGTTGTTTGTGATGTAGAAAAAGCTCAGTACATGGCTTCTAGTCTTCACTGTACCACTATGTCTCTTGATTTCCACTTCTGCATCTATAAAATGATGAGTGGGCCAAATGACAGTGGAGGCATTTCTCACCTCTACTTACAAAGGGATCCAATTCCACTTGCACTAAATATACAACACTAATATTTAAGTACCTCTAAATATCTCAGTATTAAGAGGTATCACTAATGAAGTAGTTTGGGCTTTCTCCACACAGCTAAACCTCAGTTGTACACTCTTTCCTCTTTAAAATCTCAATCAAACAAATCTGCTACCTACAGTGTATGTAGTTCCTTTTGCCATTATCTTTACAGTATATATTCAAAATATTGTTTTCCAAAGTTACTTGGGTTATTTCTTGTCTTCACCACCCTCTTCAGTGTGTTATATGATTCATTTATAGTTTAGTTAGGTTTGTTTATAACTATTTCTTTTTTCATTCTCCCTGTCTGCTGAGTGATTTAAATTTGTGTGTGTGTGCGTGTGTGTGAAAAATTGCCCTGGTTATATAGGTAAGCTATACAAGAAGGGTATACTCAGGGAATTGTCACACACACACACACACACACACACACACACCCATGACTACTACCCTGTCCCCGTTTTCCCTCTAGTTAATTTTTTTTTCTTGCAGAGTTAGGGGTTATTCTGAAACTACTTTATGTGCATACTGGAATTGAACAAATAAGTAAGTATATTGAGGATAATGAGACTCAGATTTCTTCCTGTTAGAGAAAGAAGTTACAAATAAGGCAAAAGGAGAATGCTAGAATAAACGCTCTGGTGTTTGATTGGATTCAGAGATATAAGCATAAACTCATCGTTCTTAATCTACACAAAGATAAATGATACAGAAATACAGATGCGGTATATGCAGGTGTTAGTATACATGTATATGTCTCCTAGCTCTATCTGCTAAGAAGACTTGGAAGCAGTGACACCCAGTAATAGTGGAGCATATCTAGTACCTAGATGTGGGATTCAAATACCATTCTCCAATAGAATACCAAGGCTCCTTTCATAAATGGCTGATTCTAAAATTGAGGTAGGAAAAATGTAAGATAAGCCTGGAACAATAAGTAAGAAAATGCTTTTTAAAATGTTATTTATGAAGATATGTCAAAAAGACACAAAAGCCAACTTGACGGAGCTCCCAGTGGCCAAATCTGGAACAATTTTAGCTGCACAATGATAGTATTGGATTGTAATCTACAGAATAAAACATCCATATTGATACAAATACTTAAATATATGAGGAGAAGGGAAAGTTCTTCTTTATAGTGAGATTCCAGTTATAAATTAAGAAGTAACTGGGGAAATGGAAAGTCACCACTAGGCAAACAGCATGATGATAATGTTGCAAGCAAGAACCATCAATGGATGCTAAAATTAGTGAGTGAAAGTATAATGAGAAAAACGGATGTTTACATAATCTCAAAGTATTTCTCCACCAGATACTTATTAATTATAAAGATACATAAGTACCTAGGATAAAGAAACTGACTGAGACCACTTCAACTAGATAATCAAGGTTAATGTCACCAGTAATAATTTTTGTGACATCGTATACCACTGGTAAAATACATTAACAAAGCCACATCACTTCGGTGGTATTGCTCAAAATGCATTTTCTCAATCTAATCATTAGACAATATTGGATAAATCAAATTGAGGGCATCCTACAAAATAAGTGGCCAGTATCTTCAAAAGTATAAATGTCAAAGTCATAGGAAAACAGACTAAAGCAACTTGTCAGAGATTGATTGGATTGTCAAAGTTTGGAGGAGACTTTGGAGACATAACAACTAAATGCACTGTGGGATAAAAAAAAAAAAAACAGATCTTAGTGGGAAAACTGGCAAAAGTCAAATACATTAGTTAACAGAATTGTATAAATGTTAATGTAATGATTTCCATAATAGTATTGTGATTATGGCAGATGTTCTCATTAAGGAAAGCTGGTTGAAGGGTATACAGGAATTCTGTACTATGTTTACAACTTTTCTGTAAATAAGGTTTTAAATTAAAAAGTTTTTAAAATCATCAAAGTGAAGCAAAACCCCTTTTTGTTGGGTTTCATTAGTATATCTGTTCTTAATGAACAGTAATGAAACAAACAGAAGAACATTGAACCATCATAATTCAGCTTACAAAGTGCATATGCTGTCAGACCTCTGGTTAGGTCTCTGGCCTTTGTCCCATTTCTTAGCCTGTCTAACAGAGTATCTAATATCTGCTCCCCAGGGGACGCAGGCAAGGTTTTCATGGTCCAGTTGGTCTCCCTCCGCACTGCAGGGTGACAGCTTATTTCCCCACCATCACAGAGCTGTTGTCAGTCACTTGATCGTTGGGGGCAAGGATGAATTGGGCTAATTCTGCCTTTCATTAGGACTTTTCTAGTGAAGTCTCGTTTGGCCTGGCTCTTTTCTGAAAAACTGGAGAACATGGCTCTTTTCTGAAAAACTGGAGAACTGGGAAGTCTGACACAATAAATGAACATTCAGTTGCAATTCTAACTTTTACAGATTAGCTAAGAAAAGTAATACTGAGTAAATGTACCTGTACAGTCCTACAGCGAATTGCTTTTCCATACTTTTTTTTCATTTTTGTAAAAACTTCGTGTGATAGATATTAGCTCCATTTTATAAATAATGATACTGAGGCTCAGAAAAGTTAAATATCTTGCCAAATGACACATTAAATATGGAAAACCAGATTCAAACTCAAGTCTATTTGACTCCAAAGCATGCTGTTGTGTTTTTTTCACTTACAGGTTCAACAGAAAAACATATATATACATCATTACATGAAATACATATATAAAAGAATAAGGAGGTAATTTCATCATAGCATCAGTCCCCATCCATATAGAGCTCTTCTTTTTTGGTGCTTCTGTAAGCAGTGAACTCTTCTCTTTCATGCTTCCCTTTTTAATTGACTGTGACCTCCAAATTTTAATTTTATTTTAAATGTCTATTTTTATATTTTAAATTTCCTCTTGATATTTCTCTTTAGACTTCATTTTTATATTTTAAATTTGAAAGTCTCAAATCCCTTATTTCATAGGCAAGTTGTATATCCCTTTAGATTGTAAACATCTTAAGAGCAGTTACCATGTCCTATACTCCTTTTGAATTTCCCAAAGCCTCGAGCAAGACTAGGATCCAGTAATTACTAGATGATTAGTAGTCTTCAGATTCGTAGTGTCTAATAAAACTAAAGCAGCAAAAAGGAAACTATTAAATACTGTATTGGAATCTTAGCCAGCAAATGGATGTTATCCTCAGTCTTCTTGCTCTGAAATTATTTAACCACTTGATTGCTATTCTGCTGCAGCCATGACAAATTACTACAACACTAACTGGCTTAAACAACAGATTTATTATTTTATAGCCTGCTGGTTATACTTCCATCACAGATCTCACTGGGCTAAATTCTAAGTGTTGACAGAATGGCATTTTTGGAGATTCTAGGAGAGAATCTATTTCCTTGCTCTTTTGGGTGTTGGCAAATTTCAGTTCCTTTTGATTGTAGGCCCCAGGACTCCACGAAACAGTTCCATCACCAAAGAACTCCTTCATGCTACCCCTTTTTAGTCATACCTTCCTTCTACCGCAAACTCGGGCAACTATGCTTTGTTCTCTCTCACTAGAGTTTGCGTTTTTGAGAATGTCATATGGATGAAATCATACAGTATGAAACATTAGTATCTGGCTTCTTTCACACAGCGTACCTTTCAGATTCATTCAAATTGTTGCATGTATCCATAATATGACTCTTTATTACTGAGTACTATTCCATTGTATGGATACACCACAGTTTATCCATTTACCACTGAAGGAAATTTAGGTTGTTTCCCATTTATGGAGATTATGAATAAAGCTGCTATAAACATTGATGTATATGTGTTTTTTGTGTGAACATGGTTTTCATTTCTCTACGGTTTTAAATACCTAGAAGTGGTATTGTTGAGTAATATGTTAAGTGTATGTTTAATGTTTTGAGAAAATACCAAACTGTTTTCCATAGTGGCTGTACCATCCCACGATTAATGTATGAAAGATCCACTTTCCCCACATCCTCACCAGTATTTGATTTTGTAAGTTGTTTTTCACTTCAGCCATTCTAATAGGTGTCTTTTTATAATGTGTTGTTTTCACTTGCATTTCCCTAATGGCTAGTGAAGGTAAACATCTTTTCATGCACATATTTGCCATCTTCATATCCTCTTTAGTGAAGTGTCTCTTCATGTCTTCTGTGCATTTTCTAATCAAGTTATTTGTTTTATTATTATTATTAAGTTTTTAGTGTTCCTTACAGTTGTGATAAGTATTTTCTTTCAGTCTGTAGCTTGCCTTTTCGTTCTCTTATCGTAGTCTTTCACAAAGCAAAACTTAGATTTTGATGAGGTCCATTTTATCAATTTTTCCTTTTATCTATCTTGCTTTTGGTGTCATGTCCAAGAACACTTTACCTAACCCTAGATCACCAGAATTTTCTCCTTTGTGTCCTTCACTTTTTATTATATATATATATAGAGAGAGATATCACATCTTGTTATCCATTCACACATCCATGGACCACGGACACTTTGGTTATTTGCATGTCTTGGCTATTGTAAATAATGCTACAATGAATGCTCACTTTTTAAAAAACTATAAATAAGCTCTTCTTTAAGAGTAAGAAAATGTATATTATAATGTTTACTGCTTGAACTTGTAGTCCTTTATTATCATTTTTAATATCTGCTGGCTCTGTAGTGGTACTCCCTTTTCATTCTTGATATTAGTAATTTGTGGCTTCCCTCTTCTTTTGTCAGTCTTTCTGAACATTTTTCAATTTTATTGATATTTTCAAAGAATCAGCTTTTTGTTTCATTATTTTTTCTCTATTTTCTGTTTTAAATTTTATTGATTTCTGCTCTTTATTACTTCTTTCCTTCTGTTTGCTCTGGGTATATTTTGCTCTTTTTATTTTTTTAACACAGAAGCTTAGAATTTAAACTTTCTTTTATACTATAAGCTTTTAATACTATAAATTACCCTTAAAGCAATGCTTTAGGTACATCCCACAATTATTTTTCTTTTTTAAATTAAATGTATTGGGGTGAAAATTGTTAGTAAAGTTACATAAATTTCAAGTGTACAATTCTATAATACATCATCTATGTATCACATTCTGTGCTTACCACCCAGAGTCAGTTCCCCTTCCATCACCATATATTTGATCCCCTTTACCCTCATCTACCACCCCCTTTCCCCCTTACCCTCTGGTAACCACTAAACTGTTGTCTGTGTCTATGAGTTTTTGTTTCTTTATTTGTCTTGTTCCTTTGCTGCTTTCAGTTTTATATCCCACATATGAGTGAAGTCATATGGTTCTGTACTTTTTCTGTCTGACTTATTTCACTTAGCATAATAATCTCAAGATCCACAAATGTTGGTATGTTGTTTTTAATTTTCCTTATTGACCCATAAATTCTTTAGAAGTGTGTTAATTTCCATAGTGGAGATTTTCTATCTTTCTGTTATTGAGATCTAGTTTAAATTCATTATAGTGAAAGAACATACTTTGTATGATTTCATTTATTTTAAATGTGTTAAGTTTTGTTGTATGATCCTGGCTATGCTCTGTCTCCATGAATGTGCTGTGTACGTTTGAAAAGAATATGTATTCTGTGGTTGTTGAGTGAAATGTTCTATAAATGTCCATTGGATGTAGTAGTTGTTAGTGTTGCCTAGTTCTTCTATATCCTTGCTGACTTTCTGTTTGCTTGTTGTGTCAATTACCAGATTTTGCTGATGTAGTAGTTGTTAGTGTTGCCTAGTTCTTCTATATCCTTGCTGACTTTCTGTTTGCTTGTTGTGTCAATTACCAGATTTTGCTGTATATAATGCACATTTTTTTGTCCAAATTTGTGAGGGGAAAATATGGATTCACATTATACATGGGTAGTACTAATTCCATATATATATAAATGTTTTTAATTATTTTATTTGTGTTTATGAGTTAAAAGTGTAACTCTAGAAATCAATAACAATATCTGCATGCAAAATAATAGCATGGAATAGAATAATCAGTTTTGTTGAACTTGCAATGATGAAAAGTCTTTGGCCTTCTGTGATATGTAAATACCATAAATTTGTTACCGGTACATAAAATTTCTTGTACCTTGTATTTGTTCTTGTGTTTTGTAATTATTTGTTACATAAAATTTTTTGTACCATAATGTTAAAAAATAAATGCTAAAATTCCTTCATAATACAAAAAAAAGTACCTAAATGTAAACAAATAAAAATTTGAATTAAAATGAAAGATTTTTTCCCTGAAAGTTGGGGCCAAAAATGTGGGTGTGCATTATACACGGGAGTGCATTATACACTGCAAACTACAGTAATATACGAGGAATATTGAAGTCTCCAGTTATAATCATGGATTTGCTGCTACTTTCTATTCTGTCAGTCACATATTTTGAAGTTTTGTTGCTGGATGCATACACATTTAAGATTGTGAGGTCCTCTCTGTGAATTGACTTTATCATTTTATAGTGTTTCTCTATATCATAATTTTCTTAGCACCAAAGTTTACTTCGATATTAGTCACCCTCGCTTTCTTTTAATTAATGTTTCATTGGTATTTCTTTTTCCTTCCTTTTACTTTTAACCCACCTATATCATTAGATATAAAATAACTTTTTTGTAGAGAGCTATAGATGGAGCTTGTTTTTTCAAATCTATTCTGACAGTCTCTGTCCCTTCATTGGCTTGTTTAGACTATTTATATTTAATGTAACTTTTGATGTTTGGATTTAGGTTTACCATTGTATGGTATTTCTGGGGGTTTTTCCCTCTGTTTTTTCATCTGTTCTCCTTTCCTGCTTTCTTTTGGATCATTTGAATATAATTTAGTATTCAATTTTCGTTTATTTATTTCATTTTTAACTATATCTCTTTATGTAGATTTTTTAGTAGTTGCTCTATAATCAACTTAGAATTCATATCGTACCACTTTAGGTGGAATATAGAAACCGTACTCCCATGTGGGTCCCATCACCCCCCCTTCTTTATGTTGTACTTGTCACATGTACTGCATCATTTCTCTTGTTCGCTTTCATTCCTGACATTTCAAGTTTCCCTCTGATATCATTTCCCCTTGTTTCTGAAGATCTTCCTGTAGTAGTTCTTTTAGATCAGGTGGCAATGAACTCTGTTAGTTTTCCTTCATCTGAGAATGCCTTTATTTTATCTTCGTTTCTGAAGTGTAGTATATTTTCACTAAATACAGAATATGGGGTTGATAGCTTTCTTTTCATTTACCACTTTAAAAATGTTCCTCCTCCTTACGGAATTATTGATTTCTAATGATAAATCTGCTGTCTTTGAAATCATTGTTCCTTTACAATCATGCATTATTTTTTTCTGGCTCTTTTCAGGATTTATTTTAAACTCTAGTTTTAGGAGTTTTATTGATGGTTTGGGACTGGATTCGGGGGGTTTAATCCTGTTTGAGATTCAGTTAACTTCTTGAATCTGTTGTGTCGTTCTAGGACTCCAATGGCATGAATATTAGATATTTTACTATTGTCTTACATATCTCTGAGACTTTTTTAAAAATCATTTTACTCTCTGTTGTGCAGGTTGGATAATTTCCATTGATCTATCATCAGGTTCACTGATCTTTCCTCTTTCATCTCCATTTTGCTATTGAGCCTATTCAGTGATTTTATAATAAAAAAAAAAAAGTATTACTGTATCATTCTAAAATTTCCTTTGGGTTCTGATTTATATCTTTTATTTGCTGATGAAAATTTGCTGAGACTTTGTCTTTCCATTCTTTTCAAGTGTGTTCACCCTTACTTCTTGGAACACTTTTATAATAATAGCTAGTTTAAAATCTGAAAGGTAAATCATCGCCAGCAGACTGGGGAAGAAGACATGACAATAATTTCAACATCTGTGCTTTCTCAGTGTTGCCATCTTTTGATCATATTTTACTATATAAGTTGAGATTTTCCTGGTTCTTCATATGCCAAGTAAGTTTGGATTTTATCCTGGACATTTTGAATATTATCTTTTGAGACTCTTGGTCTTATTTAAATCCTGTGGAGAACTTGATATTTTTGGTTTAGCAGGCAACTTATTCAGTTATATCAGTCTCTAAGTTACAACTAACTTTCTCTGGGTAGTGGTCATATCCCATACTTCAGTTCTCAAAGTCTGTGCAGAAGTTTGGGCATGGACCCAAGAGTTCACAAACAATTTGATGGGGTCACTTTCCTGTTTTCCTCCCTTTCCATTATCTCACCAATACTTTCAGTTCTCTTGGACTCCCCTTTTTAGTCTTCTATCCCAAAATCTGGGACTGTATTTGCCATACTTTGCAACGTATTTAACTACAACTAGGACTACAGGAAAAAGAGCTGCAATATAGGGAAAAAAAGAACTCAGTGGAAGTTGTACCACCCTTTTGGGGCCACTGCTCCTCTGATTGGAGAAGAAAGTTACCCTCCTTGGAGTTTTGGGTACCTTTCGGCCCTTACTGTCACCACGGTCTCGACCTCTACCGTGTGGTGACCAGGGGGCTGGGACACAAGAGAATAGAGCGGAAAATGAGTATTTTTTCCTTCTTCAAGCACGTTCCTACTCCTTGAGCCTAAACTAGTTTTTCCTAGAGCTTTCTCTGCCATTTTCCAGTGTCCACTTCTTGGCTTTAGGCTGCCTTGAATCCAGGCCAGGGAGTGGGTGGAATCATTTTGAGTTCAGTGGAACTTTGAATTCTTGTCTTCTTCCCCAGTCTGCCTGAGATAATTTACCTTTCCGAGACCTCAGTAGTAACTCCATGCGTTCTACCCAGGGTTTTTTCAGCTGTATTTAATGAGACATGCAGGGTGGTTTGTGCTTATCCCATCTTAACCAAAGATCACCTTAGGTATATTTTTTACCTTTGTGTAAGTTAACAGGTATTCATTGAGGTTGTGAATTACACTTACTGTGACTTTGCTGGACAGTTATACCAAAAAACATGCATATTTAAAAATTAAAGGATACAGAAAAGAAAACTAAGCTATCTGGAAATTTTCGGAAAAAGTACACAGTGAAATAAACATTCCATCCATAATTAAAGTTTGTATACTTTATGTTTGAATTCAGAAATCGACATTTGCTGTTTGGATAGTATTTCTATAGCACGGATACTAGGGTGGGAATAGCAGAGAGCAGGGTCAGGGAAGACACAAAATGAGAGAGATGTGAACTGATAAGAACCAGATTAGTGTGGTTGTGTAGATATGCATTCTAGAGGAAGAGATGAAAGCCGGAGAGGAGTCTCATTCAGTTAGCCACTCACAGTGTCTTATTAGAGATTGCTAATAATACATTACCACAAACACGTGGTTAGCAAGAGTTAGAAACACATTGGTATGAATTTCAAAAATGTTAGTTTTAGAATGTAGAACATGTGCTGTGCTAAATAATCAGTCCTGTACTTTGAACTGTTCTATCCTGCCATTGAAAGTAAGTCTTCTGGGTTTCGTTTGGGATTTTTTTGTTTGTTTGTTTGTTTTTGTTTTTTTATTATTGGGGAGCAGTTTTATTCCAGGACCCATCAGCTCCGAGTCATTGTTTTCAATCTAGTTGTGGAGGGCACAGCTCACTGGCCCAAGTGGTAATCGAACCGGCGATCTTGGTGTTAGCACTGCACTCTAACCAACTGGCCGCGCTCTTCTGGGTTTTTAATTAAAATGAATTTCTTTTGCCATTCTTGTTTTTACTTACTAGAAATTTCTTATGGCAAATTGAACAAGTACTACCTCTTTTGATCTAAACTTGTGATATTTATCTTTGATCTTTTTTATAAATTAAATTTTCAACTTTGAAATAAGTAGAGATTCACAAATAATTCACAAATAGTTTTAGATTCACAAATAATATAGAGATCCTGTTTACCTTTTCCCCAGTTTTCCCCAATGGTAGCATCTTACAAAACTATAGTCCAGTGTCACAGCCAGAATACTGACACTGATATAGGCAAGATACAGAAAAATTCGACCACAACAGGGCTCCCTAGTTGCTTTTGTACACCCATCATTCTTCCCCTCCCCTCTACCTCACCCTTAATCCCCGACAACCACTAATATGTTCTCTATTTTTATAATTTTGTCATTTTAAGAATGTTATATAAGTGGAATCATGCAGCATGTAACATTTTTGGGTTGGCTTTTTTCACTTTTCACAATTTCTTGGCGATTCATCTAAATTATTGCATGTACAAATAGTTTGTTCCTTTTTATTGCTGAGTCGTACTTCATGACTTATTTTTCAGCTACATTTTGCCATTATTTGGGGGGGTTGCAGTCTTGTTACTCCGTTTTTCTGATTTATATATTTGCTTTGGAATTTAGACTAAAAGCAAAACCGTAGGAACATTCCAGTTTTCCTTTCCAAATTGCATTTAAGTTAATCATTCATAATGTGTTGGCATCACTAAGTCTTACAAATCTTACGTGCAAGTAGACTCTCTTCTTACATTTCCTAAAGTAGGAGATCAAAACACGTAAGGGGGAATCCTACTTGAAGAATATTTAGAACAGCCCCTGTCCCAGTACACCTTCATGCTAGTCTGGGGTGGAGCAGGAAAGAGCCTGTTACTGGACAGCACCCAGCAGTGAAAGAAGTGTGTTCACATTACAGGCCAGCATTAGGATCTTACTGTTTTCATTAGTCAACATGGTTTTAGTTGTTGAACCAAATTTCCAACCCCACTAATGAGGGAAAGAATGGAAACTTCCAGTTTTTAAATTGTGGTAGATAAGTCTGGGACCAAATTCTGAAGTATGTTAAATGCTCATCTAAGGAACCTAGATTTTATTCCAAGCAGAAATGAAGGAATGAAGAAGTGAATAAATAATTGGCTTGCAGACAGCACTTAAATTAGCTATAACTAAGTAGAAAAGTTAGTAGTGTTCAAAATATCATTTTAACCTTTTGAATACCAGTGTTACCTTCCACCTTAACAAGAAGTAACTGGCTGTTTTGATTTTCATTTAAAGAGAAATAGGCATAGATATATAATAAAGGTTTATTACTATCATATCAGGTTAGTTTTAAGTACATGCTTTGGAGAGAAAAAGAAAGGATTATTAGAGATTTTCACACTTAGCAAACACTGGTGCTTATCCCTACAGTTTTGGAAAAACTTTTCCAGGAATTTTTAAACTGTGATTTTGCTGATGGCAAATATAAAATGAGAATTCTTTAGCAGAAGTCGATCTCATCGTTACCTACTTTATACAATGTTTTTGGGGGGTTCCTTTTTTGCTAGAGAGGTTTGTGCATATTTTAACTATTTTTTACACAGTGATCATCTTTAAGTAGTCATAGAAAAGTTAATGAGTGAAGAAATGCTGCTGAATTAATCCACCCAGTAATCCAAGGCACTTAAAGAAATACATGCTTTAATGTGAGCAAAGATTTTACTTGATTAGTGCTCTATTTCTCAATTCAATGATCAAACTTAGGGAAATCTAAATCAAGATTTTTGACTGACATTCAGTTGGATTTGATTGGGGTATAGGTAACTACATAATGTTTTAGTATGACTTTAAGTATTCTGATTATAATTATGATATATACTCTGCTACTATTTTTAAAGGGTTTTAACTTCATGTCTTTCATATATGCACATATTCTTAATAAATTATTATAATAAATAAAACACACCTGAATATATAAACCAAACTTTCTGCTTGCCAAAATAATCTTGACTCTGCATCTGACTATCCATATTGACTCTGATCTTATTCTGTATACAAGACTAGAATCAGCCCACTTGACTGACTTCGCACTAATGAAGTAAACATATAGGTGGCAGAAATGGATAATAGACACCTAGAAATATTTATCAGTATCATTATTATTATTTGTTACTGTTTAACAGTAGTTAGAATAATGAATAGAGTCAAAGAAAAAATATAGTGCCTTGTGAATTTACTCTGGGTACAGTGAAATTTGGTCTAGTCTTCTTTCTGGTTCTCTGTAGTTACCCAAAGGGTGTAGTGAAAAGAGGTTTTAGAGCCATTCAGACCAGAATTCAAATTTCACTGCTTCCACCTGGTAGCTGCATGGCCTAGGGCAAGTTGTTTAACCTCCTCGAGCCTCGACTTTGGGTATTACTTTTTTTCACTTAGAAAATAGGTAGTTATGAAAGTTAAAGGAAATAAGTTTATAGAGCATCTAGCACAGTGCCTAGAACGTAGAAATCTGTGCTTTGAGTGAGAAATAAAACAAGTAATCCTACTACTTATAGGTAGAGTTCCTCTTCTAAAACAAATACTAACATCCCATTTTTCTTATAATTCCAGAATTATATATAAATCTTCATTAATTTTGCATCTCTGAAATATTTTACAGATTTAATAAAACTGCTTATTTTTTTAAAAAGGCTGTACTTTCCAAGGGCACATTATTATATTTATAAAAAGAAAAATCCAAAATAAATATAATCTAAAAGTTTTCTTTTCACATTTCTAGAGGTTAAAGCGTTTGTGACACATGGATCTATTTTAATCCTTTGCTCTTTGATTTTAGCAGGAAAGGAAGGACAAGAAATCCTGGGGCCTGAAGCTCAAGCAGATGAAGCTGGATGTTCAGGTACTCTCTTGCCATTTCCTTTTGTACTAGATAGTCTTTGAACAAAGCCTTTTGTTCACTGGTTTTTGCATTCGTGAGTCCTGAATTTAGTCTATTAATATTTCCTCCTCTTTTATTTTCTTACTCTCCTTAAATGTGTCAGTACAGAGGCAGTATATGAAAGTTAGGAATTTATATTCTTTAAGTACAATTTTAAACTTATAGATTGATACAGTAGAGCAGATTTCCATCTTTAAAGATGACAAGTATAATCTACAAATAATCCAAAATATAAGTGTTTGAATGATGATTTTAATTTCTGTCAAAATTTTTACCAAGGTTATAAAAATGTAGATCTATTTTGAGTTTCATTATTAGTTACCAGGATCTGCATTAAAATTGCCCACAAGACAGAAAGCAGAAGAGAGAAGAATAAGCAAGTATCCTGGGTTATCTCTAAACCAGATGAGAATCATGAATATTGATGAGTTGAATGAACATGTCACAGCAAACAAGAGAATCAAAAATGTTTCTTGTGCTTTCTGTGAGTGAAAAAAGCCAAAATAAAGTGGAACTACAGCAAATAAAGAAATTTGCTCCTAGGTAACTAAAAGTATATACTCCCTGAGACTTAAGCCTCTTCCTCTATAATAAATTCAGATCAGATTTAAAAAGCAAAAGAGTAAGTGCGAAACTGAAATCTAGACCTTGTGTACAATTCCAGGCACTTACTGTGTCACATACGTCAGCTAGAACTCTTAGAATGTAAGCTTCAAAAATGAATTCCAAATTATTAAGACATTTCCTTAAAATACTACACTTAAAATTAGTGCAATTGTATTTTGTACATTCAACTATAAATTAAGTATTCTAACATATAGTTTTAATTAAATTTTCTGTGTTCTCTTCTTTGGTTTAACATTTATAGTTTTATTTTTTCCTTTGCAGTGAATTTTAGGAATATTCCATATAATCATATAAATTATCTTTCATTATGTAAATGAGTATGTTTCATAGTAATGTGTCAAAACACATTTTTATCTCTAAGATAAACATTAGCACTCCCATACAGTCAGTCAGCTCTGTAAAACAGAGTAGATCTTTATGCTGTTATTAATGGTATGTTCCAAATTAATTAAATAATAATGGAATATGTGATAATTTATGATGCCCGCAGCCTAAGATTTTATATTCTGCTTTTAACTTGGTTGTGTTTAACTTGCATAAATAATGTATTCAGGTACACTTATCAAATATTTGTCATGCTGAATTACACATCATACAAAAGATTTAAACTGGTTGTTTGTTATTAGTAAAATTATGTTAATAAACACAAAAGACTGTTGTTTATTACTCAGTTCCAGGTTTACAGTATTTTACCTCAGAATTTGCCCTTCACTACAAAAATGAATGAATTCTTTCAATTCGGAGTATTGAGTCGTACATAATTTCCCTCCTTCCCCACCCCCCCAAAAAAAAATCACCTCTGGAAGGTAAAGTAACCTTGTGTTAACCAGAGTTGCTGTGGAAATGTAAGTTGTCCCCACCCACAAGATGATTCCTGCTGCATTATTTCCCTGCGACGCGGAGAGTTAGGACTAAGCACACATTTAAGAAAGCCCTGATCAGTGCAGTTTTAAGGAAAGCAGGATGGAATTAGATATTGGAGACTTTTGAACAGTTCAACTTAAAGTTATGTTTTACCTTTGCTGTTGTTACGTCCGTGACTTCTGGGGAATAATGTACTGACACAGTAAACAAAAACATTGTACAAAGGTCACCATCATTCTTTCAGAACTTTGTCAGATCCTTTCTATAGCTGACTTCCTTTTGCAATTCATGAAGTTAAAAGAACTATAGTTGGAGCTTAGTATTCAGAGAGTGAAAAATTCACCCAAACGTCCTTTGTTTCTTCTGAGCGTCCCTTTTCCATTTATATAGTTAATAGTTTAGAGTTTCAGAAATTGAGAATGAAGATAGGAGGAAACTTAAGAATACTTTATTCTGTTAGAAATAGTGCTCGCTTTAGCAGCACATATACTAAAATTATTCTGATAGAAATAAAATCTCGATAGCTAAATAAAAATTTTTAGTTTTTATATTAAATGTTTGTCTCTTTATTATTGTTCCCACTAATTTGTGACTATAACCCTCTAATACTACACTTTGGCAAATTATTATAGTCCTATAATTCTATAATTTGACAATCAACTCTGAGCTTCGTCATATATAAAAGAAAAAAATTATCATTATATGTTTCTGAGAATGTGCTTTTCTCTCTAGTATTTAAATACATAAGTTTATCAGCCTAAGACTAGGAATTTTGCTTTACAGTTGACCTTTTCACAATGTGTACTTCCCAACACTTTAAATTTTATGGGTAAAACTGCAGAATTTCTGGTCTCTGCCTGAAATTGGCTTGGTATATACCAGTTCATGGAGACAGTGTAGTTTAATTGGAAAAGCCCAAATTTGCTACCAGATACCTAATGACAAACCGTCTATTCTAATAGCAATACGTTTTTATTGTGTGATTTTGGAAAAGTTATCTAACTTTTCTGATCCTAATTCTTTACCAGGAAAAATTTTAATTGAGAAATTACTATGTTTGCATTACAGGACTACTTTGAGGAAAATAAGTAACAATTATATAGCACTTACTATATGCCTGGTACAATAATAAGCACATACTAAATTAGTTTAATCCTCACAACAACTCTAAGAGGTACTGTTGTTATCCTCCTAATTTGATATTATATAAATTGATTATGTACTGCCTCATAAATTTCTTAATGGACATATAAAATGTTTCATTTTAAGTGTAAGTGATTACAAACAGTCTAATTTCTGGCATATTAAAAATTACATTTTTGACATCACTTATATTGTGAAATCTGTAACAATTTAATAACTACTATCATTCACTTTTTAAAAAATATCATTAAGCTCTTCAAGAGTCAGAAATGTTATATCATACTGTTTACTCTTTGAACTCATATTTCCAGTCTACATAGAATTTGATGCTGACATAGTATATGTTTCTTGTTTGAAGGTATTTTTTTTTTTTGATCAACTGTCATTACTTTACAAGAAAAACATCTACATAAATTGAAATTCAAGTTTCTCTTTAATATTTAGGAACCACAAAGCTCAAAAGGTTTTTTTTAAAAATTATAGATTGATTTATCATATATTAGTATCACACGGTTGCTCACAACATAAATACATACAAGTTTTAATAAATTATTATTCAAGAAAAATATTACTGGAAATTAATTTAGAGGAACTGACGTATTCTCCAAATAGTTCATATATCGATAGTTTAATGTTACTTATTTCTAGAAGAAAATGTGTTAAGCATTAATTCTGTTTTGATTTTTTGTTTAGTACTGAAATAACCTTATTCTACTAAATAAAAAGATGAAATACATTTTTGTTACAACTGATATACTCAATTCTTTACATATCTTCAGAATTACATGTAAAAAGTTATGGTTATCTATCAGTAAAAATCTTTTTAATGTCCTGTCAACTGACAGTTCTATTAAATGTTCTTCAAGTTTGTTGAAAGCAAAAATTCAAAGCCAACTAATTTGCTAAAGGATTTGTTTTCCAGTCATTAGAATCATTCACTCGTTTTCTGGAACATCAACCAAAAAGGCTTTACCAGTACTTATTCATCAAAGGACTGATACCTGTTTGGGGCTTTTATTTATTTTCCCCCTCACAAAAAGGCACCTGTTTAATATATTCAGAAATAGTTGGGGAAATTGAAATGCTGTTAATTTTAGTACCTTTTGTCAATACATTTTTATATGTTTTTTTTAATCTTACCACATGAATTAACTATATTTTGATCAATACCTTAGAACTACAAACTTGGTTCGTTCAATTTCTAGCTCATTGGTACCTAATAATCTAACTAGCGAAGCCAATTACCAGACTGTCAGCCAAATCAGATTTTCTGTCAGAAAAAAAGTGTCTCTTCATTTTGCTAATTCAAATAAGTGTGTCAGTATATATTTTGAGGAATTTTATAAAAATTTTCTCTGATGAATGTATGAATTATAAATAATGAGAAATATATAAAGTGTAAATAAATTCATCTTTTACAAATAAAATATTCAAATAGTGAGATTATTTAGATCTAATCTAATTTTTATTAATTGTAAAAATCTTTGTCTCCAAATGAGTATATTTACAACCATTTATAGTATATTGGTAAGCTTATAGCTTATTGAAGATACAAGATTCGTGTATAAAATACAGACTATATAATTCTGAAAAGTATACTATTTAAAACTCATCATTCCAGAGTGTGTGTGTGTGTATGTGTGTGTGTAGTTCCTAGGATATAGAAAATATAAACATAAGTGGAGACTGTTTAATTGAAATAAATATTTTAAAATATAATTTGACAAGATATTTTAAGTGTCTTATCAAATACATAAATTTATAAGAAATCACATAAAACACAAATTTTATTAATGAGTTTTATCTAGTTTAACTTGAAAATTTGAAGTTACATTGAAAAGACTCAATGACACTGACTTATACTGCTTTAGCTGTTCAAAAATGCTTATTGTTCCAGCTAATGACAGATGCTTGGAATTATTTTTGAGAATACTCTTTGCTTTACTCTCATCAGGCTCCTAAAAGGCAATGAATTTTTTAATAATAGGGAATGGAACAGGTGAGGCATTAAAGGGAAATTACTCTCACTCCTACTGGCCATATTATTATAGCGCTGATTTCAGAGCTTCCTAACTAGGACCAGAATATCCCCATTTCGATGACCATGTTTTACCCCTGACAGAAATCCGTGTAAACAGGAAAGACTGCAAGGCCTATAGTGAGTGGTTTTATGTTGTCTTGATTAATTAGTAAAGAAGATTTTTTCCCCAATCAGTATTTTGAATTGTTTTTCCTTTGCCAAGCTGGAGGTTTTTACACTCTGAGGCAATGCACCATATTAATGTACTGGATCAATGGAGGGATATGCTTTTTTTTCAAGTTATAGCAAAGGATACTGTGAAAGGGAAGGCTAAAGAGAAGAAACTTCAGGATTCTAAGAAAGAGTATACATTGAAATTGAGGATCTGGAGATAGATTCCCTTAAAACCAAAAGTTTCACCTTACCTCTTAAAGAGTCTTCGCTTACCCCTGGATCCAGTACCCCAGTTTGGTGTCTACTGGCATGAACTAAATAATACAATTCTTAATATATAGGAGATGCTAAATAATTAATAGCTGTTGGCTGTATTAAAAAGGAGAAAAAAAATGATGGATCATCATTATTATTAGGTCATTGACTCTGAGGTTTTAAGCAGCAGCCACCCAGAGGAGTTCTGTTACTTCTACTGTGCAGGAGATTTAGCAATATTGTTTTCACAACTGTTGAACAAAAAGATGCCCATACATCATCAGCTTCATTTGGCTCAATTTTAGCCTGGTGGGAAGTGCTGTTTTACAAATTTAGAACTGACAGTACAGTCTGAAGTGTGTAAGAAGTCACCCATGAGACACTTGGGAGGCATCCTAACCCATTACAGTTACTGCCAGTGTGAAGCAGACTTTCTCCTCTGGAGCCAGTGGGGAAAATGGAGGAAAACCTTAGTTCAGCAGCAGTGCTGTTTTAGAAACTCAGCAGCGATCTGGGCCACTTTCTCAAAGTGCAAGCATTTTGTTCTCTCTTGAACCTTTCTAAATAACTCAGGGGGGAAAAAAATGCCTCTGCTTTAGTGCCCCAGTTAAAGAGCAAGGATAGCCTAGTTTGTATATGAATACTAGGAGAAATAAGAAGCAATTTTATCAATTTGATACTCTGACTTTTATTAGAAATCTTTCTAACCGTAGGTAATAATAAAGACATTTTCTAAGAAATCACATAATTGAATAACTGAACTTCAGAGTGGTTTATATTGAGAATGATTCAGATTTAAAGTACAACTCTAAGTAAATATGATACAATCGGTTTGCCTGGAAAAACTAAGGATTGGGAACTAAGGTTTTCTCTTTTCCTTTTTTCTTTGTTTTATCATTGACTGAGAAACTAAGAATTCAGCCTACTGTGTTCATCTTCTCTGTCTCTTGTTTATCAGTAAAATGGAATAGAACTACAACTCTGAAGCTTAAAAAAGAATATTGTGAAAATTTCAAGACTTTATAACACTTTAAATATTTTTTAAAATGACTTAATAGATTATAACAGAATGAGTGGATTTTGTTTTTAATATTCAGTCACTATTTCCTACAAATTTAAGAATAATCACACATTCTCTCAAGATAATTTCTCATTTAGAAAAACTTTGTGAATGACTTGGTGGTGAAATTGCGTTTTATAAAGTATGCATTTCTGTTAGTAAAAGATGACGACTGCGACTCAGAGGCAGAAAATGAACAAAACCATGATCCTAATGTTGAAGAGTTCCTGCAACAGCAAGACACTGCGGTCATTTACCCCGAGGCGCCCGAAGACGACCAGAGGCAGGGCACACCAGAAGCCAGTGGTCATGATGAAAATGGTAAATGGAGACTCACGGTTGTTTCTCTTTCATCTTGAAAGGATTACTATTTCCATTACTCTACTGCGGGAAGCTACTCTCCCACTGTAGGGAACGTTTTTGAAAACCAAAATGTATTGCAAGTGGCTGTAGAGTAATCTCTGTAATTAATGGAATATTGTCCATAATAACTACAGTATTATATTAGGGGCATCTCACGTATGTAGGGCTGATGCCTCTGCATGTGAAATGCTTAGAACAGTGCCTGGACATTGATTTCCATTCACTGACATGGCAGCAAGTAGTAGAAATGGGAACTGGAATGACCCTTATTGCCCCTTGATTCTTTTCCACTATTATAGCAAGTAACACACGGTTGTCTGGTTCAAAACATACTAATTTGGAGACAAATGTTTTTTCTGTATCTGCTTTAGTCCACTGTGTTGTGGACAGCCAATGTGTAAAGAGTGGCAAAATGCAATCAATAATTATAAAGTGTTCACACTCTCCTGAAAAGAAATAGGTTGTCATTCTGCCCTTCCATGCACTAGTGGTAACAGGTGAAAATAGCATGCAGATGTTCCTAAAAGAAACTTTATGCGAGATCTGTACCAAATAATAAGAAGTTACTTGGAATGTTTAAGAATACTTCAAGTTTTAATATCCTAAATGTGGTTTGATTTTTCCAGGGTTCCCAGTTTAATGGATAGATTTAGCTTAATATTCAAATAATCAATGTTTTTTAAGGTTTTTTTAGAGCAGTTTTAGATTTACAACAAAAGTGAGACAGAAGTACTGAGATTGCCCATAAGTCCCCCTGGCCCATACATACATAGCCTCCCCCATTATCAACAGGACTCGCCAGAGTAATGTTTTTCTACCAAGGATGAACCTCCACTGACACATCATAATCATTCAAAATCCATAGTTTACCTTAGGGTTCACTCTTGGTGCTGTACATTCTGGGGGTTTGGACAAATGTTTCATGACATGTATCCATCATTATAATATCATACAGAGTAGTTTCACTGCCCTAAAAATCCTCTGTGTTCTGCCTAGCCATCCTTTCCCCCTCTCCCCATACCCCTGGCAACTACTGATCTCTTTATGTATCCACAGTTTTGCCTTTCCAGAATGTCATGTAGTTAGAATCATCCAGTATGTAGCCTTTTCAGATTGACTTCTTTCCCTTAATATGCAGTTAAGGTTTCTCTATGTCTTTTTATGGGTTGATAGCTCATTTCTTCTAAGAATTGAATTATATTCCATTGTGTGGATGTACCACAGTTTATTAATCCATTCACAGACTGAAGGAGATTTTCCAGCTTGTGGTAATTATGAATAGAGCTGCTATAAACATCTGTGTACAGATGTTTGTGTGGACAAAAGTTTTCAGTTCCTTTTGGTAAATACCAAGAAGCATGATTGTTAGATCATATGGTAAGAATATGATTGATTTTGTAAGAAACTGCCAGATTATCTTCCAAAGTGGCTGTACCAGTTTACATTCCTTCCAGCAATGTATGAGAGAGAGTTCCTGTTGTTCCACTTCCTTCCCAGTATTTGTGTTGTCAGTGTTCTGGCTTTTTCCTATTCTAATAGGTGTGTAGTGGTTTCTTGTTTTAATTTGTATTTCCCTAATAATATGTGAGGTGTGGAGCATCTTTTCATATTTATTTGCCGTTTGTGTATCTTTGGTTGAGCTACCTATCAAGGTCTTTGGCCCATTTTTTTATTTAGTTATTTGATTTTTTATTGTTGATTTTCAAGAGTTCTTTCTATCTTTTGGATAACAGTCCTTTATCAGATGTGTCTTTTGAAAATATTTTCGTCAGTCTGTGACTTATCTTCTAATTCTCTTGATATTGTCTTTCTCAAAACAGAAGTTTTTAACTTTAATAAAATCCAGCTTTTCAATAATTTCATGAATTGTGCCTCTGCTGTTGTATCTGAAAAGGCATCACCTTACTCAAAGTCATATAGGTTTTCTCCTGTAATCTAGGAGTCTTACTGTTCTATATTTTACAGTTAGGTCTGCAATCCATTTTCAGTTAAATTTTATGAAAGATAAGGTCTGTGTCTAGATTCATTTTTTTTTGCATGAGGATGTACAGTTATTCTATTAGCATTTATTGAAAAGGCTGTTTTTGTTCTTTTGTATTACCTTTGCTCTTTAGTCAAAGATCAGCTGACTGTATTTATGGGGATCTATTTCTGGATAAAGAGAATATCCATTTGTATATTCTCTTGCCAATACCACACTGTCTTGATTACTGTAGCTTTATAATAAGTCTTGAAGTTTGGTAGTGTCAGTCATCCAACTTTGTTCTTCAGTATTGTGTTGGCGACTCTGGGTCTTTTGCCTATCCATATAAACTTTAGAATGTTTGTCAATATCCATAAAGTAACTTGCTGGGATATTGATTGGAATTGCATTGAATCTAGAAATCAATTGGGAAGGACTGACATCTTGACAATATTTAGTCAATTCTTATACATGAACTTGGAATATCTCTTCATTTTATTGAGTTTTTTTTATTTTGTTCATCAGAGAGTTTTTCTCACATAAGTCTCATATTTTGTTAGATTTATACCTAAGTATTTCTACTTGTTTGGTGCTAATGTTGTATTAGTCAACTTTGAAATTCTTAAAGGAAATTGAGAAGGATGGTATAGAAAATAAAATATATTCCATCGCAAGGAGTCAATTATACTTTCCTTAAATCAGAAATCAGCTATGAAAAAAGAGGAGAAACAGAAGTTTCACTCCAGAATAGATAGGATTTCTGTACCTAAATTAGTGACAAAGGAAATAGAAGTAGGGTACTCCAAAATTGTTTTCTCCAGTGTGCCAAAGAACTCATTTATGAAGATTATAGATTATTTCCTCTGGGGACACTGCATTTCAGCTTAATGATTAGTGTTGTGATGATCTACTTGCATATTTGGAGAGTCCATAGTCATTGACATTGTAATCCTGGAAAGCCCTACGCTTTCTACTTCCATTTCTCAGTTGTTGTTTTTTTCTCCCAAAGAAAATGTGTTAACATTTCACCTATAGAAGTAGGTTACACAGAGGGTAACGGGGGTGGGGGGGTGGGAGATGAGGGTAAGGGGGATGAAATATCAGGTGATGGAAGAACTGACTCTGGGTAGTGAACACACAATGGGATTTATAGATGATGTAATACAGAATTGTACACCTGAAATCTATGTAATTTCACTAACAATTGTCACCCCAATATATAAACCAAAAACAACAAAAGAACAAGACAAACAAATGAGAAAGAAAAACTCATAGACACAGACAATAATTTAGTGGTTACCAGAGGGTAAGGGGGTGGGGGGTGGGTGATGAGGGTAAGGGGGATCAAATATATGGTGATGGAAGGAGAACTGACTCTGGGTGGTGAACACACAGTGGGATTTATAGATGATATAATACAGAATTGTACACCTGAAATCTATGTAAATTTACTAACAATTGTCACCCCAATAAATTTAATTTAAAAAATAAATAAATAAAAATAAAAAGTAAAAAAAAATTTAAAAAAATAAAAGCAAAAAAAAAAGTAGGTTACAATAAATATGACAGGGAAATAGAATATTTTTAATACAGAGGGTGCCAAAAAATGTGTACACATTTTGAGAAATGAAAAAAACTATTAAAATTGTAATACTCAATATATACCAATAACAAAAGGTGAATTCAAGTCACGTTTGACTTCTGCAATTACAAGAGGTGCTCACAGTGGTTATCATCAGTGTCCAGCCACTTCTGATTATGGTGAACGACTGCTTGAGTAATGTTGACCAAAGTGTCCACTTGTATACTTTTTTTTGGCACTCCCCAGTACGTATGTGTGTATATATATCAAGTTTTATGTAACAAAAATGCTTTTAGAAAGCTTCAGTGAAAGAAAATAATGAAAGCTAAAGAAATGTTCCATTGCATAGATCAAAATAAGTTAAACCTTATAAAGTCCATTGTTACAAATCAACACAGTAAAATCCCATAAAAATTGGGGTCCTAACCATTCTGAATTAGTAAAACATTTGAATTATAGAATACGTTTTCAATTTGGGTATTCATTACTTTCAGGTATATAATATAATTTAACTGCTAATAATTTCACAGTATTCTATCATACCGGCAGCATCTGTTTACATATAAATAATGACTATCTTCAGAAGCTCTTAAGTATTTAAAGTTTCAGTAGATTACACATGCTCTCCCTGCATTTCATAAGATGTGAACAGGCAAACTTTACTCCAGCAGGTTGAATTATTACCAAGTGCTGAATCAGTGGTGAAGAAATCAAAACTTTTTAAAGGTTTTACATCAAGTAATACTGTCAGTCTGAAATGTTACGCTACCTACCAAAGGAAGATCAGGATACAAAAATTTATTTTAATTTTTTGTTTTTTGTATATTCAAGGTCACAGATAAATTATAGGAAGTTCAAAAAATGGTCAGATAGGTTGTTGTTTTATTTTTAGTAGTATTGCTACCTTAAGTTTATTATAGGAATTCTAAAAAAATAAAAAATAAAACCATTTATTCCTTACGTGACAAGCCTTTATTGACAAAAAGTAATTTTTTTAAAAAAATAATTAAATAATTTTAAAAATATAAACAAAAATTTTCACTTAACTTTTAAACCTATATTCTATCACTTGATTATTATGGCAGATAATCATATTTACTTTTTATTGTTTTATGCCAGTAACCTAAAAGAATAAATTCGTATCTCATGTGTGAGAAAACTCAATAGGTGTTGATTTATAAATGTAATAACTTGCTGTTAAAAATATAAACAACCTGTCATTTTGTAAAATTATTAGTATTTTGTTTATTCATTGGAAAGATTAATCATGAAGGCAAAGAAGAAAATAGAAAATAATGAGAGCGGACAGCCCTATGACACTGTAGAGTATAAGCAGCTTCAGTAATAGAAATCACATTGTGATTGTGGTGCTAAGAATGAACACCTACCATGGTCGACTCTGATTTTTGTCATTGTAATCAGCTAAACACAATAGGATGGACGGGGCAGTCTGGCAAAGAGAATGTCCCAAATGTTGATTTCCCACTTGCCTGTACAAATAGGAAATTCATACTAAGCAAAACAAAACAAGATTTTTAAAGAAATTTCCTTGTGTGGCTAATCTGGACCCCAAAGAAGTGGATCATGTTAGAGTCATCAGCACTAGAATACTCTCTGGTTCCAGTTGCCTCGCTAACAGAACATGCCATCCTAAACTTTGGGGACTTGGGTTGTTTGCTTTTTCATAATTTGAATAAAATATTTATAGTCATATATGATACATATTTCAGTATTTTTACCTAGCTGTGTAGAACCAGATGCTCAGTCTATTATTTTGTGGGCTGGTCGTTAAGCAAGATATTTAATTTACATAAATTTGAATTCCAGTACAGATAATATATGTTTATGAGGCATTTGGAGATTGTTATGAAATTTTCTTTGGTAGTCTGTTTTTCTATGAGAAATTCAAAATGAAGGTAAAGATAGTATTTACAATAAAATGGTACTTAGGACCTTATTTCTTTGAAGATATAAATCAACTATGGAAACCTACTCTTCGTTAAATAATATTAATTGGAAGAGTAGTACTTGGATTCTCAGGCTTAGATTATTACAAATGTAAAAATGTAGTTCATTCAGAGACTTCCAATTTATTTGCTCTGCCTTTATTTTCTGAAAGCTATTATTCATATAGAATTTTATGGAAAATTTGTCAGTATATTTCAGTAGGGGAAAGAACATAAATAATCACACATGAATAGTCTTTAAAGGACAGGTGTAAATCTGGCTTCCATTATACCTTTCTCCCAATATACATTCTTTTGGTCTGAACATGGTCATATAGCTATCCAATTGCCAAGGAGTCTTAGAAACATAGTCTAATTATGTACTACTTACTCTCTGATGACAGTAACTTTATAGAATCATTTGCAAATTTGAAACAATATTGAATAAATAATGATGACATTGTTATCTTTAGAAAGATTCTGTTATGGTATACAAAGCCCTTTAACATGTATACTGTCATTTGCGACAACATGGATGGATCTTGAGATTATTATGCTAAGCAAAATAAGTCAGACAGAAAAAGTAGAGAACTGTATGATTTCACTGATATGTGGGATATAAAACTGAAAGCAACAAAGGAACAAGACAAACTGAAAAACAAAAACTCACAGTTTAGTGGTTACCAGAGGATAAGGAGAAGGGTGGTAGAAGAGGGTGAAGGAGGTCAAATACATGGTGATGGAAGGAGAACTAACTCTGGATGGTGAACACACAATGTGAAATATAGATGATGTATTACAGAATTGTACACTTGAAACCTATATAATTCTAACAATTGTCACCCCAATAAATTTAATTTAAAAAAGAAAAAATATGGATGTATACATTTACAAATATAACCTACATTCAGTTTTACTTTTCTTTGTCTAATTAACCATACAAAAGAAAAAAAGAATTAAGGCTTAGTGAAAAAAAAATATGGGACTTTGAAGTCAGCACACACTTGAATCCTGACTGCATCATTCACTGGCTGCATGACTTTTTAAGTTATTTAACCTTTCTGAGCCTCATATTTTTTCTTCTATAAAATAGAGATGAGTGTCGTCATAATGTTTTGAGGATCAAAACTGGGTAGCATAATATCTGGTACATAACATAAGGACTCCGTGGTAGCTTTCTTAACATTTTTTGAATGTTTTAAATTTAAAATATATAATCTCTTTTTTACAGGAACACCAGATGCATTTTCCCAATTGCTCACCTGCCCATATTGTGATAGAGGCTATAAACGCTTTACCTCTCTGAAAGAACACATTAAATATCGCCATGAAAAGAATGAAGATAACTTTAGTTGCTCCCTGTGCAGTTACACCTTTGCATACAGAACCCAACTTGAACGTCACATGACATCACATAAATCAGGAAGAGATCAAGTAAGTGTGAAAAATGACTGAGAGTTCACTAGCTTACCAAATTTTGAGAAGGCACCCCTCCATAGAAGGCGGCAAGGGTTTTAAAATACTGAAAAATTAAAAAGATGTAATAGACAGTATCTTGTCTGCAGCCTTATAAAAAAATGAAAGTGATTATTTATTTGAATTATCTGGTCATTTCTGAGTTAAAAAGCACATATGAGCATGATTTTAGAGATAACTAAGTTTTTTTCTTTTTCAGATAAGATCTCTTTCATCTCAATTGAATTATTTTGTTTATGCTATAACAAATAACAAATATTTCCTTAAGTTTAGAACTAGATTTCAAAATGCATTCTACTAAAATGTTCAGTGTGGGAAAATAAATATTGGTTACATAAATCACATGACTTACTACTGACTAAATTTAAAAGAAAAGAAAATAATATTAAAGTTTCATTTTCTGTGACCCAATGACTATTCTCAGTATAAGCTGTGATGTTTTCTTTACTATAGTAATGGAAGTTGCCTCCTCTTAGAATCTGAATACTCAAATTTTCATATAGTGTAGTCTACTTCTACATCGCCTTGCCTTAATTTCTACAAATATAAACAAGACGACTCTGTAAGTGTAAGTTACATGTAAGCTTTTGGCTCTGTACTTAAGGATTAAAGTCAAAAAATCTTGCCACTTCTTTTATAAGGTCCTGATAACTATCAACTGTAAACTTTAAAGTCAGACAGCACACACTTGAATCCTTGACTTCATCATTCACTGGCTGTGTGACTTTTAAATTATTTAACCTTTCTGAGCCTCACATTTTTTCTTTTATAAAATAGAGATGAGTATCATTGTAATGTTTTGAGAATCAAATATAAATTGGGTAGCATAATATCTGGCACATAGCATCGGAACTTAGTGAATGAATACTTAATTCTAACTTTAAAATCACATAAATATTCAACTGCATGGGATATGTTAAGGGTACATGTTGTGCTTGGGTCATGTGTCCAGTTTCTTGTATCAAAGGATTGTGACTATCTATATACCTAAATCTCTAAGAAGTTTGTATGTCCCTAATATCCCATAGAGAACAAGTCAGACCTTTTGCTAAGGTGATGGCTAAACCAAAAAATCAAACAAAAGATTGTAACAAAAAAAGAACAATTGTCCTGAGACAATTGTCTCAGGACTTTGGCAACAACATTCACAAAATAAGATTGGGAAAGGGGAAGCATGCTGGCAATCAGGGGCTGTAGGATCAAGATTTCCTAAGATAGATTAATGGTTAAGTCCGTGAAGGAGCACCAAAAGGAGGAGGACCTGATACAGAGAAGGAACTACTGAAGACAAACGCCATCTATTTACCATCTTCCCCTATTATTATTCTTATTTGGGACAATACAGAAGAGTGCTCTTTCCATCTTAGAGTCCTAACGTAACCACAGTATAGACAGGACTTGGGGAAAGAGCCTATTCAGGTGACATTTGGGGAGCAGACCCATCCTGCAAATGCTGTTCAACGGCCCTAGTCAAAGGAAAGGATCTCCAAAGGACAGTTCGAACTGATGGGAAAGCAGGAGATGCCGTTAGAAAAGCAAATTGTAAAAAATCATCTTAATGAGCATGAAACCCTTTTGATGATTTTTCTGATGGGTACAGGTTTTATATATGAAATGTATGATCAGACTAAGGTGAGAAAGAAGTTGTGATAAATGTGGGAACCAATAAAGTGAGGAAATATAATTGAGAGGTTTTGGAAACAATTTAAATTTCGAGGCAGTGAACTAAAGAGTAGAATGTCTAGTTTGATGGCCTTTGAAAAATCATGCCACAACTTATAAAGGTAAGCATTTCCATATCTTGTTCATTTATTCATTCAACAAATGCTTGAGTTTTTGTTATATGGCAGGCCCTGTTTTAGGTGTTAAAGGCACAATAGTGAAAAAGATGAGCCAAGTCCTTGACCGTAGGGCATGTGTTAGTCGGTGATATAAAACAGATTTAAAATATGAAAACAGGTAATATAAAGAAAAATAAAGCAGAATAAGAAGATAGAAAATGGTGAAAGCTGCTGTTTGTTTATAGGATAGGGAGACCTTTCTGAGAATGGGTCATCTGAACTAACACCTGAATGGAAGGAAGGAGGGCATTCCACTCAAAGGGAACAAAGTGAAACATGAAAAGGCCTTGAGGCAGAAACCTGTCGGGCATCACCAAAGAGACCAGTGTGAATAAAGGGGAGAAGATAGATGAGGCCAGGGAGGTATTGGGGGCCAGATGATGTAGCCCCTTATCTAGGCCATGATAAAGACTTGATTTTATTACAAAGTGTGATTTTATTCCCTTTATTCCAAAAAGGATAGTGAATTTTATCTTAATTTTTTTTATTTTTAAGGGAACACTGGCTGTTGGGTGGAAAACAGTTCGAGAGAGACAAAAATGGAAGCAGGGAGACTGTTTAGAAGCTATTGCTATAATCCAGGCCAAAGGGTTGGTGGCTTTAAACTCGGTGGTAGTGACAGACATGACATAATGAGGAATGTTGGATTCAGAATATATTCAGATGGCTTGCTGATGAATTTGTCAAGGAAATAAGAGAAAAAGGAATCAAGGATTCCTCCAAAGTTCAGGGTCTAAGCAATAATCAAGTTAATGAAGGTGGTATTCACAAAGACAGGAAACACTAGAGGAGGAACTGATTTTCAGGAGAGAAATGAAGAGTTCAGTGCGAACCTGGATTGTAAAGGAAGCAATTCTCAATGGGAGTCTGGAGTTGAGGGGAGAGGCCTAGAGCTATAAATTTGGGTTTGTCACCATATATTCAGTATTTAAAGCCATGGGTTTGGATCTTTCCTTCCTAAATGAAAGACAAAAGAAGGGAGATTCCAGTTAGGGTAAGTGTGACGCAAGTAGTACTTGCGTTAAGCTTTTGAAAGACGGATAGAATCTTTCATAATTAAGAGTAAACTCCTAATTAACAGTAAACATAGCCAAGAAATAAGGAATAGTATAAACGAAAGCAAGAAGAGAGACAGAGAAGAGCAATGTATGTGCAAAAAAAGACTCACTAAGTGACTAAATCATAGACTTCTAGAGAACTGGTGAAGGGTAAGCCGGCAAACTCAGGGTCTATGAACTTGGAATCTGTAGACTCAGAATCTGTAGTCAGGGGTTAATGGAAATCCTTTGGAGGTTTATGAGCAGAGTTCAACACAATTCAATTCAAGCAGTGCTTTTTTAAGATTAAGGGTGCAGGATATATTTGAAATATATAAAAGTGGAGAGTTGATAAACCAGACGGAAGGCTATTATATAATTCATATTTGGCAGAAAAAAATGGAAGTATTTTTTTAAATCATCAGATTAAGGTACATTTTAGAAATATCAAACATATGAAACAGGATAAAGCACTGGAAAAAGCCTGGCCTTTTCTTCTATTCGGGAGACCTCGTTCTTCTATTGAGTAACTGCTTTAGACAGGTTACTGAATTTTCTTGACCTTGGTTTCTTTATCTATAAATTAGAGTGCAGACGAGATAATCTCTAGTTCTTAGCATATATTATCTTATTTTTGCTAAATACTATACTGCTTAAAGTATGACTCTGATACTTTAAATGAGAAATTGGAGATTATTCTCTATGTTAAAATTTTCTTCCCAGTATCATCCTCCTTTTTGGTAATATTTCAAGTGTTAGGTTTTTGTGACTGCTATAATTTGAGGCCTTTAAGAAACAAAATAATCACCAAAGCATTACTTTTAGCAGATTGGATGTTCTTTATGTCTAAAACATTTTTTGCTGTGTAAGTAAAATACCAATTCTTTCTTACAGAGACATGTGACGCAGTCTGGGGGTAATCGTAAATTCAAGTGCACTGAATGTGGAAAAGCTTTCAAATATAAACACCATCTAAAAGAGCACTTAAGAATCCACAGTGGTAAATATTTGTTATCTTTCTACACCTCGAATAGCTTAGCATATGTGGTAATGAATATTGTAAGGTGATGTACACACATGATAAGAAATGCTTTGGTTTTTCTTTTAGGATAAAGACTAATCTGGAGAAATATTCTGCTTATAAACAGTATTTTATTGCGGTTTAAATCCTTAACTAAAGTATATCAAATTAATATAACATGACATACTCCAAGTTACCTTATCAGAATATAGCATGTTTTACAAGAAGTACAACTAAAACCACTTCAGCTTTCTGATGAATATTAATGTCATTGCCTCTTTTGCACAGTTAACAAGGTAATGAAAAAGGGTGTAGAGGTACAATTTGCATGAGGAAATTAAGAGATGAAGACATTGTTTAGGTGAGAGAAATAGAAACGAAACTCCAGATAGGAAATGGTGAGGAGTGATGTGGAGTTAGCAAGAGAGGGCAGCATAAAGGGAAAGAGAACTGCGGCATTAATGAGAATTTAAAAGAAATATATGCCCCCCACATCATTTTAACCTTTCTATTCCATGTCATTTTCTAAATCATTATTTACAAAATGAATATTTTTATGTGGTAAAAATACTATTTCTCTTTTAGAAATGTTTAAATAAACATAGTTATATCTGCATTTCTTCAGAGGCTCTACTTGAATAAAAGCTACCAAGAAAATTTAATAGTACCCTACATTGCATGATTGAATCTGTTTGTATCCTGAGTAATTTTGATATGCTGTTTTTATATTTAAATAATTTTAATGAAAAAGAAAACTGTTAGCTAATGAATGGGATATTATGGCATCTGTATATTGCTTATTTTGCAAAAATTATTGTGTTGACACTTATATTTTACAAACATCATCGTACAAAAAGAGTACATTTGGGTGTCTTTGTGAGGAGTGATTCGTGATACCTGTATTTTATTTTGGAACTGCAAAGGTTCTGGAAGTTTTACTGTATTGCTCATTGAGAGTTAAATAAAGTTAAAATTACCAGTTTAAAATGCTCAAACCAAGAGTCTTAAAGAAAACATTTATTCATTTTCACACTTTTATGTTTCTGGAAAGTAGAGGTTGTCTTTTGCAGCCAGCCACAGGATCCTATTTCTTAGCTCCTGTTTTTATCAATAATGCATTTTTAATAATCTCCCTTCTTACCAGAGATGACTTGAAGTTGTTGATAGAGTTATAGCTAATTCAGGAGAGCTTTTTTAAATGTTGACACGGTGTAGAGGAAGGAAAATAAAGTTTAGAGTAAGATTTATGTACAAAATGAATGTCATATGGTCCTATTGCAGTTGTGTGGGAGGATTTATCAGATCTATGGATGATACGAAGTTGGAAAACATGGGTCATACCAAAGATTAATGTAAACTGTTTCTAGATTTGTATTTTAAACAAGTTTAATCACAGGATCCTGCATTGATATTCAACAGTCAGTCTCGGTCAGCTAGTAAGTAGGGAGCTATCGTCTGTAGTACCTACAGAAAAATTTTAGGAGTTTGGATGGTCAGGATCTTTATATAAGCTAACAGTATACTGTTGCTTCTTTAAAAGCTACCATAAATTAGGCCATGTCATGGAACAAAAAACTGCACTGTCCGTTCATTATGTATTTATATCTGTCTTATTCTTAAAAGCATTTAATGAGGCTTCTGTGCCTTTAATACAACAAGAAATTTTAATTTAAAAATATGTAAAGAAAATAAAGTTAACACTAAGTAAAACAGGTATGAAGCAAATGTGAAAAAAAATGAATACTATGAAATCCTTTTCACATGCTGGAAGTGGACCACAAATCAGATTGTAAGGTTTAGGAGGTAAGAAAACTGCAATCAGTAACCAAGACCAGAGTGTCCGTGAATAAAAGGATCTGTTGCTAGAAAAACCACACTTCTTTCTTCCTGATACAAAGGCCATAGAGAAGCTTGTTCCCTGAAGCAACATAAAGAAGAAAGAGCAAAATACACTCTATATCACCCTCAGAAATAGCCTTAAAATAATACAGCAGAGAATTTAATAGGGTTTTCTTTTTTAAATAAGGTTGTTCAACAGAGTCTAGTGATATTTCACCAAAGTTCAATTCAGAAAAAGCATTTCTCCAGGATGGCTATTTGAACAGTTCAAGTCTACAGTTCTTTGATGGTCTGTTTTATTGCAAGGGAAGATTTCAAGCAGGGGTACTGAGTTTCATCCCAGGACTGATACCAATCTGCAAGCTAGTTGTTACTGGTACTTTAAATATAGAAATTGAGAGTAAGCATTTAGGAAACTGTTATGCCAAGACAATGCTATAATAATTTCATTCTATTTTATACAATATTGGTCCACAGTAGATTGGAAATTTAAAACAAAAAATAAAAATAGGAGATCCAACATGGCAGCGTAAATAAACACTGTATTTACCTCCTCTCATGACACTTTAAAATTACAACTAAATTAAAGAACAGTCAACCTGGAGAACCATCTGAAGTCTAGCTGAACACAAGTCCTACAACTAAGGATATAAAGAAGAAGCCACATCAAGACTGGTAGGAAGGGTGGAGGTGTCGACAGGCCAGCCCCAAACCTTCTTGTGATGGTTGAAAATCAGGAGGGATATCTTGACCATGAAGGTTCACCCCAGAATGACCCCAGCCCCACACCGGGCTCCCCAGCCTGGAGTACTGATACCAGGAAAAGGAGCCCCCACAACATCAGGCTGTGGAAAATAGTAGGGATTCTGACTGTCTGAGCAAGAAAGAATGATTCGCGAAACCCAGACGTCCTCTTATAGGACTCCCGTACAGCCTTATTCCCAGATACTCATTCTGGGCTTCAGTAGAAGGACAGTGACTTGGTGGGTGTCAGAGACATATGGGGAGAGTCTGAGTTATGTGGCTTCAGGGTGAAGATTGGAGGGACAGTAGCTATTTTCCTTATGTGTGTGTTTGGCGGGGAGTCCTTCTCCTATGCAGCCAGCATGTGGGCACCATCTTTCCTGTGTTCAGCCCTCCCCCACACAGCCAAATCTGAATCTCAAATGGTCTGGTGATCCTCTTGCTCCATCCTGGTGACTACCTGGGGCCCCGCCCCACCCAATTCACACAACTCCCAAGGCACTTTCTCAGCATCCATCCCTGCCCACATTGCACTCTTTCTTGGACAACTATAAGGTCCAGGGCCCCAGACAGATGGGAACTGGCCTTGATGTGCTTTGAAATTTTTGCTTAGTAACACCAGGCTCAGCACTGGCACCAAACCAGATCTACATTAACCTGGTGAACACAATTCATCTCACTGTGGTGACTCTCTGAGACCCTGTCTCACCCAACTCACATACTGCATGAGGCTGAACCTTACAGGAGCTGGCAGGTGGCAGCAGTCCTCACGGTGTCCTGGCTTTTTGCAGAGCTATCCCAAACCCAGTACTAGTGGTAGCTGTCCTCAGTTCACAGAGTGGCCTCTCTCACACACCTCCAGGTTTAGCACAGGCATATCTCTTTGTAGATTCTACCAGGTAGTCCCCAGCCAGTCACAGACAGTGGGTGTCCTGGGCCTGCATTGAAGCCCCTCCCAAGAAACCCAAAACCAACATATTTGGAGGTTGGCTTCAGACCACAGCAGAGCACTGCCCAGTTAGCCCCATAAGTGGTATACAAAAAGGGCAGTCTCAACAGGCACCAGAGCCTGCTGGGGCAAATCCCACTCAGTAGGGTAAGACCCCTGCACAGCAGCCTGTAAGTTGTGTACATGGCCAAACCCCACAGCCAGTCAGCCTAAGGGTCGGTGCCACCCAGTGATGTGCCAATGGCAATCAAGGCTCAACTATAACAGGAGGGCACACACACTCCACACAAGGGATATTCCTTGAGCTGCCGGCACAAGTGACCAGGGAGACTGCCAGGACCCTACAGGACACCTACTATATAAGGCCACCCAGCCAAGACTGGGAGACATAGCAGATCAACCTAATACAGAGACAAACACAGAGAAGCAGCCAAAATTAGTAAACAAAGAAATACATCCCCAATGAAAGAACAGGAGAAAATTCCAGAAAAAGAACTAAATGAAATGGAAGTAAACAACCTGCCAGATACAGAGTGTAAAACAATGGTTATAAGAATTCTCAACGAATTTAGTGAGAACGTCAACAGTGACAGCAAGAATAAAAAAGGACATAGAAACCATAAAAAAGAACCAATCAGAGGCAGCCAGATGGCTCAGTTGGTTAGAGCCTGAGCTCTCAACAACAAGGTTGCCATTTCAATTCCCACATGGGATGGTGGGCTGTGCCCCCTGCAACTAAAGATTGAAAACGGCAACTGGACTTGGAGTTGAGCTGCGCCCTCCACAACTAGATTGAAGGACAACGACTTGGAGCTGATGGGCCCTGGAGAAACACACCGTTCCCCAATATTCTGCAATGAAATTTATTTTTTTAAAAAATTTTGTTTAAAAAAGGAAAAAAAACAGAAGTGAAGAATACAGTAAGTGAAATGAAGCATGCACTGGAAGGAATCACCAGCAGACCTGGGGAAAAGAGGGCTGAATCAGCGATTTGGAAGACAAGGAAGAATTCGAAAATAATGAGGAGAGTTTAAGAGACCTCTGGAAAAACATCAAGCATAACAACATTCCCTTCATAGGGGTACCAGAAGGAGAAGAGAGAAAGCAAGGGACTGAGAACCTATTTAAAGAAATACTGACTGGACATTTTCCTAACGTGGCAAAGGAAATAGACATACAAGCCCAGAAAGCACAGAGTCTCAAACAAAATGAACCCAAATAGGCCCATCCCAAGACACATAATAATTAAAATGGAAAAGGTTAAAGACAGAAAATCTTAAAATCAGCAAGAGAAAGGCAACTAGTTACTTAAAAGGGAGTACCCATAAAATTGGCAGTTGATTTCTCAACAGAAACTTTGCAGGCCAGAAGGGATTGGCATGAAATATTCAAAGTGATGAAAAGCAAGGACCTATACAACCAAGAGTATTCTACCCAGCAAGGCTGTCATTTAAAATCAAAAGACAGATAGAGCTTCCCAGATAAGAAAAAGCTAAAGGAGTTCATCACTACCAAACCAGTATTAGAAGGAATGTTAGAGGGATATCTTTAAGATGGGGGGGGGGAATCAAAAATATGAATAATGAAATGGCAATAACTACATATTATCAACAATTACTTTCAACGTGAATGGATTAAATGCTCCAATCAAAAGACATAGGAAGCGAAATGGATAAGAAACAAAACCATTACATACGCTGCCTAAAAGAGACTCACTTCAGATTGAAAGACACACAGACTGAAAGTAAAGGGATGGAAAAAGATATTTCATGAAAATGGAAACAAACAATATTCTGAAATAGCAATACTTACACCAGACAAAATAGACTTTAAAACAAAGGCTATAAAGAGACATAGACGGACCCAGTAATCCCACTTCTGGATATTTATTTGAAGAAACTCAAAATGCTGCTTTGAGGGGATGTGAACATCCATATGTTTATTGTAGTATTGTTTACAGTGGCCAAGATGTGGAGGCCACCTGGGTATCCATCGATGGAAGACTGGATGAAGAGGAGGTGATACATAGATACAATGGAATATTGCTAGGCCATGGATGGGAATGGGTTCTTGCATCTGCAGCTGCATGGATGGAGCTAGGGGATATTGTGCTGAGTGGAGTGTGTCAGACAGAGAAAGAGATGCAATGCTTTTTCACTTATATGTGGAATCTAAAGAATAAAATAAAACAGAAACAAACTCCTAGATACAGAGAACATTTTGATGGTTGCCAGATGGGAAGGGCGTTGGGAGGATAGGTATAAAAGGGGGATTATGAGGTACAAATTGGCTGTTACACAGTAATCATGGGGATGTAGGGTATAGCATAAGGAATACAGTCGGTAATGTTGTAGTAACTATTAATATGTATGGTGTCATATACCTACTAGATATCAGGGTGATAGATGTTAGACAGTTTGGAGGACAGGGTGAAAATGATGGGATTAAGAAGTAGTAATTCATAGTTCCAGAATAGCCATGGGGAAGTAAAGCATAGAGAATATAGGTAATGATATGGTAATACAGTGATATGGTAATATAGTGCCAGGTGGGTACTAGACTAGTCAGGGGATCACTTCTTCAATTATACAAATGTCTAACCACTATGCTGTACACCTGAAAGTAATATAAAATAATGCTGAATGTCAACTGTAATTGAAAAAATTTTAAAGGTGGAGGGGAAAGGTGAAGGGGAATAAGAGGTTCATATTTCCAGGTATAAAACAAATAAGTCATGGAGATGTAATATACAGCGTAAGGTATATAGTCAATAATATTGCAGTAGCACAGTACAGTGTCAGATGGTTGCTGGACTTACAATGATCACTTCTTTAGGTAGATAAATGTTGAACAACTATGGTGTACACTAATATAATATGTTAACTATATTTTTAATAAACATCTTTTTAAAAATAAAAAACTACAGATAGTGTTGAAAGCACTGTTTAGAGTAATAATGGATGACTGTATATCTTTAAGGAAACCTCTAATTTTTTTATTCTCAGCTGAGTTTTAAAAGGTACTAAAAGGTGTTAAGGATCAGGCTCCTCCATTATACTCTCTAAAATTACCTGGATTGTTGCTATCTTCTGATACCCATAAAATAAGCCCTCTGCAGAGTCATCTGTGTCACCCGTCATTTGAACTCTGCATGTGGAAGTGCGACTATGATCAGGGGGCACCACACCTCCCCTCGGAGGTGAGATAAAAGAGAACCTGTTTATTCCATGGTCTCATACTAATTTTAGCCTGAAAAGTTTTTACATCAGATGCAACCAAACACCCACCTTGGCCATTTTTTTAAAAAAAATCTCAGTATTCATAATCATATAACTGTGAACGACTTCCTCCTGTAACCTCCAAGGTTTAGTAGTTGCAAACACTAACCTAAATAGATAAATTAGGTGGTGTACTTTAGCTATAAATCATAAAGCTATGAAGTTAGAAAGTAGGGGTTTTCTAACAAATATAATGACTTCAGCTTTAGAATAATTCATCTACAGACTTGCTTTCTGACAATAAAATATCAGGGTAATTCCCAAAATAATAATGATAACTAGCATTTGTTAGACACTTAACTACCGTGTTTCCCCGAAAATAAGATCTAGCCAGATAATCAGCTCTAAAGCGTCGTTTGGAGCAAAAATTAATATAAGACCCGGCCTTATATTACATTATATAAGACCCAGTCTTACAGTAAAATATAACTGGGAATTATGTTATATTATTATATTATGTAAGACCCAGTCTTATAGCAAAATAAGACCAGGTCTTATATTAATTTTTGCTCCAAAAGAGGCATTAGAGCTGATTGTCTGGCTAGGTCTTATTTTCAGGGAAATATGGTATATACAGCCACATTCTAGTTATTTGTATGCACTAACTCATATGGTCCTCACAATAACCCTAAGAAGTAGGTGCTACTATTTCCTTGTGTTTTAATGACGAGAATAAAACGGAGGCTCAGAGAGCCTAATAAACTTGGCCAAAGTCACTCATATAATGCATGGCAAAACTGGGGCTCTGACATCAGCATCCTGACTCCAAAGCCATTTCCTTATCTATTGTGCTCCTCTGCCTCCCTGTTTATAAATATAAGAATAATTATATTCTAGATGCTTATTTTCCTAGTGAGCAAGAGAGCCAAGAGAACAAGTTTGTAGCACATCTAAAAATGATATCAAATAATTAAAAATGGTAAAAAAAAAAAAGGGGAGGGATATGCTACAGCATATCCCTTGTCTTACCCCTTCTGGAAATTTTTATCAGATGCATTTTGAGTATTGAATCACATTTCAGTGGATCCCACTGGAAAGATATCGATAAACGGAATTTCCAGAGGTGAGTTAACAAGCGGGTGAGGGTTCTGAAAGCCGTGTCCCATGATGAGTGTTGGAAGGACCTGGATGTGTTGAACCTGCACAAGGGAGGATTCAGGATGCACAGAGAGCTAGCTCTCCATCAGCTTGAAAGTCTTGCTTGTAGAAGAAAACTTGGGCTTGTTCTGTGTCACATCAGAAGGGGAAACTAGGACAGGAAAGTAGGCATTACACCAAGTTGACTGAACCTGTATTCAGTAGAAAATGCTTTTTAAAAGAATCACTGACATTTACTGAGAGAAACTGAGAGTTTTGCTATATTATCTCATATAACTGCTACAACAAGTCAGTGAGAGTGTATCTACATTTATTTACATACCAAAACACTGAGGCTTGAAAAGGTTAAGCAAGTAGTATGTGTCAGAGCCAGGATCTGAAGCCAAATCCGTGGTCCTCAGCAGAACCAAACTAGACCATCTTCTTAGAGCTGCCCAGGGGCAGTAATCTCTTAAGAGAGGAGTTTTAGCAGAGACGAGCCAACGCCAAGGAGAGCAAATGAACTTTTCAGGGAGAAGGAGGCTGTCCTAGCGGGATTTTTAGGTCCCTTCCAATTCTAATAGTTGGTACTTCAAATTATCAAATTTCTGAGAAAATATAACTCACTTTTTCTAAACTTTACAACATTGACGTTGCATTACTAGGAGAGCTTACATTGACTTTCACAGTGTTTTCAATTTAATTCATTTTAATTCTTAAAAAGGAAGGGGGAGTGAAAGAGCTTTATTTTGATATTAAGTAAATAAATAAGCAGCACTACATTTCATAATTTTACAGTTAGCCATTCATTAATCTAAAAAAAGGGTTTAATATGCATCTTTTTGACGTGTGCTGTAATAGATATAAGGGATAAATGGCACACAAGACCCATCGCTTCCTACCTTATTGAAACTGATAGTCTGTAACCAAGGACTTGTAAATTAATGAACTGTAACTATAAAACTAAGGTAAAAATTATTAGGGTTGTATGAAAATATTTCATTTAGCTCGGTGCTTCTCAAAATTTTCTACCAAAGTAACCCTGACAGCCAAGAAGAACAAATGCCTGTACACTGGAAGGTGGAGGGAAGCCACTTGAAGGAGGCCTCTACCGTGTTTCCCTGAAAATACAACCGGGTCTTATATTAATTTTTGCTCTAAAATATGCATTAGGGCTTATGTTCAGGGGATGTCATCCTGAAAAATCATGCTAGGGCTTATTTTCCATTTGGGTCTTATTTTCGGGAAAACATGGTACAAGCAAGAAGCGTCTTTGACGTTGTGGTTGTTTCCTAACAATTGACCAAAATGTTGCATTTGTGCAACATTGCATAATATGTGTTTTAATATAAAAATAGTGTTTTAAATTACCAAAACCACTCTCACTAAAATTGACACTCCAAGATGCTTTCTCTGCATACCCACTAGAACATTGTTTTACATCTATCTCCGGGAGTACATGCATCACAATTTAATAAGCCAAGGCTTATAGCAAGACCTTATATTTAAAGTTTTCTTCTCAATGAAAAGACCTTTTCAAGGAAACCTTATAGATACGGGAAAGAGATATTTACATGATTCATACAATCAGGAATACTCATACTTGTTAAGTCTTATGGGAGATTTTACTTACTTTTTTCCTCTAATATTAGTTTCTCCTACAAATGGTTAGGTAGAGGGAAACATAGAAAATTATATACATTGGCGAAACAGGATAAGAAAAAAAATTACTTGAAAGAGTAGAATGTAATAGATTTGGAGTATTTGAGACTGATTTGAAGTTTTAAAGGTTAGCAGAAATATTACACGCATGTGCTGAGAAGATTCCCTATTGGTTAGCACATGTAGTTCAGACTAATGTTTTACTACTGTTTATAACATTTATGTAGGTTTTGAACTTAAAGTGGTGATTCTAAATAAAATTGTATCATAAGCAGATGATTATGTGGTAACCCTTTTTCAAATTGTTATTGCTTGTTTTGGGGAAATGTGGATACACAAAAATTGATAATTTGTTTGTTTGTTTGTTTGTTTAGGAGAGAAGCCATATGAATGCCCAAACTGCAAGAAACGTTTTTCCCATTCTGGTTCCTATAGCTCACACATAAGCAGTAAGAAATGTATCAGCTTGATGCCTGTGAATGGGCGACCAAGAACAGGACTCAAGACGTCTCAGTGTTCCTCACCGTCTCTTTCAGCATCGCCAGGCAGTCCCACACGACCACAAATACGGCAAAAGATAGAGAATAAACCCCTTCAAGAACAACTTTCTGTAAACCAAATTAAAACTGAACCTGTGGATTATGAATTCAAACCCATAGTGGTTGCTTCAGGAATCAACTGTTCAACCCCTTTACAAAATGGGGTTTTTAGTGGTGGTGGCCCATTGCAGGCAACCAGTTCTCCTCAGGGCGTGGTGCAAGCTGTTGTTCTGCCAACAGTTGGTTTGGTGTCTCCCATAAGTATCAATTTAAGTGATATTCAGAATGTACTTAAAGTGGCAGTAGATGGTAATGTAATAAGACAAGTTTTGGAGAATAATCAAGCCAATCTTGCATCCAAAGAACAAGAAACAATCAGTGCTTCATCCATCCAACAAGGTGGCCATTCTGTTATTTCAGCCATCAGTCTTCCTTTGGTTGATCAAGATGGAACAACCAAAATTATCATTAACTACAGTCTTGAGCAGCCTAGCCAACTACAAGTTGTTCCTCAAAATTTAAAAAAAGAAAATCCAGTCCCTACAAACAGTTGCAAAAGTGAAAAGTTACCCGAAGATCTTACTGTTAAGTCTGAGAAGGACAAAAGCTTCGAAGGAGGAGTGAACGATAGCACTTGCCTTCTGTGTGATGACTGTCCAGGAGATATTAATGCACTTCCAGAATTAAAGCACTATGAGCTAAAGCAGCCTGCTCAGCTCCCTCCACTTGCTGCACCAGAAGCTGAGAAGCCAGAGTCCTCTGCCTCATCGGGGTCTGGAGACGGCAGTTTGTCTCCCAGTCAGCCACCTCTAAAGAACCTCTTGTCTCTTCTAAAAGCATATTATGCTTTGAATGCACAACCAAGTGCAGAAGAGCTCTCAAAAATTGCTGATTCAGTAAACCTACCATTAGAGGTAGTAAAAAAGTGGTTTGAAAAGATGCAAGCTGGGCAGATTTCAGTGCAGTCTTCTGAACCATCTTCTCCTGAACCAGGCAAAGGTAATATCCCTGCGAAGAAGGATGATCAGCCTCAATCTGCAAATGCAAATGAATCCCAGGACAGCACAATAAATTTACAAAGTCCTCTGAAGATAACTAGCTCTCCAGTGTTACCAGTGGGATCCACCATCAATGGTTCCAGAAGTACTACGTCCTCCCCGTCCCCTCTGAACCTTTCCTCATCCAGAAATCCACAGGGTTACGTGTACACAGCAGAAGGTGCACAGGAAGAACCACAAGTGGAACCTCTTGATCTTTCACTACCAAAGCAACAGGGAGAATTATTGGAAAGGTCAACGATCACTAGTGTTTACCAGAACAGTGTTTATTCTGTCCAGGAAGAACCCTTGAACTTGTCCTGCGCAAAAAAGGAGCCACAGAAGGACAGTTGTGTTACAGACTCAGAACCAGTTGTAAATGTAATCCCACCAAGTGCCAACCCCATAAATATTGCTATACCTACCGTCACTGCCCAGTTACCCACAATTGTGGCCATTGCTGACCAGAACAGTGTTCCATGCTTGCGAGCACTAGCTGCCAATAAGCAGACTATTCTGATTCCCCAGGTGGCTTACACGTACTCGACTACAGTCAGCCCTGCAGTCCAGGAACCACCTTTGAAAGTGATTCAGCCAAATGGAAATCAGGTAAACACACACACACACACACACACACACACACAAAAAAAAAAAAAAAAAAAAAAACACACACACACAACAAGAACTCATCCTAAACCTGTTTGGTAAAATGCTAGTTTGACTTATTTCAGTGATTTTTTTCTAATAAAAATCAGTCACTATCAAGCCAAACAGGTTGTTACCAACTGTCATTTTTGAAAGGAAATTGATGAGTGTTTGCTTCAACTTTCGTGGCATCCAACGTATATTTATCAATTAAAGTTGAAAGTGTTATTCTACTGTGAAAAAGGGTAAGTCTCAGCTAAAGACTGAACTATTTGAAGCTAGAGACAGAAAAGAAAAATTTGAATACTTACTGATTGGATTTCTGTTTCTATACTTGTATTCCCAAGATTCATAATTGTTTCTGCCTTGTTTATGTTCATTAATAAATGAATATATGTTCCCATTCACAGATATTGCGCACCAGGCAAACTTAGCTATCACTTTTTATGTGGTAACACCTCTGTTTATAAAAGGCTTTAATTAAGCAAACAAAAATTAAGAATACCAAGAACTCATTTAGTGAATTTATTGATCCATGTTCCGTCATAATATATACAAAGGGTGCCAAAACAATGTATACACATTTTAAGAAAGGATTAAAATTATAATAATATATACCAATAACAAAAGTTGAATACAAGTCATGTGCATACATTTTTTTGGCACCCCTGGTATGGGGAAATGTTGTGAATCAATATGTGCATTTTCTATAACTTTACCCCCAAATTCATGATAGTTCTAGATAGAGACATTTTGTGTGACTATTATATGTTTCATTGTCCAGGCTTTTTCAGTGACACTAACCTTGATGTCTCTCCATTTTTCCCATCAATTTCTGGTTGAATCAAATGAATAATAGAGACAAATCTGATCTTTTATTGAAATATTCTATAAGTAGATGCAGCTAAAGTAATTAAAATGTCTTCAAATGTTTTTCTGCTTTCCCCCCCTTACATAGTGCTACGAATTGAGTTTCTTACCATTGTGATAACTCTTGAAACAAATTTTCACATGACCAGTGAATTCACCTAAAGTTTTAGTGTATAGAACACTCTGCACAGTTCTGAATAGTAAAGGGGTAGCCACTAACATTTCATTTAATTTTACGACTATATCCAATAGCAATGAAAGTAGAGTCAACTTACTTAGCACCCACTGGCAGCTCCCAAATGACCCAGACAAATGGCTACATTTTTCCCATCTTACAAAGCCATAAGAAATGGTATGGAAAACCTTTCAACTTTTAGAAAATGTGTGAGTCTAGAGGCAATAGAATGGAAGTCTTTACAACAGACACAAGGATCCAAGAAGACCCAGTGTCACCACAGGCTTCCTGCAGGATTATCCTACCTACATGAGGGCCTCCTGCCCAAAATTATCTTCCTAAAACTGCCTGAAATGTTTTTATTCCACTGAAAATTTAAAGATTCACTTTGAATAACAACTATTCTTATTTAAAAATATAGACTCTCCTGCATTGTTTTTCCATCTTGCTCCTTTGAAAAATGATAGAGCAAACCTCTCTCTTTTGAAGAAGACTGGAGGTTAGTTCATAGAACTCTGAAACTCTGGAAAATACAATTTAAAAACCACCTTTAAAAAATTGAATCTTAATTTCTGCTTCATGAAACCCAGAAAGAAAAAATGAAGGTAAAGGATCCAGTTAGAAATTAGTGATTGTTTAGGAAGCTCATAGTTAAAACTTTCTGCAAATTACTCATAAAGTAATGATTCACAGGGAAATAAGTAGATATTGTTACTATACATTTTGTTACTACACATTCTTTCTTTTTTGTGTCCTTTCTTTCTAGTACCAATTGACCATATATTTTTGTGATAGTTGTGACTCAGTTACTCCAACCTCATTTTTGTCTCTAACCCCACCATTGGAGCCTAGATGCAGTGATAAGCAGTATAGTTGTTTTGGTCAAGTTGTTGAAAGTATAAATCAATGTACTTATTTAATCCATACTGTTATTTGTCTCTTGTTTATCTTTTAAATTTAAATTGAATTTTCTTCACTCTTTTTTTCCCTTCAGGATGAAAGGCAAGACACTAGCTCAGAAGGTGTATCAAATGTAGAGGATCAGAATGACTCTGATTCTACACCACCCAAAAAGAAAATGCGGAAGACAGAAAATGGAATGTATGCTTGTGATTTGTGTGACAAGATATTCCAAAAGAGTAGCTCATTATTAAGACATAAATATGAACACACAGGTATGTTGATGAACCTGACAGTTTTTGATAAATCAATCTTTAACCCTTTCCATAATCTGAAGTGCCCCCAAAAGCCTTATGAGGATTTTATTTGCTTAAAACCACCATTTTATTTCATTGCTGTGGTTTTTTGTTTGTTTGTTTGTTTGTTGTTTTTGCAGGCAAAAGACCTCACGAGTGTGGAATCTGTAAAAAGGCATTTAAACACAAACATCATTTGATTGAACACATGCGATTGCATTCTGGAGAAAAGCCCTATCAGTGTGACAAATGTGGAAAGCGTTTCTCACACTCGGGGTCTTACTCTCAGCACATGAATCATCGCTACTCCTATTGCAAGCGGGAAGCAGAGGAACGTGATAGCATGGAGCAGGAGGAGGCAGGGCCCGAAGTCCTAACGAATGAGCATGTCGGCGCTAGGGCGTCTCCCTCGCAGGTCGACTCAGATGAGAGAGAGAGTTTGACCAGGGAGGAGGATGAAGACAGTGAAAAAGAGGAAGAGGAGGACGAGGATAAAGAGATGGAAGAACTGCAGGAAGAAAAAGAATGTGAAAAACCACAAGTGGATGAGGAAGACGAGGAAGAGGAGGAGGAGGAAGAGGAGGAGGAGGAGGAAGAGATAGAGGAGGAGGAGGTAGAAGAGGCTGAGAATGAGGGAGAAGGAGCAAAATCGGAAGGTGCCGTGAAGGATGATGGAGCTGTAAATCCAGCAAGCAGCTTAGAACAAAAAGTAAGCGAGAATAGTGAGCAAGTGTCTGAAGAAAAAACAAATGAAGCCTAATCGTTTTTCTAGAAAGAAAATAAATGCTAATTGGTAATGAAGTTTGTTCTATATTATACATGCTTTTCATGGAAACACAGTAACCTGTATACTGTGATTTCTGTTCACTACTGTGTAAAGTAAAAATTTTAAAAACTACAAAATACAAAAAAAAAAAAAAGAAAAAACCACACAAAAAAAATCCAGGTGTGCCTGAACCTCAGACCTAGTAATTTTTCATGCATTTTTCAAAGTTAGGAACAAGTTTGTAACATGAAGCAGATTAGAAAACTTTAAATGACTCAGAAAGCAAAGATTTAACAGGTTAAAGGAAACTGATTAATTAGATAAATATCTGGCATTGTTTCGTTTTATCAGTATTAATTATCACTCTTATGTTGGATTATTCTTGAGCTGTACAATTGGGAGAAATTTTATAATTTTTTATTGGTAAACATATGCTAAATCCGCTTCAGTATTTTATTATGTTTTTCAAAATGTGAGAACTTCTGCACTACAAAATTCCCTTCACAGAGAAATATAATGCAGTTCCAAACCGTGCTAACTACCTTTTATAAATTCAATCTAGAAGGTAGTAATTTCTAATATTTAGATGTCAGAGTAGAGTGTATTCTCATTTAAAGTGTATCGTTAGCCTTAAGAAAGCCGCCGATAGAAGAACTGAAGTTTCTTATGTGATTTAAAATGGAGTTCAGAAGATTGTCATTGAGTTCTGATTGCAGGGACTAACAGTGTTAATACTGGTAAGGGCAGCAGAGGTGTCAGAATCAGTGTTTGTAATTGTGTTTGAGGATGTGGTAACAAAGATGAAGGATATGATATGAAGCTTTGTATCTCCTTTGGCCTTAAGCAAGACCTGTGTGCTGTAAGTGCCATTTATCAGTATTTTCAAGGCTCTAACCCGCCTTCGTTTGATGTGTGGCCTACAATAACTAGCATTTGTTGATTTGTTTGTTGTATCAAAATTCCAAAATAAAACTTAAAACCACTGACTCTGTCAGAGAAACCGAAACACTGGGACATTTCATCCTTTAATTCCTCAGTATTCATTTTGCGTTGATTGACTTTCAGAATTTCTCTACAGAAATGAAAGGGAAATTTTCTAATCTGCTTTATCCATGTACTTGCATTTCTCACATGGACATGCCATTGTTATTTGGCTCATAACTGTTTCCAAATGTTAGTTATTATGGACCCAGTTTATTAACAACATTAGCTGATTTTTACCTATCAGTATTATTTTATTTCTTTTAGTTTATAGATCTGTGCAACATTTTTGTACTGTATGTCTTCAAACCTGGCAGTATTAATACCCTTCTTACTGACATATGTACTTTTAGTTTTAGAAAACTTTTATATTTATGTGTCTTATTTTTATATTTCTTTATTTATTACACAGTGTAGTGTATAATACTGTAGTTTGTATTAATACAATAATATATTTTAGTATGAAAATTTGGAAAGTTGATAAGATTTAAAGTAGAGATGCAATTGGTTCTCTTGCATTGAGATTTGATTTAACAGTGTTATGTTAACATTTATACTTGCCTTGGGACTGTAGAACAGAATTTAAATGGGAATGTATTAGTTTTACAACTACAATCAAGTCATTTTACCTTTACCCAGTTTTTAATATAAAACTCTTCAATTTTGAAATTCACTGTGTGACTAATAGCATGATGCTCTGCAGTTTTATTAAGAGATTAGCCTAACCATAAAACTCTCATTTCCTTAGCAAGCCAAATTAGGATAACCTTATATAAACAGTGTTGGGAACAATGTTTAACATTTTGTGCCAATTTGTTCCTGTATACATGTATGTAAGTTACAAATCTGACTCTTCATTTTTAAGTTCCTTGTTACATCATGATCATTTTCTAGTTTTTTACCAGACTCCCCCATCTCACAATAAAATGCATCAACAAGCCTGACCTGCTGTCATTCTTTTAATCCTTATCAGGATTTTCTTTGGAAAACTCTGTGAAATGGGATACTAGACTGTCATCCTGCACTTGATTTATTTAGGGCTGAGTTTGGGTAACAAACTAAATGTTTTAGATACTCATCACTAAATTATGGATTTTCTTGGGGTTAACTGTTTCTGGGAAGGTCAGAGTTGACAACTAAAGGCCTCCTCAGAGGTTGCTCCCTCTTCCTGAATCCCTTAACTCCCCACTCTTGATCCCACGACTTCTCATCCTTCACGTCACTCCAGGGAAGCCTGGGTTTAGGATGCCTTTCTTCTGTACTCCCACAGCTCCTGGACCTTTCTTATCCTAGCTCATAGGCAGTTCTTCACGTTCCTTCCCCACTAGGAACAGGGACCACGTCTGCCATCATCACTCTCATCCCCAGTACCTAGCAGCCTGCCTCGCACTAGTAGTAGGTGCAACAGATTTTGTGGAATGAAAATATAATTTGCATGTTAACAAAGCTCAGCTATGTTTTTACTACTCTTCAGCTTCTAATCTGAGAATATATATGTTAAATGATTCCAGCAACTTAATGACTTCCTTACTCAAGTTCTATTAAACACGAGACAAAATAGAAAAATACTCAATTATACCTTCTCTTTCTGTTGCCTTACTGGTCTGATTTGGTGTTTGTTTCTAGGTGTCTTTCTGGTGCTTTCCCTCATGGTGCATGACACAGGCTTTCAATGGGTAAAAAATGTGACCAATCCTAGTAGACTTTCTTTATTTTAGGACCCACTTCCCTGTTTCTGGCTTCACACTCCTAGGTGCTCATTAACATCATGTTGCTTTATTTTTTCTGTGACTGAGAACAGCTATCCAATAAACAAATTCACTAGACAGGGTTAGGAAATAACAATAAGTAACCCTTCTTAGGAGGCATTCATCACTGTAATAAGAAGCTCAAAGAAGGCAGTGCTTGATATATATGGATAAATGGCTAATAAACAAATCTAGGCATTATCAGAAAAGTTTTGAAAAGGAAAACGTCTGAACACTTCTCAGTATTCCCTCAAATTGCATAACAACAGTGCCCATGTTACTTGTGCCATGCACAGGTGCTTCACTGCTATTATCAAAATTAATTTTCACAAAAGCCTTACAAAATATAAAGACCATGTTCCCACTACGTGCATTTAAACTTATGGCCTGGCCATAAAGAACGTGAATAGAAAATGTCAACAAGACCTATTTACATTCACAACATGGTGAAAACAAGAACGGCATGAGATTTTTCAAATCTGTGTAAATTTACGATCAGCCTTGAAAACATGAGAATGTAAACTTAGAACAGATTTCTTAAGATCAATGGGAGGATATATCAGGACAATTAGAATATGGACTGCCTCTGAAACTTTAAAAAAAAAAGTGGAAGCTCTTCTGCCCTAATGAACATACATTCCATTCAACAACAGCAGAATGCACTTCATTTTTTCGCCAACACATGGGATGTTCCTGAAGAGAAACCATATGGACCATAAAACAACTCTCAAATTCAAAAGAATTGCAAACAAAGTGGTTTCTCTGACTACAAAAGAATTAAACCAGAAAACAATAAATATATCTGGAAAATCCCCCCTAAAAAATTATTGGAAATTAGAAAACACATTTCTAAGTACTCAATGGGTAAAAATTAATTACAATTATAAAATACGAACTATATGAAAATGAAAAAGCAACATGTCAAAGCTTGTAGTTTGCAACAAAACCAGTTCATATAAGAAAATGTATAATGTTAAATGCTTGTATCAGAAAAAATAGAGGACTCAATCATGTAAGCTTCCTTCTTAAGGAACTAGAAAAAGAATAATAAAATTAAACTCAAATCAAACAGAAAGGAGGCAATAATAGAAAACCCAGTGGCATAGAAAACAAAAACAATGGAGTAAATCAATGAAATAAGAATCTGATTCTTTAAAAAGATTAATAAAATTCGTAAACCACTAGCTAAATAGATCAAGGAAAAAACAGAAGACACAAATTACCAATATCAAGAATGAGAGAGGAGACATCCTCTCCTCTACAGAGTAAAAGGATAAAAGAAAATACTATGAACTTGATGCTAATGAATTTGACAACTTTGATGAAAATGATACATTTCTTGAAAGACCCAAAATACCAAAACTCGCTAAAGAAGAAAAAACCTGAATAGTTAAATATCAAAGAATTTAAATTTCTAGTTGAAAAACTCTTCCCACACAGAAAACTCCAGTCCCAAGTAGCTTCACTGGTGAATTCTACCAAACATTTAAGGAAGATGCTGTACCAATACACAAACTCACCCAGAAAATAGAAGAGGAGAAAACGCTTCCCATCTTAGTCTTTGAATCCAGCATTAACCTGATACCAAAACCAGATAATGACGTTACAAGAAACAAAAACTACACACCAATATCCCTCATGAATATAGATGCAAAATCCTTAACAAAATATTAGAAAATCAATTTGAGCAATCAAAAGGAAAATACAACATGACCGATTTGAACAATATATCAAAAGGAAAATACGTCATGATCAAGTGGGATTATCTCAGGATTTCAAGGTTGGTTTAGTATTCAGAAATCAATTAATGTAATGCATCTTATTTACAGAGCAAGAAAAACTATATGATCATCTCACTGGATGTTGAAGAAGCATCTGACAAAATTCAATACCAAGTCATAAAAATTCTCATCAATATACAATAGAAGGGAATTTCCTCAATCTGATAAAGGGCATCTACAAAAAACCTACAGATAATATCATAATTGTGAAAAATTACATTTTTTCCTTTTAAAATTATGAACAAATTATGCTCTTACACTTTTACTAAACATTATACTGGTGATCCCACCAGGTGCAACAGGACAAGAAAAAGAAATGAAAGGCATACAGATTGGGGGGAAAAAGAAAATACTGTTTTTGCAAACAGCTTGGTTACGTATGTACAACACAAGGAATTTACAAAAAAAGTAGGTGAGAACAGGTTACAGGATACAAGATGATTATACAAAAAATCGTTCTACTATGTAGTAGTGATAAAAAATGAAAATTTAGATTTTTAAAAACAGTACCATCAAAAAGGAGAAAAGGGGACCCTTGTACACAGCTGGTGAGAATGTAAATTGGTACAGCCACTATGGAAAACAGTATGGAGGTTCCTCAAAAAATTAAGAATTACCATATGATCCAGCAGTCCCTCTTCTAGGTATCTACCAAAAGAATCTGAAAACATTTATCTGTAAAGATATATGTACTCCTATATTGCAGCATTATTCACGATGGCCAACACATGGAAACAACCAAAGTGTCCTTCGGTAGGTGATTGGATAAACGTGGTACATATATACAATGGAATATTAGTTGACCATCAGAAAAGATGAATTATTGCCATTTGTGACAACATGGATGGATCTTGAGATTATCATGCTAAGCGAAGTAAGTCAAAAAAAGTCGAGAACCACATGACTTCACTCAGGTGGCATGTAAAACTAAAAACAACAAATGAACAAGACAAACAAAAACTCATAGACACAGACAACCATGTGGTGGTTACCAGAGAGTAAAGGGGGAGGAGGGTGGAAGAAGAGGGTAAAGGGGGCAAATATGTGGTGATGGAAGGAGAACTAACTATGGGTAGTGAACACAATGCAATATAGAGATGATGTATTATAGAAATGTACACTTGAAACATAATTTTAACCAATGTCACCCCAATAAATTCAATAAAGATAAATATGAAATATTTTGGGATAACTTAAAATATTGGCAAAACCTGTGCACTGAAAACTACAAAACATTGCTGAAAGAAATTAAAGATGCAAAGAAAATGAAGAGATATTTCATGTTTATGGATCAGAAGATTCAATATCATTAATGTGTCAATCCTCAAATTTATCTATTGATTCAATAAAATCCAATGAAAATCCCAGCCACATAATTGTAGAAACTAACAGGCTTATTCTACATTTATATAGAAATGCAAAGGACTTCAAGTAGGCAAAATAATTTTGAAAAAGAAAAATAAAGTTGGAGGACTTACACTACCAGATTTCTAGTCACTATAAAATTACAGTAGTCAGTACAGAATTGCATTGGCATGAGAATAGAAATAGAGATAATAAATAAAAACTGTTGAGAAAAGACCCACACTTTCATAGTCAACTGATTTTTGCCAAAGGTGCCAAGATAATCCAATGATAAAATTAACATCTTTTCATAATATACTGCTGATACTAGACATCCAAATGCAGGAAAATGAACTTGAGCCTTACCTCAAACCACCCAGAAATTGTTTCAAAATGGATAATAGACCTAAATATAAGCTAAAATAAATAATCTAGAAGAAAAATTACTTGTGACCTTACCTTAAACAAGATTTCCTAGCTAAGACACTAAAAGGATGAATGCACTATAGAAGAAAAGAATTGATGGATTGAACGTCATAAAAATTGTAAACTTTTGCTCTCCAAGGGATACTGCTAAGAAAATCAAAAGGGAAGACACAGAATGGGAGAAAATATTTGCAAACATATCTCTGTATGACCAAAAGAAATGAAAACGTGTCCACACAAAAACCTGTACAGAATGTTCATAGCAGCCTTATTTATAACAACTAAAAAGTGGAAACAACCCCAATGTCAGTCAACTAATGAATAGGTAAATGTGGTATATCCACACAATGGAATATTATTTGACAACAAAAAGGAATGAAGTACTGATGCATGCTGCAATGTGGATGAACCTTGAAAACCTTACACTAAGTAAAAGAAGCTATTCACAAAGGACTATATATTATATTATTCCATTATATGAAATGTCCATATAGGCAAATCAAAGAAGACGGGAAGATTAGTGGCAGGGAGAGAGTAAATAATGACTGCTAAAGGATATGGGTTTCTTTTGGGGGTATAGTGTCCCAAATTAGGTTATGGTGATATTTGCACAACTCTGTAATGTATACTAAAAACCATGGAATTTTATATTTTAAATGGGTAACTTTATGGTATGAATTATATCAACAAAAAATTTTTTAAATATATGTATATACATTTTCAATTATAAAGAACTCATACAACTCACTATTAAAAAGACAATGCAGTTTTTGGGAGGGGAAGAACAGACTATCAAAGAAGGTATACAGATGGGAAATAAGCATATGGAAAGATGATTTATATAATTTGTCATTAGGGAGAGGCAAATTAAACCCACAATGTGCTATCACTAAACACCCAATCAAATGGCTAAAATTTGAAAGATTATCAGTAATATCAAAGGTTGGCCAGGATATAGATAAACTGGAACTTTCATACATTACTGGTGATAATTTAAGATAGTATAACCACTTTAGAAAAATAGTTTGTCAGTGTCTTGTAAATACATACTTAACATATAACCCAAAATTCCCACTCCTTGGTATTTACCCAAGATAAAGGAAAACATGTCCACTCAAAGACTTGTATTAAGATGTTTGCAGCACTTTTAGTCGTCGTAGCCAAACTGGAAATAACCCAAATGTCTGTCTCCTAGTGAATGAATAAATTGCAGTGTTTCCATATAATGGAACACCACTCAGTAATAAATAACAAACATGTAACAACATGGATGAATCCCAAAAGTAGATATGCTAAGTGTAACATGATTGTGTGATGGCTACACAGATATATATACTTGTAAAACTTGTAAAAATTATCCTTTTTCATGTCAACCTCATCATATAACCTCCATTTCCTTTATTAATTAATAAAGATCAAAACAGCAGGTAATGAGCACTGGCTTTGTGTTCTAAATATCTATTTGAGTTGTGTTGCCATTGTTTTTGTATAGTAACTCAACACTTCTGTTATTGGAATAGGTTTCCTTTTAATCCCCAAATACTAGAAGGTGGAAAGGGTACTATCTCTTAAATGAAGACATTCAAGACAAATTACATTGGATTTTTAAAAAAACATCTGGATCTTCAGAAAATGTTGTATTCTATCAGGTTGGTGCAAAAGTAATTGTGGTTTAAAAGGTTAAAAATAATTGCAAAAACCACAATTACTTTTGCACCAAACTAATATTATTTGGGACTTGTATATTTTTTATTGTGGTAAAAAAAAATACACAACATAAAATTTACCATTTTAACCATTTTTAAGTATACATTTCAGTGGCATTAAGTACCTTCACAGTGTTGTGCAACCATCGCCATCATCCATTTGTCATCATCCTAAGCAGAATCACTCCCTATTTCCCCTTCTCTCCATGCCCTCTTAACGTCTATTATATTTTGTCTTAATGAATTTGTCTACTCTAGGTTACCTCATATAAGTGAAATCACGCAGTATTTATCTTTTTCTGTCTGGCTTGTTCAATTAGCATAAAGTCCTCAAAGTTTATCCATATTGTAGTGCGTATCAAAATTTCCTGGTTTTTTATAAGTATTTCTTTTTCAGTTACAGTTGATATTCAATATGATATTAATTTCAGGTGTACAACATAGTCGTTAGACGTTTATATAATTTATGTAGTAATCCCCCCCCCCATTAATCTAGTACCCACTTGGCACTATACATAGTTGTGGCAATATTATTGACTATATTCTCTATGCTGTACTTTATATCCCCATGACTGTTTTGTAACTACCAATATGTATTTCTTAATCTCTTCACCTTCTTCTCCCAGCTCCCCAACACCCCTCCCCTCTGGCAACCATCAGTTTGTTCTTTGTGTCTATGAGTCTGTTTCTGTTTTGTTCACTTGGTTTGCTAATATTTTGTTGAGGATTTTTGCATCTATGTTTATCAGGTATATCGACCTACAATTTTCTTTTTTAGTAATGTCTCTGCCTGGTTTTGGAATCAGGGTAATTGTGGCCTTGTAAAATGAGTTTGGGAGCCTTGCCTCCTCTTTAACTTTTTGGAATAGTTTGAGAAGGATTAGTGTTAATTCTTCTTTGAATGTTTGGTAAAATTCACCTGTGAAACCATCTGGTCCAGGCCTTTTTGTTTGTTTGTTTGGGGGGGGGGGGGTACGAGTTTTTTTATTACTAATTCAGTGTCATTAGTAGTAATCATGTGGTTCAGATTTGCTGTTTCTTCTTGATTCAGTCTTGGAAGGTTTATGTTTCTAGGAAATTAACCACTTCTTCCAGATTATCCAGTTTGTTGCCATAACTCCATTATTTCATTACAGACACAAATATTTACCAAAGTAAAAACAAGGAAAATATCAAGACCTACGAGAAAGTACAGCTTTTAATTCACTCAGCATTTACTGAAATTGAATTTAAAGGTGATTTGCTTAGTGTTAAGGGCATACCAAACTGCCATGTTCATATTCCATACATTATCATGTATTAGTCAGGTGTAGATAATCATACACCTGACTGATACATGATCCTGGGCAGATTACCTAACATGTCAGAGCCTCAGTTTCCTTGCTGGTAAAATGGAGATGGTGTTAATAGAACCCACTTGAAAAGGTTGTTAAGATTGTTAAATCAGTTCATACGTTGAAAGCACTTAGAACAGTGCTGGGCACCTTGTTGGTGCTGCATGGTAGCTGTTGTTACCTGTATGAGGTATGTGTCGTGAAAGATAAAACATGTAGAAATACCATAGTGTGCCACAGGATACTGGCATACACACAAAGAAGTACAATTCATGGGAATACAAGGAAACTGCCTCTCCTTTCTTTCCCAGGCTTCACCATCATTTGGGTCTTTCCATTCATACAATTAAATCTCTTTATTACCTCCTATCCTACCACAAAGAAACCTCTGGTTTCTCCCAGTCAGATAGACCTAGGTTTAAATCACTTCTCAGATTCTTCATTTATGAAATGTATTTAATATGCTCCCTCAGGAGGATTAAATGAGAAAATGTGTATAAATGGTTTGATCACGTGTCACATACAGTAGGTGCTTAATAGATTTCCTCTCCTAAGTATTCTTCACATGCTGCTCGATTAATCTTTCTTAAGGACAGCTCTGATTATAGCTTTTTATTCATGTTTGACAACTGCTTATGGAGTACAAGCCAAATTCTTTAACATATGCACCTTGTTTCCACTAATAACATTGAGCGCTTTTTGTCAGACACTGGGTAGTGTAATTCACTTATGAACTCTTTAATCCTCATAGCAACAATTTGACAAATGTCCTGTGGTATAATAAATATGAATATATATGCACATATTTATGAATATATATTCATATTTACAAATATATATTAATATAAATACATATATGGGTGTGTGTGTGGGTGTGTGTGTGTATATATATATATATATTCAGAGAGAGAGGGATTGTGGGAAGATAACAGAATAGGAAGTATCAGAAATCTGTCTCCTTACATAGACAACAATTGCATTGACAGAATATGTCTAATGTAACTATTTTGGAACTCTGGAATCTATTGAAAACTTCACTTCCAATTTCCAGGAAATGACTTAGACAGTAAATTGCAGTTAATTTCAGTCAATTTTAGCTCTTAGCACAGTAGCAGCTACCTGTCCCACACCCCCAGGCCTGTGAAAGGCAGCTATATGTGTGTTCCTGGAGTATCTTACACACAACTTACAGAATCTAGGGTGAGCAAAAAGAACTCTGTCTTCCAAACGTCAGAGACCTGTGCTCTGATCACTGATTGCTGCTTCTGATCACAGAGGGGTGGAAAAGGTAGGTGGCCATTTTTGTACCTCCTCCCATTGTTGCAAGCCCCTCTCCTTCTAGATAATGTGACTCCTAACCTCCTTCATGTTTCACTTCTTCTGCTTTGGGAACCTAGAGATTGGGACATTCAAAAAGAATTGATATATGGGGATAATTAGAAAATGACTGTACATACCTAGGGAAAGGCTCAGAAAAGACTTGAGAAAACCTTAAATTTACACTTCAGGCAGATCCTTGGCACAGAGACAGCCTACCCAAACATAAAAATAATAATAACAAAGAGCTAACTCTGGGGAAGAGGGAGAATATGATTTCTAGAGTTAACACATTATTAGATTCAAATGTTCAGTGTTCAACAACAACAAAATATTGCAAGGCATACAAAGAAATAGGATAGTATGGCCCATTCAAAATAAATAAATAGAAACTATTCCTGAAAAAGACCTGATGGCAAGTATACTAGACAAAAACTTTAAAACAACTATCTTAAAGATACTCAGAGAACTAAAGAAAAATGTAGAGAAAGTCAACAAAATTAACTGTGAGCAAAATGGAAATATTGATAAGATAGAAACTCTAAAAGAAAACCAAAAAGAAATTTTGTAGCAGAAAAGTACAATAACTGAAATGAGAAAAAAAATTCATTAAAAGGATTCAAAAGCAGAACTGGGCAAGCAGAAGAAATAATCAGCAAACTTGATGATAGGGAATGGGAATTATAGAGTCTGTGGAACCACCGAAAGAAAAAAGACTGAAGAAAAATGAACAGAGCCTAAAGGACATATGGGATACCATCAATTGAACCAACATATGCATTGTATGGGGTCCCGAAAGGATGAAAGAAAGAGAAAGGGGAAGAAAGAATATTTGATGAAATAATCACTGAAAATTTTCCAAACTTGATGAAATACTTAAGTATAAATATCCAAGATGCTTAATAATCTCCAAGTAAGATGAAAGTAAAGAGACCTACACCAAGACACATTACAATCAAACTGCCAAAAGACAAAGAATCTTGTAAGCAGCGAGAGGTTGTAGTATAAACATAGAATTAGCATATGATGCAGAAATTTCACTTCTGGGCATATACCCAAAAGAATTGAAAGCAAGGTCTCAGAGATATTTGTACACCCATGTTCATAGCAGCATTATTCACAGTAGCTAAAATATGGAAGTGACCCAAGTGTCCAACGGATAAATGGGTAAGCAAAATGTGATATATACATACAATGGAATATTTAGCCTTTAAAGGGAAAGAAATTCTTCAATATGTTACATCATGGATGAACTTTGAGGCCATTATACTAAGTGAAATAAGCCAGGCAAATACGGTATGATTCCACTTATATGAGGTACTTAGAATAGTCAAAATCATGAAGACAAAAAGTATAATGGTGGTTGCCAGGGACTGGGGGGAGAGGAAAATGGGGAGTTGTTTAATGGGTATAGAGTTTCAGTTTTATACAATGAAAAGAGTTATGTGGATGAATGGTGGTGATGGTTGCACAATATGAATGCATTTGATACCACTGAATTGTACATTTAAAAATAGTTAAGATGGTAAATTTTATGTTATGTATATTTTACATAAACATTACATTACTCCTGAGTGATAGGAGTATCTTTTGTTATTCATAACAAGCCTATTTCAACCATACCTATGTTTATGCTAGCAAGGTGACTTAAAGTAGGCCCTTAGATATTTTCAAGAGAGGAACTGGCCATGCCAGAAAACCCATGCACGTGATAAGAGAGTTGGAACTACCAGCCCCACCTCTGACCTCCAGGGAGAGGAGTGGGTATGGAAATTGAATTCAATCAACAGCGGCCAATGATGTGATTAATCATGCCTACATAATGAGGCCTCAGTGAAAACTCTTGAACAGTGAGGCTTGGGGAGTTTCTAGGTTGGTAAACATATTGATGTGTTGCGAGAGTGACATGCCTGGATAAGACTAGGAAGCTCTGCACCCCACCCACCAACCCTCTACCTTGCCCTATATATCTCTCACATTTGGTTGTGTCCTTTGTAATAAATTGGTAATTGCAAGTAGAGTACTATTCTGAGTTCTATGCATCATTCAAGTGAATTATCAAGCATGAGGGGTAAAGTGTGGGGAACCCTGAATTTATAGTCAACTTGGAAGAAGGACAGTAGTCTGGGGAACTCATTTGCAGCTGATTAAGTGGGGACAGTCAGTTAAGTGGGACTGAGCCCTCAACTTTGGCGTCTGTATTAACTCTAGGGACTTAGTGTCAGAACCGAATTGAATTATAGGAAACCTAGTTGGTTTCAAAGAATCAGAGAGTTAGATGCTGTTGGAATGACACAACAATCACACACTATTCCCATTTTAATGATAAAGAAACTGCAACAGAGATGTTAAGTGACTAACCCAAGTTAGGGGAGCTGTGGGAATGTTAGCCCAGTCTGCCTGACTCCAGAATCTATGCTTATAACCTATAACCATGGCCACATACCTGAAGTTTAACCATAAATGAAACACTCCAAGTTTTCTATAGATAATTCCATACTTTCCTGCTTTTGTGTTTTCGCTCATGCTACTCCTCTTACCTAGAACACTTCTCTCCCATTTCCATGTACGAACACTCCATCAAGGTCAAGCACCAGTGCCAGCTCCTGCACAGTCTCCCCCGATTCCCTGCTGTAGTCATGAGAATACACCTCAAATACCTGCAATGACAGGGATGGAATTGACCTTCAGACCATGGCTGCCCTCTGAATTTCATTATTGTCCTTGTGTGGAGGCCACATTGCCAGGGGGCTGCTCCTAGTCCATGACTGAATGTGACAGGAACTCTAAGGCAGGTCCATTCCTGGGAGCCCCCAAACAAGTCTGATGGGGGCTTTGGCCCGAGAACTTCAAAGGCCTGGCCAAAGCATCCTTGGGCTGCACACACTTCCACTCACTCTCAGTCCCTCCTTCCTGGGACAGAAGGTGGACCCTCCTTCCTGCCTTCAGAGGTGGACTTGCATGGAGGCTTGCTAGCTCTCCCAGGTTTTTTCAGCTTCCTCCCCATTTTCTCAAAGCTGGTACCTCCTAATCGAATCATTGCACATTTACTCCTGACTTGGAATCTGCTTCCTGAAGAGCTCGGACTGCCACATTCCCCTCAGTTGAAATAATATTTTCCATCTCCTGAGCCTCTATAGCCTCTTTTCAGCGCCTCTCTCATGGCTCTTAACAGTCGTTAAGCTTCTCTCAAGGATCTGAGTCCGAGTCATATTTAATCCTTCTCTATACTTAGTGCATGGTCAATAAATATCTGTTGACTAAGTAGATGAATAAATAAGGATGTGAGACTAGGAAACACAGTGTAGCCGGGAAACATTTCTCAAAGTGTGCTCTCTGGGATGTGCATGAGTGTTATTTGGAAGGAAAAAAATAGAATTCCACAGCCAAATACGTTTGGGAACTGCTGAGCTGAACAAAAAATAACAGATGGCTTTATGTATGACTTCTCAGCGCATTTAAGGTGCTGCTTTTATTTTGTGACTCTCCAGGAAGCAGAGTCCTTATATGATCATAGGATTGGTGTTCTGAGGAACCTAGTTTGGGAACCATAATTAGGAAGACCAGGTAAAACTTCCAAGAGGCACTGTGTATCTGAGCTGATTCCGAAAGAATTGTAAGGGTTTGAGTAGGCCAAGATGGAAGAAAGAATAAGAAGGACTTTCCAGGCAACATTTCATAAACTAGAGAGGCAAGAAGACATAAGGCACATTCAGGGAAAGACAGGTAGGGTATGTTCAGGGTATGTTCAGTTATTAAAATATGTCTTTGCAATTATGCTTGTCAGTTTGCAAATAAGATTTATATCTTTCAATTTGTGTTTTGATTTTTTTTTCCAACTTTACTGCATACCCTTTAGTTTATAGTAAGGTTCCTAGAGGAGCCTGACGTGTGACAGGCCGGGAAGGGAGGCTGAGGAGGAGCTGCATTTCATACGGATATTTGGCCTTTGTATGATGCTTAAAGGTTTCTGCTCCAGGAAATGATGGCATAAATGGTGACAAAGGGAATCACTAGTTTTAATTAGAAAGGCATGCTGCACGCGAAATGGTTTGCCAAGAAGAATTCCATATGCTGCAAAACCAAATGAAGCAATCTCAGGTTTTATATTCAGGGCAATTTGTTTGTCACATTACTAAATCCATGGCCATAATAAGGCTTCTGTCATGCTTAATGTTCTAGTTTGCAGTAAGTGTCATGGGAAAGAACCTATTTAAACCCTATTAGGATGAACAAATTATTTTGCATCAACTTCTTTGGAACAGAAGCTGTAAATCACATCTTCTCTCTTTCTTGGCTCTTTTCTGGCTCAGATTTGTAGCCTATACTCACATATGCGGGGCAGCTGAAGTTTGTATCCTTTAAGCAAACGTAAAGCCTTTTCACTTCCAGAGATGTTTAGTGCTTGTAGATATGATGTTTCCATCAAAATGTTCGAGTGTGTCATGACGCAGACAGAAGTACCTATGTGTGCACACCACTTCCTCACCAGATCATGGTGCAGTGTCATCGTGTATTGCTGCTGACTTTGTGCTCTTAGGGAAGGCTGGTTGTTGCAGATTTGAAAACATCCTAATCAGTACCTTTCTCTCACATGGCAAATGCTATTTTGTAAGTTGAAAATACATTACTCTTCAATATTAACTGATGGTGTCGTGCGGGGCAGCAGGCGGGGTCTCAGCTCCCGCTCCCCACATAAGAACGCAGGACATGGTGAGGCCAAAAAGGAACACCCACGGAGCCATAGGTAGGGGAGTCATATCACTATATTCTCACCGGCGGCATCCGCCTCTGCAATCCGCTCTTGCTAGTCCCCATTTTTTCTGCTAGTGTAGCCATGGCAGTTATATTAGTGGCCAATAGCTCACTGGTTACAGCTGATGGCCATCTGATCACAGTTGATGGCCATTTACTACCCGAGCCAGCACCTTTCTATGGGAGGCCGAGAGCCTGGAAACTGCTTTCTGGGGCTCTGTCCCCACAGATGGGAATGCTGAACAAAGTGTATTCTAGATCTGACATGTTCCCTTGGCTTGTGTCATCCCAAAAAGTCATTTTAATTTAAATTGTTTTTCATTTTAAACTACATTTTGAGTTTTAATTATTTCAAATCAGTATGGGAAAAACTTCAAACTCTTCCAAAGACAATATTTGTTATGACACTTATAGTAAGTGAGACAATGTTTCCTTGAGGGTATGTTCAGTTATTAAAATATGTCTTTGCAGTTATGCCTGTCAGTATGCAAATAAGATTTATATCTTTCAATTTGTCTTTTGATTTTTTTTCCAACTTTACTGCATACCCTTTAGTTTATAGTAGTTTATAGCCTAGGACTTTTTCTCAACACTTCTCTATCTAAATGTACAACCACCCCCACTGTTTCAGACTTGACTACAGGAATCCCTGAACGTGTATGTACTTAGTCTTTCTCTTCATTTAGTCACACTAATTCCCTACCCTAACCTTTGTTTGTGCTTCCCTCTATTTGAAACGCTGTTCCTTTTCCTCCTCCCAAGGTTAACTTCTGTCACTTGCCCAGAGAAACCTTCCTTGACCATCATAATTGACTCGGTGCTTCTTGTATCTCATAGCGTTTCCCTCCTCCTTAGAACTTAACACCATTGTCATTTTCGTGTTTGTGTGATTATTTGTTAGTAGCTTGATTTTCCCTAGGCCCTAATCTCTCTGAGTTATGGGGATGGAGGGTGAGATAAGGGAAGTGGTATATCTTTTCTATTATGTAGCATATGAAATGACATTGAATGTAATTATTTAAACACTTTACTATGACTTCCAAGAAGTCTGGTTTAGAAAATTCCCAAAGAAAACTGAAATGAGAACAAGAACTGCCCAAACTTGAGAAAAGTTATGCTGATTTTTGAAGAACACTGGATCTGCTTTGGCCAGTAGAAACAAGTGAGAAGATGAATCTATGTAATCAGATAAACATACCACTGGCATAACTGTTTAAGAAAAAAAAAGGTGAAGGGGAATAAGCGGTACAAACTTCCAGTTATAAAATAAATAAGCCACAGAGATGTAGTGGACAGCACAGGAAATAGAGTCAATAACATTGTAATAACTTTGCGTGGTGACAGATGGTTACTAGACTTATCATGGTGACCACATTGTAAGGGTTGAAATACTATGTTGTACACCTGAAACTAGTATAGTACAGTGTGCCAACTATACTTCAATAATTTTTTTAAATAAAAATAAAAACTGCATGAAAAAAGACAGGCAAATCAAATGAATGCTGAATTAAAGGATGACTTAACTGACACAATAAAGATATAACAATAATAAAAATATTAAAAACTCAGCCTTAACAAACGTAGAAAATCTAAACAAAATAAATAATTTCTGGAAAAATATAAAATTTTTAAAAATGGAGGGTGGACAAAATGAATGAAATGGATCAAAAAGTACAAACTTCTAGTCACAAAATAAATAATTCCTGGGGATGTACTGTATAGCAAGATGACTATCGTTAATAATACCATATTGAATATTCGAAAGTTGCTAAGAGAGTAAGTCTTAAAAGTCTTCATTACAAGAAAAAAAATTTTCATAATTATGTATGATGACAGATATTAACTAGAATTATTGTGGTGATCATTTGGAATATATACAAATATCGAACATTATGTTATTATACCCCTGAAACTAATATAATATGTCAATTATACCTCAATTAAAAAAGATTTTAAAAATGGCACAAGAAGAAAGTAGAATATCACATAGACCAATAATTATTAGGGAAATTGAATTAAACATTCCAAAAGTACCCAGACCCAAAGGGTATTTTTATGAACTGAATGTTTGTGTCCTCCCCAAAATTCATATGCTAAAGCCTAATCCCCAATGTGATGGTACTATGGGGTAGGGCTAGGGTTTCCGGGTGGGAATTCACATCCGTTCTCAGGAATTTTTTTTGCTTTCCCATTCCTGAATCCCGAGATATAAACTGTTTTCTGTTCTCCACGATGAATTGTTTCCATAAAATGACGGCTGATACTACCAACCACCTGGGTTCAAGGAGCCGATTTTCCCAATTTCCCGATCAACTTTTCTTGAGATTCGGGAACAGTAAAGTAAAAATAATCCCTGAGAAGTGGCGGGAGTTCCCACCTGGAAACCCTAGGTAGAGCCTTTGGAAGGTGATAAGGTCATGACAGTGAAGCCCTGTGGGTACAGAGCCAGAAGTGCAGTTTCCAGGCTCTCGGCCTCACGTAGAAACGTGCTCACTAGGATAGTAAATGGTCATCAACTGTGATTGGATGGCCAGCAGCTGTGGCTAGTTGGCCGTCAGCTGTAACCAGTGAGCCATTGGCCACTAATATAATTGTCATGGCTATGTTAGCAGCAAATGGGGGCTAGCAAGAAGATGGTGGCTGAGCTAGCAAGAGCGGATTGCAGAGAGGTGGATGCCGCCAGCAAGAATATAGTGGTATGACTCCCCCATCTATGGCTTCGGGGGTGTTCCTTTTTGGCCTCACCATATCCTGCGTTCTTATGTGGGGAGCAGGACCAGAGACCCTGCCGGAGGCCTTGCCTGACAAGCCCTCACCAATGGTATTAGTATCCTTATAAACGACACCTCCGAGAGCTCTCTCACCCTCTTTCTGCCACATGAGGGCACAGCAAGATGGCCCTCTATGAACCAGGAAGGAGGTCTTCAGCAGACTCTGAATCTACTGGCACCTTGATCTTGGACTTCCCACTTTCCAGAACTGTGAGAAACGAATGTTGTTTAAGCCACCCAGCCTATGGTGTTTTTGTTATAGCAGCCCAGATTAAGACAGATCTTATGGGTGCTTTCTGCCAAATTACAATGAATAGATAATCCCTGTAGTATGGTTGATTCTAAAATTAGATAAGGAGAGTACAAGAAAAGTAACAGTTCTTTCTACCTATGAACCCTAAACAAAATATTAGCTAACCAAGTCCAGTGGGTATTGATGATGCAGCAGCATCAAGAAAAATTTATCCTGGAAATTCAAGTATGAATACACATCAGAAAAGCAGTCACATTAAGGGCTAAGGTACTGAGGACTAAAGGCAAAATATGTTATTATGACAATAAATAAAACCGTACTGGAGAACATTCAACACCTATAGATTTCTATTTTTAAAAAATATTCAGAAAGCTAGGAATATAAGAGTACTTTCTTATTTTGACAAAATCTAAATACCAAAAAATCATACTTGGTCAACAAAAACATCACGCTTAATAGGAAAAACCTAAATATTCCCTTAAAGATTGGAAATGCCTACCATCATCATTACTACTTAATATAAATCTGGAGATACTGACAATCACTATGAGACAAGAAAAGGAAACAAGAGCTTAAAGAATTCAAAAAGAAGAGATAAAACTGTCTTTATTTGAAGATTTGATAATCTACATAAAAAACCCAGCAGGACAATTAGATGAATCATTACAACGAATAAGAGAGTTCATCAATACTGCAAGATAAAATATCAACTCACAAAAATTAATATAATGTTCCTTACTTATGATAGACAATTTAAAAATAAAATGAGATACTATTCATAATAGTTATAAAAACTATAATGTATGTAGGAATAAGTCTAATAAAAAAGGTAAAAATTAAATATTAATGTATACAAAAGAAAATTCAAATAAATGGTGAGATATACTATGTTCATGGTTGGATGACAGCATTGTAAAGCCAATTTATTCTCTAATTAATGTATAAGTTAAATGTAATGCCTAACAAAATTCCAACTGGATAATTTGAGAGGGATTATTTGAAAAGTTCAAAGACTCTACTATAAAATGTTTATGGAAAAATTAAAATGCAGAAAAATTAAAATTAAGAAAGTCAGTTTTGAATAAGAAAAACAAAGAGTTGGACAATCCATCCTTTTGGATATTGACACAATTCAAAACTACAGTAATAAAATTTGGTGCTGGTACAGGTACATACCAATAGGCAGAGGGAACAGTAAAGAAAGCTCAGAAACATATAATTGGTTTCCATATTTGGAAACCATATTACTTGTGGATTCCATATTTGTGAAACTGCTTATTCTCTAAAATGTGTTTGTAACCCCAAAATCAAGATTGATGGCACACTGGCAGTCATTTGGGAACATGTGCAGAGTGGTGAAAAATTTGAGTTGCCAGGTATGCATGGTCCAAGCCAAAGTCAACATTGCCTTCTTGTTTCAGCTTTCATATCGTAAACAAACATCATTTTATGGTCTCTTTAGTGTCATGTTTTTCACATTTCTGTACTTTCTGTTGGTGATTTCTATGGCTCCGAGCATAGTCCTGAAATACCGTCTAGTTGTGATGCGCCTTATGGAAAAAAATACATGTCAGATAAGCGTCCTTCAAGCATGAGTTATAATGCTATTGACCGTGAGTTCGATGTTAAGAAATCAACATACAGTACATCCAGAAAAAGGAACAGGAAATGTACCAATCTGTACATGAGGCTACTCAGGAAAGTGCTAATGTAACACCTAGACGGCCTGGTGAAACTACGGAAGAAGTGGAAAAGCCACCACCTTTGAGGATTCATGAGATAATGACCCATAAGAAAAGCACAATGGACACAGCACTGGTGTGAGGCTAAAAGCCAAAAACATATGATCACATTATCCAGGGTCAGGAAAATGCTAAACCCTTCTTGGCTGGTGCTGTCTGGCTCACAAGTTTCAAAAGGTGAGACAGCATGAAAAATGTTAAATTTGCAGGAGGGGAAGGTTCTACAGATCAGAAGGCTGTGGAAGAATTTTAGAAATACCTGCTAAGTGTAATAGAGGGAAAGGGTTATATGTGGAAGAGCAGTTTCTCAATGCTGATGAGATTGGGTTGTTTTACAAGGATGTTGGCAAATGAACCTATAGAATGGCCTCCAAAGGCCCTGGCTTTAAATCATTCAAAGGCTGAAATAAATTATTTCTGAGAAATACATGTTAAATAAGGTGTCTTTAAACAGAAATACACAGAAAAACATAGTTGTGTGTTGATTGGTTGATGACAATGTGACCAGAGGCTCAAAGTAACTTAACTTTGTATTTCCCCTAAGAACAATGGTTTCCTATATATCAATTTTCTGTTAATTTAGGACTATTCACTAATTCAGCAGTAGAAGATAATTTCCCTCAATTGGGTGTTTTTGTGTTGTTAAATTAATTAAACAAGGAGGCCATTAGGCTCTAATACTGTGGCTGCCAAGTAAGCAAACCAAGATCTAAGCTTGTAAATGCCTCAGTGTTATAAATTGAAATGCTAAGGACAACCAATCACAAACGGCCAATGAGGCTTTAAGCTACAGCCAATCAAATAATTTCCTTTCTTTGCTTCCTTTCTCTGTATAAGTGTTCCCCTAGCTCACATCAGCACTGCCTGTATGAATAGACACTTTAACAAATGGGAAATCCAAATTACTAGGGAAAATACGGAGAGACGCACAAATTCAATTAAAGAAATGCAAAGGAAAACAATAAGATAGTATTCATACAACTAGAGGGAAAAGTTAAAGTGGATTAAATTACTTGACAGTGCGAATGTGAAAACAAAAACCAGGAACCCTCCTGGACTGCTGATGGAAGAATAAACTAGTTCAGCTATCCTACCAGTACGTAACGTAGTGACATTAAAGCTGCCATCTCATCGACCTAGCAATCCCACCTCTGAGCATATAACCCAGAGTTCTCACAGAGGCCTTTCCTGGTGGGAGGTGGGAAGTAGTTCGCAGCATTGCTGGTAGTAACGGAAGCTCAGAAATCAAAGTGTTTATTGCTAAGAGAATAAACAAGAAACCATATGGAATGAATACTGTTGAGTTCCGTGCGATGTAGAAGCTGCAAAATAGATCTGTGTACAGCAACAGGAGAAGGTCTAAAACACTGTTGAGTAAGGAAAAAAAGGAATGGAATCAGAAATGCACTTAATATTTTGTATTTTACATAGATGCATATACTGAGTGGCCATAAAATCTGAAACATGAATGACATTTTAGTTTTCCAGATGGATCCCCCTTGATGACTTCTTCTGGAGTATAATAAAGGCCCAAGTTTATTCAGTATAAATCAGAGACTCAAATTGTCAATGCCAGCACACCGCTCCCTGATGTGGAGAGCAGGCGAGAGAAGCTTCTTGTGCTTCTGAATCCTTCAAAAAGACATTTGGTAGAGTGCCTACTCCACCAGAGCATAAAGGAGTCTGCCTGCCAGGCTGACCTCCCCCTCTCCTACTGGTCCTAGCCTCAGATTCAGCATCCTTCCTGGTACCAACGACTGTCCAGGAGGCCACAGACGCCAAGGCCACTGGTGTCAGCCAGGGTCCCAAGCCCGCTGTGGCAACCCATTCAAAATGATCTGAGTCTTCCTCAGTACACAATTTAAAAGGGTGTCCTTGTCTAAATAACCCCATGCAAGCACCCCATCCTCTTATGAGGTGGGGAAATTTTGTAGACCAGAGGATCTGGCTCCGTGAAAACACCAGCTTCTTATATGTGGGGAGAATGTTGGCTTGAATCTCTTGGCTCTGGGCAAAATGTCTTGCCTTGGAGGAGCACCGAAGTCTCCTGCCATTTAACTCTAAAGTTAAGGGCTGTGTATCAGCTCTGTACCAGACGTGGGCAGCAGCACCCGTCCCACCATCCTGCTGACCTGCAGCTCAGTGTGGTGGACAAATGGCCTGAAAGTCAATGCCTGACTTAAACTGCTCAGGGGTCCCCGGGGCCTTCAAGATGGAGTTCAAATGCTCAAGCCATGTCTGAGGCTCTTACAGAGTCCCCTGCTTGCCCCTTCGCAGTATCTGCAGCCTCCAGCCAGCATGCCATGCCCTAAATACCCTTATCCCCAGGCCTAAAATGCCCATCTTGCCCCCACCCCTTCCCAGCCTGGTGGAAGTGCCTCATTCCTCAATTGCTTCTCTTTTCCCAGGCGGGGCTCACTTAACCATCTCATCCAGTGCCCTCTCAGGAACTTAACACAACACACCCAGACCGAGCCTAGGCACTATCCCTCTACTGGACTGAAAGCGCTGAACAGCATCAGGAAGCAGCACCACACACCAGTGTCTTTCGTCTGTGTCCTCAGATGAAAGGGCCTCCTTGCTGAACAGGTCTTCAAAAATAGGTCAGACTCGCCTGCCTGTGATGACTTCTGCAGAGCCTACCAGACGACAGGGGGCCTGCTGAGATGACTTGTTAAGGTTGAACTAAATACACATCAAATCCCATGGAGGTGGTCAGTCATGATCTGGCTTGAGGAACAAGTCACCTTCCTTTAATCTTGAGTCAGTGAGAACCCATGGTAGAGAATCCCCTTAGGTTCTCATTTACTGGCACAGTCCTGGGCATTTCATCCTCACATGTACTCTGTTCCAGGAGAAATCCAGAATACACAGAGCATCTAAGGGAAGGGATCAGAATCCCTGTGGAGAGTCTGTCTGTGTGAGAGGGTTTGAAGGGCCCGGGGCACCTGGGCCATCACGCGCATGGCACAAAAGAGCTACTGAGGATTTTGAAGTGAAATCATCCATGAGTCATCAGCCACACTCAGGGATATAACGGGGGCGTCACTTGTGATACAGCAGGTTTCCAGCTAGCCTCGGATGACCTGTGACAAAAGGACGATTTAGAACGTCTGTGTTTGGGCTGACGATGCCCTGAGCTCCTATGGTGCGACATTTAGGCAAAGGCCTCAAGACTTTCCAGCCAGGATGAGGCTCAGGAGAACCAGCCATTGCTGCTAACACAGCCCCCCACCCCAATTACAGAGGCTTCTGGGCATACTGCTCCCCCACCCCACCCCTGCAGCCCCTGGGATGGCCAAGGCCAGACTGAGCTGTAATGTGGTCCATTTAACACCAGAAGCTGGGACTGGACCAAGGAGGGAGAGGATTTGAAATTTCAACAAGGGTACAGAACAGAGTCAGTGTGACCTGCAACGAGTCACTTACCCTCTCCAGACCTCAGTGGCCTGGTCTCTGCTCTCCATGGGCAGGATGACAGTCTTTATGATGAAATTAGAAAATGTATAGGAAAGCAATTTAAAGCGATGTTGCACAAGTAAACTGATGACCGTGTATATATGGTCATGGGAGGTGGAGTACAGCATAAGGAAGATGGTCAGTGGTATTGTAACAGATATAAGATGTCAGGGGTAGTAGCTTGGGGGAGGGGGTTATCACTTTATGAGGGGTGTAAATGTCTGTTATGTTGCTTTGTACATTTTTTTTAATTTTAAAAAATAATAAATAAAAATAAATAATAAAAATAATATAATAAAAATAATAATAATAAATACATAATAAATAAATAAATATTTCCTTAAAATAAAATAAAAAATAAAATTATGTTGCATGATAGAAATATAAACTATTTTCTGAGGTCCCTTCCAGGCCTAAGCCATATGTTTCTGTGAAATCCAGACTCCCAAGGGCCAGTGGCATGGTGACTTGGCAAGGTGAGTATGGGCCATTCATGGGGAGCCAGGGGCTGGGTGGCGACAGGCCATCTTCCCAATGACACAAGCACATGGCCATCATAAGGGATGATTGGGTCACATGGAGAAATATAAGCATATCACAACAATGACACCTGTGGACCTCAGCATCTGAGACACCTCCTCATGAAGCTGGGGATATTTTCCTATTGGTTTGTTCACTCCTAAGATCTAAGAATCCATCATCGATTGTTCTCGCACAGAAAACTACAGAAGCCAAGGCGCCATGGCTGCCATCACAGTGGTGCAGCACTTGGGGGAAAGGTAAGCTCCAGCTGAGGTGGGACAGACAGCGGTCCATCTGCCTCGTTGTTGTTTTAGGGAGCCAAAGCAACCACTGCCCCTAGGAACACTTGCGAACCTACAATAACTATTCCCCCAGTGAAGACAGCAGTCAGACAGCAAGTTGTCTTAGTGGAGAAGAGACTTCTGAGAGGGGTGGAGGCAGCCGGTAAGGTCCAGCAAGGGAAGGCAGCGAGGCTGTGGACAGTTTCCCGACCCACATCCCACAGGCCAGCGATGTCCTGGTGGAAAGGCCCAGAGGGTGCTTAGCCCCATGGAAGGAGCTCTCCCTCTTGCTTTTGTTTGTGTGGGCCTTTTCTCTGGTACTCTTTAAAAGAGCTGACTGAGTTTGTCCAGATTTTGACCTCTTACAACGCATATCATAAGTTTGGTTTGTATCTTATATTCTTATCTTGAAATGAACCATGTGGTCATTCTTTTTGGTTCACTGTCTTTTTTTCCAGCACGTCCCTGAGGGCAGCCTACTGTCACAGAGCCACTCGAGGAAAATGATTAAAAGGAGAACTTGGCTGCCAGGATTCATTTCTCCATTTCTCTCAGTCATTTCCCCTCGGGGGCAAACCTGGAAAGATGAATGTCTGTAGCCGATTGGTGAGCAGAGATGCCAGGGGCCCCAGGGGGTTCATGCTCCTCTGATCACTCAGCCTCCCTCGCTCAGTTCTTAGGTTTATCTAGAAAAAGCACTTTCCTATCCATCTGTGGAATGATTATATAAATGTAACATTTCATCTACATCAGCTCCTGGAGGCCTTGGCATTGGATTGACTTAACGCTGGCGGAACAGAACGCAATCCATTTAGGGGACCAGGAACATCTCAAAAATGTCCTTTCTTCCCATGCCAGCTGCGCCATGATGACATTTACACAAAATGAGATAAGATAATAATATTTTTTGAAAACCCTGATTCTCCGGCTCTGTGCCACAAAATGAAATTAGCCCAATTTAATTACACATGACAAATGGCTGGGCTCATCTCCGTGCAGTACAGCAATCGTTCCCTGCCTCCACGCACCTCCAGGAGACCACCCTGTGGGGCTGACATGTCTCCCTCGGGGCCACCTCCAGAAGAAAGCCAGCTGTGATCCAGGCTTCCTCTGCTGTTTATCTTGGTAACTGTTGCTAGGACTGGCCAGTGGATTTCAATTGCCTGGAGCAGAGCTGGCCATACAGAAATAAAGAGTCCCAGAGGGCTTCCAGGGTGCAGGGCTCCTGGCCCACTGCCCAAAGCACATGGGGCCTCCACTGGCACATCTGCTACCACCTGCAGCCTCCTCTTCCAGCATCCAGCATGGCCCTACCCTGGGAAGCCATGGGGTAAACATGCAGCTAATGCCCCAAGTCCTTTAAAATCCTGCCTCTCCTCTTGGGGACCCCTCCTGCTTGAGCTACAGCTTTTGGTTCCCCTATCACAGAACAGATTGGGTTCTTAGGTATAGCCTTTCCTGGTGTGTGGCCTGTCTGTGAGCTCAGGGTCTCTGCATTTGCCCAGTAATACTTTTCAAGCACTTCCTGGGCCAGGCCCGGCAGAGGTGCTGGGGATTCAGAGGTAAGAAAATACACAATGCTCCCCAGCAAGCTCTCACTGGACTACCCAAAAGGATGAGACAGGCCCTGCTCTTGCCCCACAATGCAGGGCTACCATGGAGGGTTTCACTTCCCTCCTTTTCCAAATTCAGAAATATCTTTAGGTGCAACAGCTTTCTAAGTTGCTGAGCAAAACATACAAGACAGCTTCTGGCCTCTGTCTTCATCCTAAAAAACGAAGTCAGCACTTCCCAAAATGTAAGAAAAACAACAGTGAAATCTAAACTCCTGAGTAACAAAGGGTAGGTTGATGGGAATGAGGTGTCCCAGATACTGAAAGCCACGTGCAGGTAAAAAGGTGAGACTCCGGAGCTGTATAATGATTCTCTGTCCTGGCTCCGCCTGTGGCTGCGCTGACCGCTACACGCAGACTAAGGAAAGCTCAACAACCTTAGTATCCAGTGAGAGCTGATGGACCCAAGTGAGAACGGCAGTTTCCTGAATTGGAGTTATTTAGAGTTAATAACTTTGATTCGTGTGGGACAATGACAGGAGTGATTTCCCTGAAAGACACAAGATTCACAGGATACCTAGAGATGGAAGAGACTCCCCTCCTCTCTCCAACGTGCGAGTGATCTTCTCTTGCTGGCTATGAGTAAGACCGCTTGGACAATGGTCCGTTGATGTCATATGTCCAGGACACAATTGTATATGTGGGGGAGGAAGGGGGCGGCTTGCATCCTTCCAGGAGGTAGAAACCTTGGGAGTGGAGATTCCAGGAATCCAGGAAGCACGAAGCAATTCCTGAGGGGGTTGTGGCTGCCACAGGCTGACCTAAAGTTAGGCCCCACCCCTCCTCACCCCCAGGCTGAACATCCCCAACATAAAAACAGGATGCTCTGCAAAGTGCTGAGCGTGCAAAAGAATTAGCCTGCCTGCCCCAGCATTCCTCCTCTTGCCCTGCCGAGACAGAAAGGAAGAAAGGTGGGCGTGGACCTTGGGCCTGTGAAGGAGGAACAGGGCACCCTTAGCAGTGGAGGGAAGCAAGGGTGGGGGTGGACCAGTTCCGAGCTCAGTGCTGCAGTTTGTCACTCACCAGCTATAGGGCTTTCATTCTCAGTTCCCAGTCTGTGAAATATGGCTGAAGGCTGAGAGGAAACAAGACGTGCCGACCCCTCCCTGCCATGGCCAGCTGTGAGGTGGGCCTGCCAGGCCCAGAGCTGGAGGCCCAGCTCTGCACTGCTGGGTGTGAGCGGTGTGCAGAGAAGACCCAGGAGAAGGAGAAGCAGGAGGGAGCAGCAGGGCGAGAGGGAGCAGGGCCTGCTTCTCCACCCTCTGCTGTGGCCCCTGTGGACCTGAGTCCGGCAAGACCCCTTCTTCTCCACCTGCCCCACCTCCACACACCCACCAATCTCAAGGCTATGTAATCCCTGCAGGGCTTCACCAGGCTGTAAACTGGAACAGCAAAGGACAACGTAAGCCCAAAGCTCAGAGACACTGGCCACGTGCAGAACTGTGAACCATCGGGATGGCTTGGGGTCCTGGGGCTGCGTTCTAGTCCTCAGACCCTGCCCCCACCTTCCTTGGTGAACTTGGCTAAGTGCAGCAGCTCCATGAGCCTCAGTTTCCTTGACTGGATGATGGGGACTTAGGCGTATTCTATGAAAGGCTGGTGGAGCCCAATCCTGACCTGAGCCCCTGACTGCGTCTGCCCCTGGGCTGAGACCATCCCCGTCTGGCCCTACAGGGGCTGGGAGGGTCACATCCCTCCATGGGGTACCCAGGCCCATTCTCCTCACCCTATTAATCTACATTATAGCCTGGTGTTCATACAGAAAAAAAAAACCTGAGGTTATGTGTACAAGTTGTTTCTTGCAACATTATTTACAGTGACAATAAAAGGAAATAACCTACATATTCAATTGAGCAATGGTAGAAGAAATAATAGTGCATTCGACTACGAAATCCATACTGTGAGCTATTAGGCAGTTATTAAAAAGAACAGGTTAGAGCCACATATAGTTACTGATAAACAGATTTATTGTACATTGGAAACAAGCACATTGCAGAAAGTATTTTGTCTTGAAAATGCAGATCTCATTTATATTTGAATGACTCTCAAGAAAAGCATAAAAGAATATACTTCAAACTATGAATATGAATTCCCTCCGGGGCATAGAATTTTTCTTTGTATTACTTGATGTCTTATAAGCAAGTATTTTGAAATTTAAAAAATCAATATAGTAGAAAAGTTTAATGAGAAAAACAATGTTTCTGCTGTCTCCTCAATAACCATCCACTCCTTATTGCCGTGTTTCTCTGCCTTCCTGTGGCCAGGTGACAGTGGCCAATGGACTGTGAAGACCAGATATGTGCAACATCTGGGACAAGATCTCTTAAAGAAAGGAGTGCCTCTCCTTCCCTCATCCTCCTTCCTGCTCTGGGGGCATGGACATGATGGCCGCAGCTCGCCCTGAGGACCTGAGGCTCAGAACAACGCTGTCAGGACAGCTGAGCAGGCGGCCTGGAGAGCCTGGTGTAGGGATGACGGAAGACCCGTCCTACTGCCCTGAAGTGCCTTCATCCAGAATTTTACTTCAGAGGGACAGAAACTTTGATCTTGTTTAAGCCACTGTTATTTTGGGTCTCTTACATGCAGCCAAATCAGTTCTCCTTCATATAAGAAACAAAAATTAGACTCCTTGGTCTTCAGAGATTCTGCTTATAATGCCATATCTAGAGCCAGATGGGGACACATCCAGGAACTGGACATTTTAGCAGAGAACAGGAACAGGATGTGTTCGATGGGTGAGAGAGAAGTCTGAAGCCCAGGGCTCACACAGCTGGTAGGGAGAACACCAGGCCCGGAATGCAGGCTTCTGACTTCTGCATTAGCACCTGGTCCTGAGGTGCCTTCAGTTCCAGCTGCAGGACCTCCCTGAAAGAGAGGCGTGGGACCTAAGAAGGGCTCTGCAAGAGAAGCAATCTTGGGCACGAACAGTCTGTACTGTCCTCCCAACAGGAGTCTAGACTGGGCCGCCACCCTTTTGGGCCTCCCTTCCCTTTCTTCTCTGGGCAGAGCCAAGCCTTTCACCAGCAGTTCAGTACCTTGGCCTCTAAGGTAAGACTTTCTGGAACGAAAGGCTGTCCTGGAGTGAGTTTGGGCAAAAACTGAGTTCTTTCTGCTCTATGTAAAGCTCCTGGTCTACGAGTCACCCTTCCCTGGTTAAAGCGTAGACCCTCATCCAGGGAAAGATACGTTGGAAGAAAAGTGTTGCTCCCTGCTCAAGAGTGTCATCTGGGAGCACTCTCCATTGTCTCTCTGGTTTCTGGAGTGACAGTGCAAGAAGGGAGAGGAGCACGTGGGTGACACAAAGGCTCAAAACCACAATCACACATTCTGGCCTGTCTTAGTCAAGGAATGTGATCTCAAAATTCGAATAGCCAACATTTTATGACTCCCAGGTTTTTTTCAAACTTCCAAATTTTCTGGAAAGAATCTGATTAACCCAATGCCATTTGGTGCCCCCAAGATTCTACACCCACCCACATGAACTACAGAACCGCTCTTGGAAGGCTTTCCAAAGGAAGAGACACAAAATGTTAAATTGTACAAGGCATAATATTCTTTAGGTCCATCCATGTCTTTGCAAATGGTAAGATTTCATTCTTCTTTATGGCTGAGTAATACTCCATTGTGTAAACATACCATAGTCTCTTTATCCAATCGTGGATTGATGGGCATTTCAGTTGCTTCCATATCTTGGCTATTGTGAATAGTGCTGCAATCAACATCAGGGTGCACATATTTTTTTTCGAATTAGTGTTTTAGATTTCTTTGGATAGATAACCAGGAGTGGAACTGCTGGGTCAGATGGAGAAAGACAAATACCATATGATCTCACTTATATGTGGAATCTAAATATATAGGTTGCGGGGGAGGGGACCTGATAGTTGCTAGATGGGAGGGGTTGGGGATGGGGGAGAAGGTAGAGGGATTCGAAAGTACAAATTAGTAGTCACAATATAGCCACAGAGACATGAAATACAGTTTGGGGAATATAATCAATAATGTTGTAAACATAATGTAGGGTGTCACATGGATGCTGGACTTCTTGGGGAGACCATGTCATAGACTGTGTAGATGCCTGACCACTGCCCTATCCACCTGAAGCTGAAGGTGAATAAGCTGAAGGTGAAGGTGAATAATATTGAAGGTCAACTATAAATGAATATATATATACATATATTCATGGGATGTGGAGTACAGCATAGAGTCAATGGAATTGTAACAGCGATATACAATTTCAGAGGGGTAATAGGTAGGGGAGGGGGTTTGTCAGTTTGTGAGGGGTGTAAATGTATAACTATTACATTGTTTTGTACACCTGAAACTAATTAAATAAATAAGTAAATTCTTCAAGGCAGGCAACCCAGTGGGGCGGCAGGGGGAGCGCTGCTCCATGGCTCCAGATGGAGAACACCAACATGCCCTCCTCTCTTCTGTTATCACTGGCAGCTTCATGGAGGGCACTTGGGTGGCAAAATGGGGTTCAGGTCTGCCCTTTAGGCACAGCGTAAAGGCTCGATCAGCTCATATGACACTTGTGACTATTTGAAGAGGAGCTATGCTATTTACCATCATGCTTTCTCTACTTCTCAAAACTAACTAATAACATAAAGAAGATTGTGATTGTGGTTAGTCTACTCTAAAAACATGAAAATCTTTAATCTCTCATTTGAATATCAACAATGAATATGCTAATTACAAAATGTGCTTATAGCAAGTCAAACAAGAATTCACTAACCATTGTATCTTCTTTTAATTGCTTGAAAATGTTAAGACAACTGATTCTGAAATCTTTTATTGTTTGGTATTATCTATCACTTATTTGAGACTGGCCCCTTTTCCCCTCCTGCCTTCCTCTCCCCTAGTTAGTCCAGTTTACTGGGATTAAGACTGTTCCTTAATACCATCACCCCAGAAATTCCATTGGAAAATGGGGGCCTGACCGTGTTTTTGGTTGGGGAGGGAGGACCAAACTGGACTTTCGTAACATCCCATTCTACAGGGCACTGCCGTGCTGGGCTCCACCCAGTTTGCCCAGTTCACACACTTGAATTTTAGGTAGGTCAGTTCACGATGAGAAAGCAAACACCATGTAGACAAGGCCCATTGCAACCTCCTGCTAGGGGCTCTGGGTTCCAAGGTAAATCTGGAAAGCATAGAGTCTTTTAAGTACAGACACTCCATTTCATAGCTGCTATTTATTAGCAGAACCCAGCCTGTATTAGCTTTCTGTGTTGCATAACAAATTACCACAAACTCAGTGGCCGCAAACAGCACGCATTTGTTATCTCACAGTGTCTGAGGGTCAGGAGTCTGGGCTGAATCTTCCATGTGGGGTCTCAAAAGGCTGCAGTCATGGCTGAGCCACGTTCTCACTTTGAGGCACAACTGGGGAAGAATCTACTTCCAGGTTCCTTCAGGTTGTTGGCAGAATCCAGTTCCTTGTGACTCTATGACTGAGTGCCCACCTACATGCCGGCTGTGGGCTGGAGGCCACCCTGGGGACCTAGAGGCCACCCACACTTCCTCCCTCCCTGGGGTGTTAGCAGTCTTATACTATAACCTGATCATGACATCCCATCATGTTTGTCATATTCTGTTAGACAGAAGCACAGGTCCTGCTCCCACTCAAGGGGAGGAGATTGTACAAGGTCATGGACAACAGGAGGCTGGGGTCACGGAGCTCCCCCCCCACCGAAAGTCTCTGCCACACAATTCTTTAGAATTTGTTTTTGAACAATGTCTGCAAAAGTACACCTATTGCATTTTGGGAAAAGATCACACAAGGAAAAAATATTATTAGTCCAGAGCCCATGGGCTAAGCAGTAGCCAGCAAGGGCCCAGAACTCACCTGCCCCCCAGCCTTGCCCCCTGCTCAGGGCACTCTGCTCTAAGTGAAGGGGGGTGGCGGGGGTGAATGAAGACCTTGGCCTGTTTCTCATGCAAAGAAGCATAGACTATTAGAGCTCAACAGACACGCATTATCATCTACTTCAGTCTCCTCATTTTGAAAATTTTATAAAACTCAGGCCCAGGGAGGTTAAGTGACTGGTCTTGAATGACACGGGTAGCTGCAGGCAGATCTGCTAATGGAATTGTGTTTCAGTCACCAGCGTTAGTACCTGCAGAGGTCCAGGGTCATGCTAGACACTGAGGACCTGGAGATGAAACAGGCTCAGACCCTGGCTGGAAGCATCACCATCCTGGACCCCCAGTCAGGCATTTCTATGACACCTGCTGCCCCTGCTTTGTCTTTTAAGATAACTCATGCTGGCTCCAACTGGCTCTTGACAAGACATTCCAGGGAATGCCAGTGGAAATACATTCCACAGAAGCCACACAGCATGACCAGGTGGTCAGAAAGCCATATGCAAGTCTAAGAAGTGTGGGAAATATCAATGTACAGGACATGTCCTCACAGTCCAGCATAAAAAAAAAAAAAAAAAAAGCTGGCGTAGCAATACTTATACCAGACAAAATAGACTTTAAAGCAAAGGCCACAACAAGAGACAAAGAAAGACCCAGTAATCCCACTCCTACATATTTATCCAAAGAAACCCAAAACTCTACTTCAAGGAGACATGGGCATCCATCCATGTGTTCATTGCAACATTGTTTACAAAGGCCAAGATGTGGAGGCAGCCTGGGTGTCTGTCGATGGATGACTAGATAAAGAGGAGGTGGTACATATATACAAGGAATACTGCTCGGCCAGGGAAGGGAATGGGTTCTTGCCATTTGTGGTGACATGGATGGACTTGGAGGGTATTGTGCTGAGTGGAGTGTCAGACAGAGAAAGACAGATGCAATGGGATTTCACTTATATACAGAATCTAAAGAACAGAATAAATAAACAAATAGATACAGAGAACATTTTGATGGTTGCCAGCTGGGAGGGGAGTTGGGGAAGAGGATGAAAAAGGTAAGGGATTAAGAAGTACAAACTGGTTGTCACAGAGTAGCCAAGGGGATGTAGAAATATAGTCAATAATATTTTAATAACTACGTATGGTGTCAGATGGGTACTGGATTTATCGAGGTGTTAAGCTGGAGAGAAGTTGGGGGTTAGAGTGAAAAAGGTGAAGGGATTAAGAAGTACTAATTGGTAGTTCCAAAATAGTCATGGATGTGTAAAGTGAAGAGAATATAGTCAATAATACGGTAATAACTATGTATACTGTCAGGTGGGTACTAGATTAGTCAGGGGGATCAGTTCTTAAATTATATAAACGTTTAACTACTATGCTTTACACCTGAAATTAATATAAAATAGTATTGAATGTCAACTGTAATTGAAAATGTCTTAAAAGGAGGGAAGGTGAAAAGGAATACAAGTTTCAAATTTCCAGGTATAAAACAAATAAGTCATGGGGATGTAATGTACTGCATAAGGAATATAGTCAATAATATTGTGATAGCTGGTACAGTGTCAGATGGTTGCTGGACTTATCATGGTGATCACTTCTTTAGGTATATAAATGTTGAATAACTATGGTGTATACCTGAAACTGATATAATATTGTATGTTAGCTATATTTTAATTTTTTTTAAGAGAAGATGTCCTAGAACAAACACTGAAGATTACCAGCCTTCAAGTGATGGGCTGAGCTGAAGACACTAGGGCAGAATGGCCAAAGAGACAGAAGGAAATCCAGGAGAGAAACTAAGGGGAAGGGTATTTTGGAGAAGAGGGGCTTCCGATAGGGTTTAACAGGGCTTATGTATGGAGAATGCTGCAAAGTGTCCTGGGAACCAAGTGACCTTGGTGAGGGCCATTCCAGGGAAGGTAGAAGCTGCTCCACAGTGATTAAGGAACCAGAGGGAAGAGAATAAGGCATGCAAGTTAGGATTTCACACATTTTAAAAGGAGTTCATCTGTAAAGGGAAGATGAGAGAAGGCTGGGAGCTGGAGGAAGACATTGGGAAAGGTTTGTCAGTTTGTTTTTAAGATGGAGAGACTTCAGCATTTTGAGTTAATGGGACTTGGAACCAGCCTGGCTACCAGTCATTCCAAGGAAGGAATATCCGAGAAATGGGATAAACCCAGGATTGATGTCTGAGTTTTGCTCTGCCACTTACTCTGTCTTCAAGCCAATTATTTTTCCTTTCCCGGCTTCATTTGTATAATATTTTACTTCAAAATACTGTTAAAGTTAAGTCAGAAATGCACATGAAGTCACTTTACCAGTAATAATCATTATTTCCAAATATGAAGGCAAAGGAGATGGCTGAGCGAAAAACACTTCCAAGCTTTTCAAATCTGAGAGTCTGGGAAATTGCCATGTGGACGACTGAATCAGAGAAATGCTGGCAGGAAAAGTTTTAGAGAAGGAAGAATGACAAGGGTGGTTTATGCAGGCTGATGCTGGGTCATGGCAAGACATCAAAAGTGGAAATACTTAGCAGATATGTGGAGTCAGGGACCAGATGTAGGAGAGAAGTCAGGAATGGAGAGAGAGTGCTGGCACTCCTTAGCCCAGAGGTGAGCAGTGGGTCAACACGAGGTTGTGTAATGTTTGGCAGACTCACACAAGAACATCCATAGCTGCCTTGCATTAGCAGTTACTTTGTGTCAGGCCTTTTACCTACAATATCTTCAAACCTCGTGATTATCTGCATTCTAGAGTGGAAAAAAATGGGACTCAGAGAGGTCACCCAACTAATAAATGGTGCAGCCCAGAATTCACATGCAGCCACTCTGGCTCCCAAACCTGCATTCTTTCCAGTATCTCATGCTGCTCCAAAGAATGGAGCCTGAGGGGAGAACTGTTTAAGAGACAAAAGGAAACAGCTCATTGGACAGACAAACATTGAGAGGGTGAGATATTATGGAGGCCAGGAAAGGATAGAGTTTCAAGATGGAGCAACCGGCAAACAGTTCCATATACTTCAAAGAGACTAAGGAGAAGGAGAACTGAGAAAGTCTACTGAATTTGGTAAGCAGAGGGTTACTGGTGACTGTGGACGGTTGGAGGGGCTGTGTCGGTAAAAACAAGGTGTCTGCACCGGAGCAGGATCTCTTCCTCTCACGTCCCCACAGTGGTGCTGGTGGAGAAATTTACTGTGGTCAATTCAACTAGTGTCTGATGGTCACTGGCAAATCAGGAAAGTAAAAGCCAAAGCCCTCATCCTCATGCAGCTCACAAATTAAATGGGGACACCAGCTTTCAAATATAATGACCAGATAACACACAGACTAAAGGGAATACAAGTCTGTCCCAAGCTTCCTCCCACTACCCTGACTTCTGTCAGCTTCTGGACAGGTGGGATCTGAGCTCCCGAGAGCGCTGGGCCAGCCATCTGTGTGGCATTTGTGTGTGATGGCAGCAGAAGCCCTGCAGGAATGTTGACAGCCCAGAAAGCGTGTGTAGCTGGAGAAGAGAAAGGGTACAGTACAGAACTCTAAATAGCATGAGTAGTTAGGGGATAAGCCGGGGGTGGGGCGGGGGAATGGACTCCTAATGACACTGAGAAGCAGTGACCAGAGATGAAGGAGGACAGACATGAGTGTAGGAAGGGAAGATGGAAACCAAGGCTGAGTCCCTCATTCAAGTGCCTTATTTCACCTGGAGCCATTGGAGATGTTTTTCATTCTCTTCACCTGCTCTGTCCTCTTCTTAACAACAATCTCAACCCCCTTGCCTTGGCGGCTCACTTCTTTCCCATTCCCTCCAGCAACAGATTCCGCCTTATTTCCTCTTTCCTGACTCATTCCCTAACATCCACAGGCCAGTGAGTGTCATCCGGGCAAGGGAAGCAAGGCTCTGGACTCTTCCTTCCTGTTCCACTTCCTGCCACCTCTCACCTACTACAGGACAAGAGAAGACAAGCGGAATTCCTCTGCTGGACCAACCACAGGCTGGGGCACCCTTGCCACAGATGCATTCAGCTGCCACAGTGCCTGAAATACCAGCGTTATCACCAATTCCTTTGGTACAGAATGATTCTCTACTTTGGTTCCTGTCCTAAAATGTAAATGTTTCTGGAAGGGTGACAGCTTTTGTTTCTAACACTCTAGAATAAGTCACCGAGATGTTTTTGATGTATCTCGTAGAATTAAATACCTTGGGAGTTTGGGGGCAGCAGGGGTTGGCACTAGAGATGGTTTAGGCAATAGGGGGAAGGTGGAGGTGCTGACAAAAATCTTTTTTTTTAATTCATTGGGGTGATATTTGTTAGTAAAATTACATAGATTTCAGGTGTACAATTCTGTATTACATCATCTATAAATCCCATTGTGTGTTCACCACCCAGAATCAGTTCTCCTTCCATCACCATGTATTTGATCCCCCTTACCCTCATCTCCCACCCCCCACCCCCCTTACCCTCTGGTAACCACTAAACTATTGTCTGCAAAAATCTTAACCCATCATGCAATTTGTCCTGGATTAACCTCATCCCTTGAGTTGAATTCAGGGGAAGGAGTAATAATCCATTTGTAGCTGAGGCTGTAGGTGCTCCAGCCATGTCCCCTTGGCCTACCTCAGAACTTACCTGCAGACATTTTCTGAATAACAGTGGAGAAAGTCAGAAGATCTGGAGAGTTAACGCCCTGCAGAAACTTACGGGAGTTAATTCTGAGGAATGTTCTACATGGTCTCTGAGAGGGTCCCCAGTAGGATTGGGCCCCTGTTGCCCACATTCATTAGTGCACCTTTTATTGCTCATTCCTTAGACTGCTTCTTGGATCGCCTCTGAAAAAATCTAATTATTCCCAAATTCTTACTTCAGATGATGCCTTGGAGAAAGTATTTACAAACTAAGATACCGGATATAACAGACCTTTCCCTGTAATTCCCAAAAACGATGGAGGAGAAAATAAAGCCTACTCGATCCTAAAAAAAAGAATTCACAGACCCAGAATTTAGAAATGTGCTTCAAATTTTTAAATGCCAACAACCTTTGATCCAGTAATTGTACTTCTGGAAGTTCACTTTAAGAAAAGGAACAGAGTGTGGGAAAATGTATATATAAGGCTGTTTATCACCATGCAGAAGAGTATATTTGTAAAATGGGAAGCAACTTTAAGTTCCAGCAATAGCAAATTGGTAAATATTAAATTATAGTAATCCTATGTTGCCATTAGAAATAATGATATAGATTTTCTCCATCTCTCCATGTCTGTGGTAAGTTAAGTGAAAATGCAGATGGCAAAACATGTGCCGTGTAATCACTTTTGTAAATATACCTACATCCATAGGTGAACGTGTGTGCAGAATCGGGAAGGATGACAACAAAATGTTAACAGTGGTTATCTCTGAGAGTGGAAGAATTGGGGATGGAGGATCATTTTCATTTTCTTTTTTCTTTATACCTTTCTGAATTGGATATATATATATATATATATATATATATATATATATATATATAAAATAATTAAAACAACTTTGAAAACTGCAAAAAAAAGAAAAAGAAAAATGTAGAACGTGATCTATGGTCTTGGCCACACAAAATGAATTCCATAGCTCAAACTCCCATTCTCCCAACAGGAGCTATTGGTCTCACCACCTAGAGGCTCTGCAACAGACCCACAAGGGGAACCGTCCCACCTAGCCCAGCCCAAAGCTTGGCAGTGGCAGTTCTAAGCACGTCAGCACATCCATCTGCTAACTGGCGGCAGTGGGAGAGCACGGCGCGTCATGTGTCCAGCATGTGTGGCCCCATCTGAGTCAGAGGAAAACACACGCAGCCCTGCATCTATGCTGGAGGTCGCGTGTCAGCCTCGGTCGCGCCCCCACCCCCGCTTGCAGACCACCTCCCCTCCCCCTCGCCTGCTTGGGGCCTCAGCTGGAACTCAGCAGGTCCCCTTCCAATTTGCTGCACATTCGGGAGTTCCTTATTCCCACGGGAAGAACTCGTTGTCATGGCGATGTGAGAGCCTCCCAGCCCTGAGACCCGCCGAGAAGGCCAAATCCTTCCCGCAGCAGTTCTCCCGGTGTCCCGGGCTCTGCGGTGGCTCCGGGGGCCTGTCCTGCCCTGTTGGAGAAGGGTTTAGGCTCCGGATTCTTTGCGCTTGTGGGGAGGAGAGGGCATCAATTAAAGACAGTAGGTAAGAGAGGGAAGGGGAAAGAAGACAAATGGATAAGAAGGTCTTATTAAAAGTCCCCGGCCGCTCTGCCCTTTCCCCCCACCCGCCGGGACTCCTGAGTCCTTTGCAGACTCGGGTTCTGGGTGGGGACGGCAGACACTCTGCTTTCCTCTCAACGGCTTCCAAGAACCGCGGGGCATTTTTTAAAATGTCTGGAACGAAGCACAAGGAATGAAGCTTTAACGTCTCCAGCCCCTTCAGCCTGGGACTGAAAAGTGAGGGGTGGGAGGTGGGAGGTGGGAGGAGATCGGAGCGACCAGCTGAGCCCTGTGATGGTGGGTGGACCCGGCTGGGCGGGGTGTCGGCACTCAGACCCGCTGGGGGCGTGCCCGCCGGACTGAAGCGCAGCCGCTGCTGGAGGGGTGGGGGCTGGGGATGCGGTCACGTGCGCCAGGCGGGTGCTGGGGCCAAGACCCGTCACCCCAGGGCCCGCCCACTCCTCAAAGCCCACCGGGGCACCGAGGCAGCACCGAGCTTACAGACCTCAGCTACTGGAGAGCCTCCCGTTCCTCACTCCAAGGTGGCTGCCCCGGGGGAAAAGCTCCAAGCCCAACACTGACCGTCCTGGAAACCCTTTCATCTCTGCTCCATCAGCGGCAGCTCTTTGATTATTTCAGTCACCAGGCTTTGGAGCCTCCGACCATTACGATGCTGTAAATGCGTGGGTGCTTGCTGGCTCAGAGTGGGGCACGTGTATACCCAGGGGTACCCCCTTTCCTCAGCCTTCTTCCCTTCTCCTGCTGCCTCCCCACCCCTCAAGCCTTTGGCACTTGTGGTTGCAATGAACCCTAGATTTTTTTCCAAGAGTCTTTTTCCCTTTAGCCTCTCTGTGCACCCACCCACTCCGACACCTGACATTTTCCTGCAACTCCACCCTTCCTCCCGTTAGTGCGCAAGTGCTGGTGTACGCCTCTTCCCTTCCCCTCCATCATCTGTCCAGTGAGATGTCAGCTCACCCAACAGGCGAGAACACAGCGAGTCCACAGACAACTGCCCACTCAGTCTCGGAGAGGAGGCTGCACCTCACAGCAGGCCAATGAGGAAATAGTGCTTTTGACAACCCGAGGCATCATGTTTCATGAGCCAGCCAAATGTAGAAAGGATTAACTGCTTCACCCAATAAGCCCACATCTGTAGTTATAGTCTGACTGGGATAAAATTACCCTGGTTATTAATCCTTGTGCTTTAGGGTATAAGCTGATCACCAGCTGGGATCAGGAAAAATTCCACCCCAGCTCCTTACAATCTGCTCCCCCCATTCTCATCTGCCCCATCTCCTGTGTATATTGTTGCACATTTAGTTCTGCAAACCAAGTGGATGGCCACCAATGGAGGTTCCTCTGAGACAGGACAGCTCCAGTCTGTCCTGGACAGGACTCCATTCCATCACGTGAGTATGTACTGAGAATCTACTATGGGCAAGACATTGTTGGTCTCCACTGTAGTGGAAACAAAGACCATTCCATCATGGCCCTTGTCTTTTCCATGCCAAGGAAAGCTGAAGTGGGTGGTCAGAAACTGCAAGTGGTTTCTGGGACTTCCTGCTCTGAGGCGCCCTGGGTGTATCAGATGGCCTCAGGGAATCCAATTTGGGTATGGGCAGTATTCCCAGACTCACTGCCAACAAGGAATGGAGCCATTTCCTCCAGCCTCCACTTATGTGGCCTCTCCCTGCAGTGAGTCAGCAGGACAGGCCAAGATAGCTTTGTTTCTATCTCTGATCCTTTCAATGTAGACCCCAAATCTTCAAGCACTGGAGACTTCCAGGAGTCCCCATTTCCCTTGGTGGGACCAGGAGGAGAGAAGTAGGTTGACAGCTAGGGTTTACTCTTTCCAGATCAGGCCTGGGGCTACAACACAAAAAGAAGTGACATCCCTGAGAAGCCATTTTGCCCAGTCACTTCAGACCTGCCCCAGTATGGGCTGACCAAGTGATTCAGCATCCGAATTGGGACCTCTCAATAATGAAAAGAGGTGCCACTGTTAATGACGTGGAACTTCCTGAGCAAACCAGGATGAGTTCACCTTACCTGAGGGGTCATCTCCATTGGGAAAGGCCATCAGAAGACGCACCACTGAGACACAACGGTTTGTTAGCTCCTTCCTGATGACTTCCCTGTGCTTGTCAGCCCTCAGTCCCCTTCTGTGGATACGTCTCCACTTACTTCAGCCCTTCCCCTCACTTCATCTCTTTCGCCCCCTACACCTGAAGCATCTGTATTTGCACTCTTCAACCTTGGATTAGCCCAGTCTATCTGTTTTTATTGTGCTCTATCCAGGATGCTGGGAGATAATAGAGCTTGTCATCAATGATTTTCATTAAGTGAATAAATCTGGGTTGACCCCATAACACAATTATGCTTTCTGCCCTTGAAGGCTTTTCAACATTATTCTGTTGGCTTTCTTATTTCACATGATAGCTTTCCAAACCTTTGGTAGCCTGAATCCCCATCTAGCCCCTAACTCCTGGCAGAGATCCTAACTTCACCAAAAACAAAAAAACAAAACAAACTTGAGATATGAACCTCTTAGATTTTCTAAACTCTCCTCTACCTCCAAACTATGTATATTAAGGGGCACCCCTCTTCAGTAAAATCTGCCCCTTTCTGTTCTATCTGTGTGGTCCTCATGGGTGCTGGCATGTGGTCACGTAGGACCTCCTCTCTACAGCCTAGCCACAATGTATTGACCCACAGTTGAGCTCTAAAGACTCAAGACGGACAAGTGAGAACCTTTCTCTGTAATTTTGGGTTTGGGGCCAAGAGGGCCAGTCTAGTCTCTCTCCCATCGCTATAGCTGTCAGCCTTGTTTCCCTTCCATGTGGAATAAGCTGAGGGCCTGCAGAGCTGAATGAAGAATGAGGTACATGTAGGGGATCTGAGAGCAATGTACTGTCGCAGTCCAGCTCCCTCTCATCTTCCCTCTTTCCTGATGAAGAGTGCATTGCAAACTATGCCCACTTTCTAGTGCTCATGCCTCTTGGCTCCAGCCTTGGCATCAGCAACCGCTTCTTCTGTCTTGAAACTTGTACTTCTCTTGATGGTTTTCGTCCTGGTTCCTGCTCTGACACAGAGAAGCTTGACCTGCAGAAACTGTACCAGAATTTAAAGGTACTATGTAGCTAAAGCTCTAGACTTTTCCAACCTTCCTCTCACTCCACAAAAATTCAAATGGTCTGTGCCTGCTCTCTTGGAGCACTGCTAAGGAGGAATGATTCATCTAATAAAATAATTGGAGCTAAGGTATTAATGGGTGCGCTATTTTGATAAATGCTCTCAAAGACTTAGCTCAGAGTCTCTCAAATGTGGATGGTGGTGGAAGGGGATGGTGGAGACCAGGGATGGGGGCAAAAAAAAAGGGACTAGGGATATATAATTGAGGGTCTAAGAGTTTTTATGACATATTTTGTATTTTCACTTTAAAGGCAATCATTGCTTAATTGTGTGTTTTAGTTTACCATTCCATTGGCACCCAGTAATCACCCAATTTTAGTGCAGTATTTCCAAAGTGGAATGTATTGTCAATGTTTCAGAGAACTTCTGCTTCTAAAGTGAGTCTCCTTGTCCCTCAGTTTGGGATGTACTGACTCAAGGAATCAGCATCCTTGAAATGTGAGTGTTGTCTATGTACTGAGCAGCACCAAAACGGAGACACAGAAATGTCAGCCCCGAGTTCTGCCCTCAAAACCTCATAGGCTCATTAGGAAAACAACACAGGAACACTTAAAACATCAAATATAAGCATGAAGTAACAATGTGAGACATGTCGCAAAGTGATATGTTATTAAGTGAGGCAAGCAACACTTTCTATGGGAGATCAGAGGCAAACAGAAATAGTCACTGGAGGCTTCCTGGGTTGGGGGAGGGTCTTGTGGTGCTGCTGGTCTGGGAATTGAGCAGGCCCTTAAAGTAGGAGTCACAGAACCAGAAAAGAGAGAGATGCTAGACAACAAGGAAGCCCAAGAGCCTACAAAGTTCTGAGCTTGAGATCAGAATGAACTGAATGGATGGTTTAGGGGGGTGGGGGACACAGTGGACAATGTTTAGTTACCCTTTTATCAAAATGAGCACATACTCAGACCACCAACATATAGCAAGGACTCCAACAATTTTTGTTTAAGAATTTACTATTTATTATCTTTTTAAAGCATAAAGAAGACGTTATGGGGAAAAATCAGAACAGAGTTGGACTTCCTTACACTTATGTTACGGTTTTTAATATTGTTTTATATTTACTTCTGTGGAGAGTAACTGTGAGACCCCATAATGATATCAGTGCTTAGGATCTCTAAAGACCTCATGCAGCTCTTTAGAGGAAGATACAGTTGGGGGCATATTTTGGGAGACTTGAATTCCACGTGAGGCAGTCAGACTCTGCATGTCTTGATGTGCAAAGGGCTTCAACGGTAATGGCAACCTCAAATTCTCTGGGTGTCCAGCTAATTATTCCTGAGGTCATACATCTAGTCTAACACTGGGTTTCAGATCCTCTGCTGCATGGTGTAAATTTACAAGGCTACACACATGAGAGTTTTCTTTATCGCAGTGATTATGTCTCTTTGTTTCATTGCCATTGATGATTGGCCTGGGTTGGAAGAGATAATGTTCCTTTGAATGCAAAGCCTTCAATATTGCAGAATATTCCCCTATAATAACATGATATTTATTGCTTTTATTAACCTGACAGTCTGGAGACAATATTGATGCTATTTATACAACATTTTCATTACTCCAGGGGGATACTGTTTTGCTGTCCCACATGTGCTTGGGACAGTGAAGAACTGGAGATATGATGCCCTGAATCATAGATAATCTGAGAAATGAGTGAATGAATAAATGAATAATTAGAAAGGATTCATGCTAGGTATCCCAAAAGGTATCCCAAAACTGTTATTGAGAGGGAAGTTGGAATGGTTGCTAAGGACTCTTCCAACTCCAAGAACTCTCGTTGTATCAGGGACAGGTCAGGGGAACACATTAAATTCTCTAACAGTCTCTCAAGAGAGACCCACTTTCTGTCCTTTCCCTAGAGCTTTCTTTAAAAGACCGCATCAGCTTTCTCCGTGGTTATTTCAGTTTCTCCAAGCCTCAGGGAAAAAAACGTTATTTCTAATGGCCAACTCAGGTTCCTTAAGTGTCCATCTGCCTGGTTCTTTAATGAAAAGTGCTCTTCTCAGGTCAGGGTAACACTGCTGCTATAGCCAGTCTAGGATTCAAGTCCACAGAAGGACTTGGTGGGGAGAAAAGGAGAGGCATGTACAGAAACACAATTCAAGGTGATGGGGAGCTGGCAGGAGGCTGAGGGCAGCCCCAGGGATTTGCTCCGAAAGAGTAATTACACTGAACACCACAGATCTGCAGGCCAGCCTCACTGCCCAGAGCGTGGCCCTGACGAAGGTGGATTGCTTCAATTATCTGGGCATCTTGATGAATGGGCACTACACATGCTCTGGGGAAGGTGGGAGGAAACGAGCCCCAGATTAATCACTCACGGCGTCACTGAATAGAGGGTGTTTGGAGCCTGTGGGAACCAGAAATGGACAACAGGTTCACAAAAGCAGAGAGGGAGACTGAAAATAATTGGGTCTTGATTAGAAAACAGAAAGAAAAAGGAGGGTGGCAAATACAATACTGAGATCCATCTGATTTAGGTAGTGATTTGCATAAAGATAGTGGTGATTAAAGTAGCCCAGGTAGGAATGAATGATGAAGTTCAGTCCTTGGAGGTGCCCAGCCTACAGTGTGACCCAGGGCTGGGGACTCAAAGGTAACCCCAAATCAGAGAAGACGGGTCTCAGAGGCAGAAGAAGGGAGATGCCACAAAATGGAGTGAGGAAGGAGAAGAGAACTAATGCAAACAACCCCCAAAGGCCTTTAGAGGAAGATAAGACTGTATAGAGTTCCCAGCTTTTTCTGGAATTTTAACAACTGCTCATTATTAGTGGAATCTTAGTATTTCTCTGCCCCCAAATTGCTATGGAGTGTGTGTGTGTATTTAAATAAAGTGAGTTATTTTTTTCTTGAGAAATGTTTGTGTATGTTCAGCATTTAACGTATCATAGATGTTCACTGAATGAATAATAAAAGCCAACATGTATTGCACTTCTACTATGTCAGGCAATATGCTAAGTGCTTTATGTGAGTAATTTAATCCACATAATCATCCCATGGGGTTTTTTTTTTTAATCTCTCTTTAACGGATGAAAAAAAACCTGAAGCTCAGGTAAGTGAAGTAACTGGCTCAGCTAGTAAGTGACATATATGCTGGATGGAAGGGAAAGGAGAGCGAGGAAAGGAGTAAGAATGAAGGGAAGAAGGAAGGAACACCTTAAGAAAGGGCTGAGATGTCTCAGAGAATTTCTTCAGAAAATCATTTGTCTTAACAAAAACGTGCCTGGCAGACGGATCCACTTTAATTCCCTTTATCGCCAGGTGGTGAGTCCTGCAAAGGGCTGTGAAAACTAGCACAGCTTCACAAGGGACTGAAAGAAAATAAATGACAGGACAGGATTTTAAATGAACATAGAAACTATGACACAAGCAAGCGTAGTTCTTTAGGCTGTTAACTCATGCAGGCTTTAGCAACAACGTGAAACAATGGGACAGAGAGGCACTGGGCTGCTCATTTTCCAGGGTGCTGATTGCCGAGAAATGATTCTATTACCCTCGTATAAGCAGGTTTTATTCAGAACAATAACAATAAAAACCACTGAGCGACTGAGTGAAACATAAACAGGAAAATGAAGGTTAGATGACCGCACAGAAATGCAGACTAAGTGGTCTCCCTTGGGTGCAGGGAGGCAGGACACAATGTTGACTCTGTGCTACCTAGCAGCCTAAGCAAAGAGGAAAACAATCTGTTGCAAGAGCTATGGCGTCCACGGGACAAAAACAAACCCATAGTTTAGAGGAAGCACAGCCTTTTCTGATGCTGAAACCTCAGATATTTTGGTCCTGGCAATATCCTCAATAGCACCCTGCAACGTTACACTCAGCAGATTTCACGTTTATGTCCTTGGACGCCATGCTGACCATTTTAGACCTGCAGCAGCAGCAACAGCAACATCTTTTGAGGGCAGGAACCCAAAGGCATTGCGATACCCTGCTTGACAAAAAAGGCCTTTTTTGCTACTACTGTTCCTGTCACTTCCTGGGAGCCAAACCCCACAATAAGAGAAGCAGCGGTGGGCTTCAAAATGCTGCCCAGGGAATGCCACTATTGGAGGTTGTAGGGACAGAGTCCCAGAGAGTAGTTTCTAGTCTCTTGGCCTCACGTGGAAAGGTGCTGGCTCGGTTGTTAGATGGCCGTCAGCTGTAATCAGATGGCCATCCGCTGTGACTGGGTGGCCATCACCTGTTACCAGTTAGCCATTAGCTACTAATATAACTGCCAGGGCTACGCTAGGAGGTTGGTGGGTTGGTTGGTTGGCAGGGAAGTGGACTGCGGATTGTGGCTAGCAAGTGGGGTTAGCAAGTGCGGATGATGGATTGTGGATTGTGTGGATCCTACTTCCTGTGTCTTGCTCAGCTGCCAGAGAGACTGGGGTGCAAGAAGACCCCCTGTTGGTGTATTGGCGGATGTTTTCTTCCTGTGTCTCCAACCCAGCTGCCAGCGAGAATATAGTGGTATGACTCCCCTACCTATAGCTCCGTGGGTGTTCCTTTTTGGCCTCACCATATCCTGCGTTCTTGTGCGGGGAACAGGAGCTGAGACCCTACATGACAGAGGTCTTGTTCCCAACAGGTAGTGCCTGAGTCAGCTGACCTGCCCAGAGATGGGAAGGATCCAGTCATCTGCAAGAAAGCCCTGAATGAACCAGAGAATAACCCAAGGAGAGAACAGGTGAAAAGCGGCAAACCACTTCTGAGGTATCGGAAAATGCAAATCAAGAGAAAGCTGCTGTCTGGGCTGTCTCCACAGCTACCTGTCCTTAGAAGTGCTGGGATAGGAAACGCAACCCTCAGCGGCCAGAGCATGGTTAGATGGCAGTCCATTTCTCATGGCTGCTGGGTGGGCTCCCACAGATGTTTAAGGTCCGATTTTGACTTTGGTTCAATTAACATGGGCTGAACGTGCTTCCCCGAAAATAAGATCTAACCAGACAATCAACACGAATGAGTCTTTTGGAGCAAAAATTAATATAATATAATGTAATATAATGTAATGTAATACAATATAATACTGGGTATTATATTAATTTTTGCTCCAAAAGACATTAGAACTGTTTGTCTGGCTAGGTCTTATTTTAACTATGTATTTTAACTTGTTTTAACTTATTTTAATATTTTAACATAACTATGTTTTGGGGGAAACATAGTTATGTACCCAGACTGCTGAGCAAGCCACTTGTATGGCTCAGGCTCAATTCACCAACATCGACATCTCTGAGGTGAGCATTTTTATTATTCACATTTCAGATTAGGAAACTGAGGCTCAAAGAGGGAGAGGCCTGAGGAATAAATCTGTTGGATGTTACACGCTACAATTATAGTAGTGATTACATCGCTACGATTCCTGCTGCTACTACTATTTCTGCAGCTGCTGTTGTAGGTATGGGGCCATCCCATCTCTCCATTCCCCAAGTGGGTAAAGATGAGTTTGGCTGTGACCCCTTTTTACATCACTCTTCCAATTCAAAAGAAAAAAGACTTGGCAAGTCATAAACAGACTACCGCCCCCCCCAATAAAACACACACACACACACAAACACTAGATCATGAAAGTGTCCTGAATTACCATGCCAAAGTGACTTTGCCCCTCTTTGCTCTCCTGCTTTCCTTCAGACCTAAGCATTTGTGATGTATTTTCAGTGTCCCTTTTCCAGACCTGAGGGGTTCAAAGATGAACCTAACACAGTCCCTATGCTCAAGAGCTCCCCACTATTGAGGAGCCAGACAGCAGTTAGGTGTGAACTCCTGGCACAGGGAGCTGAGAGACCACAGAGAAAGGCCCCCAAGCAGTGAGGAGTATAGAATGAAGACTTCACCTGCCTGGGAAGTTAAACATGAAAAAGGAGGAGGGGCAGGAGGCGACAGGTGCCGAGGCTAAGGTGTGAGATGCGGCCTGGTGAGGGAGCTGCTGCAGCAGGAACCAGAGGCCAGGCTGGGTTTGGGCTGGTTCCCAATGGGGGGTGATTTTATCTAGAGACAAAATGCCTACAGACATTTTTGGTTGATGAAACTTGGTGTGTGGGGGTGTGCGAGGGTGCTACTGGCATTTACTAGGAAGAGTCCAGAGATATTGCTAACAACTCTACAATGCCCAGGATTGTTCCTCTCATCAAAGAACCATCCAGCTCAGAATGTGCAAAGCTGAGAATCCTTGCACTGTAGTCATGAGAAACTGCAGGGGAGGGGCGGTGGCAGGTGGCCCACCCGAGTGCCACAATGCCCTCTAAAAGACCATCTCAGCAGCCCCAGCTAAGGCAGCTTCAAAGTTCAGCCAGCTGGGAATGATGGGCCTGTTACTTGCTTTACTTCAGCGACACAGAAAACTGTGGCATTCCCTCACCAGGCAGGGGCTGAGCTGACACAGCAGTGGCAGTGGATTTACCCTGACTCACTCACACACTCTGGCCCATTTTCCCTTGTGGCCGATGGCACAGAGGTAAAAGTTGGCAGCGCTAGTCTGTGGTGCCGGACTAAGGCAAGAAATGTGAAACTGCGATTGGTTCATCTCTCCCAGGTACAAGTTCAAAATGTGGTAAAAGCTACTTTGCAGTACAACTTGGAGCTATGAAAAAACAGAAATCACCTAAATGTCCAAAACAAAATGTGTGACTATTACCCATTTTACATCCATTTCCTAGAATAGTAATCTCTTATTTTAAATAATAACTGTTACAACATCTAAAATTCTTATGATAAAACGTTAGGTGAGAAAAGGAAGGTGCAAGCTTTTATTGAGAATTCAATCTACTACAATGTTTTAAATTAGCATTTGTGTATGAAAAAGTATAAGCAGAAATACTCCCAAACGGTCGGCAGCTCTCTAAGGTGAGATCATGGAGGATTTCTTTTCCCATTCTTCTCTGTTTCCTTAGTCTTCTGTAATGTGGTTATGATCGCTTTCATAGTGAATGTGTCGGTACATACGTGTACGTGCATGCCAGTGTGCGTTACATAGGATGCTTGTATTCTGAGTTCTTTCTTCACCCTCTGCAAGGGTGACGGTCAAAGCACAGGAGAGGGGAAGGGAGCATCTGGGCTCAGCAAATGCTGGTCCATCGGGTGAGAAGGTGAGCAGGGGGTCAATAGAAAGGGATTGCCTGCTTCCCACATCCTTGGGGGTCATGCCTGGACTGACACCCCAAGCCTGAAATTTTTTCCCTACAGAGAAGTTTCAAGGTAGACATAAAACTTAATCCCCATCTGGGATCCATGACACCCAGTAAGATAAACCACTCCAATTTCGCAGCACTGTTGGGACTGCTCCAGGAAGTCCTGATTTCCCGTGGCCCTCAAGTGCTAACCAGAGGCTCCTGTGACCTCAATTCCAGGCTGGAAGAAGAGGGAAACTTCTAAAGGCGGTGGGCGCTGGCTGGTCTGCATGCTGGCTGATCCCTTGGCTATGGCTACTGGGCTCCAGAATGGTCCTGCTCACTTGGACACAACTGCCTTGGAGTCCAGGAAGCTGCACCTTCTCTGCAGGCCTGTGCTGGAGTGGGCCGGATGGATGAGGAAGGCCTTTTGGCTGCAACTTGAGTTGGGAGCTCCAGAAGGTAGAAAGGGGAATGCCAGCCTCTAGGTCCCACCCCTAGGCCCAGCCCCATCTTGGAGCCATGAGCTTGACTCTGGGGTACTGGGAAAGGCAGTGAAGCCCTAAAGCCCTGGCCAGCTCCCTCTCCTTCCCTTCCTCCCTCCTTGCCCTCAGGGCCTCTCTGTGACTCCCATCTGGGTTCCTCAGTGCTTCAGCCCTTTCTCTCACTTCCCTCTCTATCAGGACACTGTGTCTTGCTGATTATCAGCCTCTTACACCCTGTGGACTTCCTGCACTTGCTTTCTCCGACCCACAGAGCAGGCGTGGTAACGACTCCAGATCTGAATCCATCCTTCCTCAGAGCAAGGCCTCCCTGAAGAAAGAAAAGTATAAAATGAGATAGAGGGAGAAAGAGGCAAGACATAGGGAGAAGGGATAAGGAGAGCGCAAAGGAAGAAAGGAAAATGATTTGCACCTGTGGAAATAAATATCCTTCCTGGCCCAGGTTTTGGCACCAAGCACCGCTCCCCCTGGGAGTTTGACAGAAAGGAGGTCACAGGGAGAGGGAAAATGTCCTCCACCTAAGTGTGCCCTGGGTTTGAGTCCCTCAGTGGCTCTAAATGGTATGACCATTTGTTTGAGGAGGTGCAGAGCGGGAGCTACCCACAGTGGTGACACAGCAGGCCCAGAGAGAAAATTCGCCACGCCCAGGGCTCCAGGAATTCAGAGGCCTGGATTCTGGAGCACATGCGGTGTGTGTTATTCTTACCACAAACCAGAACTATGTTCCCTTTTGAAATGGTTGGCTCCACAGCTGTTTGAAAATCCCCTGGTACTTGGAGACAAATGATCCAAGTCAGGCTGTGCTAACAGGCCCGTTTCGGAGCCAGGCAATAGGTGTGACTGATGTGGGCCTGAGACTCCATCCTCAGGCCCATCAATCACCACCGCTCAGTGGAATTCCCGAGGGGCCACCGGCCTCTCTGACAATATTGTTTATGTTAAAACATGATTGTGAAACCCAGAAAAAAAGAAGGGTGGCAGAACACACAGCACTGGGCCAGAGGAAAGGCCTCGCCCATGTGGAGGCCGAAACTCTTCAAGGCCCGGTCATTGTGGGCTGAGCCAGGTCTCTGCCGGACTGTCCCTGAGGACATGCCAGGAATATTCCCTAACATTCTCTCTTACAGCAGGGAGAAGAGGAGAGCTCACCTAAAAGGCTCCACATGCCTGTCACAGTGTGCTGTCCACTGGGCCTAACATGCGCCTCTCCCCGTTGGAAATCACGTGAATTCAGCCAAAGGCACCTGCTGACAGATATTTTTCATTTTTCCCTCAGACTCTCATAGCTAAGATGGGTTTGCCCAGCATGATGAAGGAGTGTGATGTCTTTCCGTGGGCCAGGACAGCTGGGAGTGTCACACTTCTGAACAGAGGAGCATTTGGGGAGCCCCAAAGACAGGAGGAAGGCGCAGCCACAGAGGCCCACAGAGATGGGGCGCTCCCAGCTGCTGCAGCTGACAGCTTGGCTAAAGAAGGATTATGCACCTGTTTAATCGGGAGAGAGAGACTGCAAGTTATGGCTGTTTTGCTCTAACACACCCCATTAAATATGCCTGGAAGCCAAATGCAAAAGGAAAAAATAAACCACTTTGAAGTTCCAGGCAAGGGGTATGGTCCAGGTATAGCTGGACAGTCTGGGCCGAGCGGTTCTTCCTCAGGCTACACTGGGCTGGGGACAGGCAGGGTGCCATCCACCCCTCCTAGACACTTTAATTGGGTGTGTCTGGGCATCAGTTGGTCCTTGGATCTGCAGGGAGTTCAGGGAGAGAAGGGTGGTATCTCACGGTGCAGCTGTCACCTGCGTTGGAGAGAGGATGGAAGAGACTTCAGCCAGGGTGACTCTGGGTAGGTGATTTCCTCAGAGCTTATGTGACCTTGGGTCTCTAGTAAAGCAAATACTTCATACGTGGTACTCACGAGGCACTCACTTCTCTAAGTTCTGTAGGTGTATCAACTCATGTAGTTCTCACAACACACCTGCAGCGTATCATTATTGCCCCATACTACAGATAAGGAAACCAAGGCACAGAGAGATAAAGTAGCTTTCCGAAGGTACACAGCAAAGAAGCAACAGGACTAGGATGTGAATACACAGTATAGCTCCCTGCTCTTAACCAGGATGTGCCACTGTCTCTTTAACTGCATTTTAAAGCAACTGTTCCGCCCAAGAGGTGTGTGGCAGACCACACCCTGTCCATGCTGGCTCTCACCCCCTGGAAGGTGTCCCAAAGTTTGTGACTGGCTTTCTCTTTAGGTTGGAACCTTCCTGCCCACCTGAACACCCCTTCTCTTCCCAGGGCCTGACAGACTACCCCAGGGCTTGTTTCCTGTGCTGTTCCCCACCTCCGGAAACAGAAGAGTTTTACAAAGCTTGGTTGCCATTAAAAACTGAACACGAGAAAGGAAGCTTTCCACAGCCTCCCACTGGCCAGTCCCAAGACTTACTGCAATTCATAACTGAGGTCTTCAGCCCCTGCAGCCTGAGCTACAATAATTGCTCCTCTTATGTCCTTGGGAACCAGACACCAACCCCCACATTTCCTTAAGGCTGCCGTCCTTTCTCTGAAACCAGAGCTAGTCTTCATTCATGGGAACGCTGGGAAAAGGCTTCCTTGACCCAAACTCACCCTCACCATCTGTTGAAAATGTCCATATTACAGAACTCTCTGGAATATGGTCTCCCTTTCTCCAAGTGACTCATCCAGCCTCCTCATTGTTACCAAGAATATCTTTCCAGAACACAAATCAGATTAAGTCTCTCCACTGATTAAAACAATTTTAAGTCTGATGGAGCCAGCTGCCCACAGGATATAGCCCCAGTGTCTTACAATGTCATATGAGTCCAGCCCATAACACCGGCCTCTGCCTACTTTAGTGAGCCACAGCAGAGGTCATCACTGTTTCCAGGCATCTCAGTGGTGTCACTTTTCCATGCTCTGTGACTCAGCCTGGTGTTGATCTCCTACTCATCCCTCAAGCCCCATTCAAACATTTCCTTTCAGGGTTACACTCAACCACCTCTCTCCAGGGGGGAAAAATGCAGCAAAATCTCTCGCACAAACCTCTGTCATATCCCCTGTGTCAGGTTCTCCCACTATATGTATCATGTCTCCCCACTATAAGGAGCTGCTTAAGAGACAGTGGCTGCATCTTTGTATTTCCAGCACTCAGTACCAACAATGCTGTTAAAAATGCAAGTACGTGGGAGCGAGAAGTAAATTGAGCCAATAATATCCATTAACCTAACAATATGAATGCTTTTCTGGAGTTAGCTCTAGCAGACAAAGCACTCTGAGAGATTAACTATTGCATGTGGGAGTTTTGATGTAACACGTAGGAGACCTACCAAGGAGGCTAGAGAGGCAGGCATGGGGTCTAGGGTCCCTGAGGGGACTGCAGGGACCTGGTAAGCTTGAAGGCTTTGCAGATGGATGAAAACCAACCTTAGTCTTGTGGTTTTCCCCAGGCCAGCTTTGCCCTAAGGAACTCCTTCTCCCTCCTGACTCTTCTACCTTAGTCTCTGCCTCTCCCTTAATCCTGGCCACTGGTGTCCCCTTCTGACTGTACAGAAAGCAGCCCCAGGGTGCCCCTCACAGTGCATCATAAGTAACTCCTGGCATCTCCATCTCCATCTTCCTCCATGGGCAGCATCTTCCCCTCCCTGCTGCCTCCACTCCAGAGCTCTCTGATCTACAGGTTACTGCAGCTGCTTAATCGGAAGCACTGTGGTGCCATAGAAAATACTGGCTTTGGAGCCAAATTAATCTGAGTTTAAATTCTGATTCAGCCAATCTCAATGTCCTCATCTGCACACAGGTGATAACAAACCATCCCTGAGGGTAGGTGTGAGAAGTAGAGATAACACACGTAGAATCTCAACTAGCAAACAGTAGGTGCTCAATACATGGTAGCTTTGGGCCCACTGGCCCCCTGGCCCTTCCCTTCCTGTTGATGAACAGCAATTAACTATGATACTAGGTTCATGGGCCCTTGAGCAGTATCTCATGAGAAGTATATCAGGTTACCTGTGAGCCATGGCATCCACGGCATGAACATGCAGGATGGTGAGCAACCTTGAGCAGGGCAGGGTGCAAGACCATTTTTGTAAGAAATAAATAAAGTTATATGTATAAATTAATATGCCGAGAAAACATCTAAAAGAACAAATTTCAAATTTTAAGAGTCATGGGGCTACTAGAGTTTCTTTTTCTTTGTGTCGTTTGTTTATCTACCTTTTCCCCCACAATGAGCATGCGTTGGGTAACAATAAGAAATAAATAAATAAATAAACCACATGTGGTAGAAATCTGCATGCAATATGGACCTTAAATTCAAAGCCCCATCTGGGATTTGCGTGTCAAAGAATCGTGGTTTACAACTGCAGATGGCCATAGCCTCCATGTGGAAGGAATTAGGGTAGTTGAGCATGTCCCCACCCTAAGGAAGTCCCTGGTGGAGAGAAGGCAAGCACCACTCCCAAAGTAGAAGCTTCCCAATAGCTACTAAATAGTAGAGGAGTTTTGTAAATTTAACAGCATTATCGCTCAAAATAAATTATCCATTAGATATGTAGTATTTTTGATTTTTATTTTCAAAATTAAGCTATATTTTTAATCCATTTGGTTAGTTCTATGTTTAAAAGAACACTTTGGAAGCATTTTGTAAAACAAAGCCATTTCTGCAGTTCAAACTCTCACTTCCCTGACTCTTTCTATTTTATAAATTAGTTGGTTTTCTTGCAGCAAGAAAGGCCTCCACACACTAACGGAAACTGGTTCTATGATCAGGACAAATGCCACTACATTTATTTCAGGATAAAACTCTGACACTGTGTCTCCTTCTTTGGCATTGACATGCTGGAATGCACCACAGCCAGTGAGGTGGTGATATGTCTGTGTCTATGAAAAGCATATGAAGAAATGTTATGGGGTAGTTTCTCATCAGGCCTGCTTAGAGTTAGTCAGGGCAATAGGCTAAATTAATTCTTCACAGCCTTTCCAGTTTTACAAGTCTATCGAATTTATTTTAGAGATGCTTTTCTTTTTCTTTTTCTTTTCTTTTCTCCTTTTTTTTTTTTTTGGTAGTTTCTTACCCCTCCATGGAGACGAGATTAGAGAAATATTCAGCCTGCATCATTTTAACACAAAAATCAGACATGTTAAGGTACCAGTGATTCAAAATAAGAGTTACAAATAATAAAAATAATCTCTTCAAGAAATAAAGTGACCTTCAGTCTAAGACTATCTAAACTATACTTACAAATGAAAATTTGTAAGTGCAAAGTACTCTTAGGGTTGGTTAATTCAACTGTAAAATTACATTACATCATCGATAATTCTTTCAAGTGGTCCAGTATAGTTTATCTATTTTTTTCCAAACTTTTCCACAGCACCTTACATTTCACCAGCAATGCACAAAGGTTCTAATTTTCCCACATCCTTGTCAACACTTGCTATTTTGTTTTGCTTTGTTTTGTTTTGTTTTTGATAATAGCCATCCTAATGGGTATGAAATGGTATCTCGTGATTTTGATTTGCATTTTCCTAAACACTAGTGATGTTGAGCATCTTTTCATTTGCTTATTGGCCATTTGTATATCTTCACTATATATCTTCTTTGGAGAAATGTCTACTCAAGTTCTTTTCTTCAAGTCCATTTTTGGATTGAGTTGTTTGGTTTTTGTAGTTGAGTTGTAGGAGTTCTTTATATATTCTAGATAATATTCCCTTACCAGATATGTAATTTGAAAATATTTTTCCCCATTCCATGGGTTACCTTTTCACAGTGTTGATTGTGTTCTTTGATACACAAAAGTTTCAGTTTTGAGGAAGTCCAGTTTACCTGTTTTTTTCTTTTCTTGCCTGTGCTTTTAGTCTCATATCCAAGAAATTATTGCCAAATCCAATGTCATGCTACTTTTCTCCTATGTTTTTTTCTAAGAGTTTTGTAGTTTTAGCTCTTATATTTAGGTTTTTGATCCACTTTGAGTTACTTTTTATATATGGTGTAAAGTAAAAAGCACACATATTATTTTTTAAGTTTAAAAATAAACGTTTATAAAAATAGGACATAAAATTATTTTTAAATGCTGTAGCTAATTCAACAGGATGATAATTATCTTATTAAAACTACTCCTGAATTGTTACCTTATTTTTTTAATCTCAAAGACTCATAGCTTTGAAAATCATATTGTTCTACTTATTCCTCTGGAAGTTTTGTGATGGCATTTGGTTCAACTGTATTGGAAAGTCCAAAATAGCCAATAACTTTAAGGTCAGCTCTGACTCTTTTCCACAGTGCTCTGGAAAATCTCAACCCTTGACAAAAACAGGTGATTTCCAGCCTGTTTGCTTTCAGGAAAGTTCAGCTTCTCATTTGGTTTATGAAGAAGGACAGAGTAGATTCTTGTAAGCTTAGTGCATTGTGTACAGTAGGTAATTAATAGTGTCTGCCTAGGGTTTGACTGAGTGACTTCTTGACATAAAATTCCTGAGATTGAGCCTGCCCCCATTGACTGTGGTGTGAGCTGGTGATCAGCCAACCTGAACCAGGACACACACAGGGAAGACAGAGTAAGATCAGCATCAGCTGGGCCTCCCCTGGCAGATCTCCCAGCTCAGAGAATGAGTGATTATGCAAGTGTGTCCACATTTTTAATTCTCTCTCCTGACTTGAAGTCTCTGAGCCTGGGCATTTAGGGTAATCTAGCACTGGAAAGAGACCTGTGCCCTCACATTAGCATCATACATACAAGGCCTTTTCTATGAACCCATCACCTTTCCATTGTCCAACCCTATGAAATGTAACAACAGCTTCTTTTTGGTAGGTACTTCATTGATTCTGCATTGCTATATCATCTGATTCTAAGAATAAGCTGAGAAGGTGGATGTTTTTGTTCCATTTTACAGATGAGCATACTGAGGCTTACTCAGCATAGTTAATGTTATATAGGTAGAATTCAAATCCAAGTCTGGCTGTCCTGAAGACTTTTCTCTGAACCATCACAGTATATAGACAGCTCCTGATTTCTAGTTTGATTTTCACCATTTTTATTCTCCAGGCCTGTTAGATTATCTCATAGAACAGCACTTCCCAAAGGTCTTTAGTCATTCCTTAGCCTGCTGGTTTAGCCTTCTGGGTCTCCTCCACTCAGGCAGCAATGAGGCTAAGCAAGACCACAAGACAATGTCTTCAACCTATAAATCCCTCTCTGCTTCCGCTGCCTTCCCTTCACTCCCACTCTTCAGAATGCCCTTCGTAGTGGGAGATGGTGAAGAACAGAAATAACATGAAAAGATTCAGAAAACCCTGTTCTCAAGCCCTCCCAGCCTTCAAAAACTCAGAAGATGCAATAACTGCTTTTGAGAAGACGGATCAGTGGGATTTTTGCTTGCTGTGGGGTAACTTATTACAAGAAAGAGAGGGCTTCCATTCAACTCTCCCTGAAACAACTTTAAAAAGAAACATATGAATCATCCCTAAAACCTCTTAAATTCTAAAAAGCAAATACAATTATGAAGGAAATATACATTTTATCTGTGATAGCCTGAAAGAATGGTTTGGGGAGGTCAAATTTATGATACAACAGAGTATTTTTGTGGGTTGTCTGTATTTTTTAGATTTTTATGCCAGCTCCTTTTACACCAATACGGCAATTACTTTGAGGACCAAAGGAAGGCAGCAATAAATAAAATTTGAGAGACTGAGGGTTTTAGTTTTTGATTGTTGCCTAGCTGGGTGACTTTGGGAAAGCCACTTAAGATCACTGGACATTGTTTTTAATTCATCCATTCATTCTTTTATTCATTGAGACAGACAAGTATTTATCAGCACCTTCTATTCTGAAATTTACTGTGGGACTTTAATTTATGGAGGAGAAACAGAGAGGCCAATATCATTGAAAAAAAAATTTATTACTTACATTTCCCAAGAGAAAGGGACATACCACTCCAAGCATGGTCACAGGGGAAGCATCAGGATGGTCAGGAGGCAGAAGACAGGTCTCAGGGGAAAGTCAGAGTCAGGGGCCTCTACTGGGGTTTCTGCAGGAAAGGCAGCAAGGCAGAGTAGGGTAAAGAGCATAGGATTGACTAGATTGAATCATTGCAGTGAGCTTTGGGCAATAGGGAGGGCATCTAGTTGCCTTGTACCTGATCCTGAGATGATTTAGGGCAGAGAAAGTATTGGCTTGTTGTATGAGAGTTAGATAAGGAAGAGGTTGGGGCTACTGACTTGGGATTGTTTGGTTTGCATATAAAAGATGTGCTGCTGGCCAAGCCCTTTGCCTGCTATAGGAATTGTCTAGTCCTGGGAAGGGCAGACTCTCCCCAAATGCCAGAGTATTAAGAATGCAGAAAATAAGAAAATATAATTAATAGGCTGACATCCAGCACTTGTTTCTCACAGAAGCATCAGTGTGAACAATCATCCACACATGAAGATACCTTCCAGAGAGCTAAGAAAGCCAGGTGAGAGTTTGCAGCACCTGAGTAGAACACAGAAATAAGAAAAGATGCATTGAAGAGGATAGAAAGGACAGAAAGAGGTAGAAAAGGTGCTATGGTCTGAATGTTTGTGTTCTGCCAAAATTCATATGTCGAAACTTAATGTCTATTGTGATGGTATTAGGACACATTGGGAGGCGGAGCTCTCATGAATATTAGTGCCCTTATGAAAGAGGGCCAAGAAAGCTCCCATGTGAGGACACAGCAAGAAGTCAGCATTCTTCAATGTGGAAGAGAGCTTTCATCAGGACCTGACCATGCTGGCACCCTGATCTTGAACTTCCAGGCTTCAGAACTATGAGAAATAAATTTCTGTGTTTATAATCCACTCATTTTGTAACATTTTGTTTAAAAAGGCTTAACATACTAACACATTGTGCCACCCCTCCTTCAACCCCTTACAGTGCAACATAGAGACAGATATCCACTTTGTGGAAGAAGGACAGTGAAGTGAGCACCCATCTTTGCCGTGAACCACAGAATCAAGCTGCCCCAGTGAACCCTGGCACCAGGCCAGCCTCTGCAGCCACAGGCTCCAGGTCCACCCCCAAGTCAGGCCAGCCTCTGGCCCCAGACTCCAGGCCCACCACCATGGACTTAGGCTCCAGGACAACCTCAGCACCCATGGACCAGGTCTGCCCCAATGGACACTGGTGCCAGGTTAGACCCCACAGACTCAGAATCACATCCAACCCTGAGAATCCAGGCATTAGGCTCATGCCCTTGTCAGGCTGGCCCCTAATGACACAGGCTCAAAGCCCACCCAGCGCCATCTGGGTCCCTACAGACCCAGAGTCAGGATCACCCCTGAAGATCCAGTCTCCAGACACACCCCTGTAGACCCCAGTACTAGGCTAACCCTCATAGGCGTACGATCCAGGCCCACACCTGCAGACCCCATCACCAGACCCACTCCAGTATACTCTGGTTCCAGGTGTACTCCTGTAGACCGAGGCATCAGGCTGGCCCCAGTGGACCCAGGCATCAGGCCTACCTACACACTGATCCAGGGCACAAAGCCAGCGCCCCCAGGGACTTTAGCAGCAAGCTGGCCCATGAACCTCTGGACAGGCTGGCTGGTTAAGAGTTTTCCCTGTCAAAGCCAGTCTGTAAAGACTCAAAATGGTGATTACTTCAAATTCACAGACATCAACACAAGGCAAAAAGGATCATGAATAATCAGAGAAACATGATATCACCAAAGCAACAAACAAAGCACTAGAGCTGATCCTAAAGTAATAGAAATCTACAAACTACCTGACAAATAATTCAAAATAATTGTCTTAAAGTAGCTCAGTGAGCTACAAGAGAACACAGATAAACAACTAAATGAAATTGGAAAAACAATACATGAACAAAATAGGAAGTTCAAAAAAGATACAAAAACCATGAAAAAGAACCAAACGGTTTATGGAGCTGAAGAACACAATGACTAAACTGAAACTTGCAACAGAAAGCTTCAACAGACTCAATCAAGCAGAAGAAAGAATCACCGAGCTCTTAGACAAGTTACTTGAAATCACCTCATCAGAGGAACAAAAATAAAATAAAATAATAAAATTAAATAAAATAAATAAAATAAAATAAATTGGAGTGAAGAAAGCCTATGGGAATTACAGAACACTAGCAGCGAACCAATATACACATTATTAAAGTCTCAGGAGAAGCAGAGAAAGCGAAAAGAACAGAAAGCTTATTTAAAGAAATAATGACAGAAAACTTCCCAAATCTGAAGAGGTAAATGAACATCCAGGTCCATGAAGCCCAGAAAACCACAAATAGATTAAACATAGAGATCATCACCAAAACACATCATAATCAAATTCTTATACATCAAAGACAAAAAGAGAATTTTGAAAGAAACAAGGGTGAAGAAACTTGTCACATACAAGGGAATCTGCATAAGATTATCAGTGGATTTCTTATCAGAAACTTTGCAGGCCAGGAGAAAGTGGGATGACATGCTCAAAATGTTGAAAGAAAAAAGCTGCCAACCAAGATTATTATACTCAGCAAAGCTGTCCTTAGGAAATGAAGAGGATAGAGAATTTACCAAACCAATAAAAATAATAACATTTTTTTAAAGCTGAATAAGTCCATCAACAATAGACCTGCCTTACAAGAAATGCTAACAGGAGTCCTTCAAATTGAAATAAAAGGACACTAACAAAATGAATGCATATGAAAGTATAAAACTCACTGTAAAGGTAAGAATATAATCAAATCCAAATATGCTAATACTGTAATGGTGGTGCATAAATCACTTCTAAGTAGTATAAAAATTAAAAGACAACATATTTTTAATTCTATAGCTACAATAATTTGTTAGTGGGTAGATAATATTAAAAGATGTAAATTGTGACAGCAAATATAAATTGTAAATTGTGGGAGGAGGAAAAGTAAAAACGCAGTTTTTGTATGCAGTTGAAGTTATCAGCTTAAAAAGGCTGTTGTAACTATGAGATGTCCTCATGGTACTCACAAAGAAAAAAGTTATAGTAAATACACAAAAGATAAAGAGGAAAAAATCAAAGCATACCACTACAAAAAAAAAGTCAACTCACAAAAGAAGACAGCAAGAGAGTAAGAAAGGAACTACAAAGCAATATAAAAAAATTAACAAAATGTCAATAGTAACTCCTTACTTATCAATAATTACTTTAAATGTAAATGGATTAAATTATCCAATCAAGGGGTGGCCAGTTAGCTCAGTTGGTTAGAGTGTGGTGCTATTAGCACCAAGGTTGCTGTTTCAATCCCCACATGGGCCACTGTGAGCTGCACTCTACAAAAAAAAAAAAAAAAAAAAATATTCACCAATCAAAAGACAGAGTGGCTGAATGGACTAAAAAACACAATTCAACTATATACTGCCTACAGGAGATTCAGTTTTTCTGCAAGTACACACACAGGCTGAAAGTAAGGAGATAGGAGATATTCCATGCAAATGATAACCAAAACAGAGCAGAAGTGGCTATATTATCAAAACCATAGATTTTTAAGTTAAAAACTGTCACAAGAAACAAAGAAGGTCATTATATAATGATAAAGTTGTTAATTCATTAAAAGGATATAATAATTGTAAATATATATGTACTCAATAATGAAGTACCTGAAGATACAAAATAAATATTAATCAACTGAAAGGAGAAATAGAGAGCAATACTCCACTTGAACAATGACTAGATTATCCAGAGGAAAAAAATCAATAGGGAAACATTGCACTTGAACAACACCTTCCATCAAGTGAACCTAAAAGACATAAACAAAACATACCATCCCACAGCAGCAGAATGCATATTTTTTTCAAGTGCATAGATTATTCTCCAGGATAGATTCTATGTTAGGCCACAAAACAGGTCTTAACAAATTTTAAAAGGTTGAAATCATATAAAGTATCGTTTATGGTCACAATAACAGGAGGAAAATTCACAAATATGTGGAAATTAATAGCATACTACTGAATATTCAGTGGGTCAAAGAAGAGATCAAAATTATCTTGAAACAAACAAAAATGCAACACAACATACAAAAACTTGCAGGATGCAATAAAAGCAGCTCCAAAAGGGAAGTTTATAGATATAAATACTTATATTAAGAAAATAGAAGGTCTGAAATTAAAACCTAACTTTACACTGAAAGGAACAACAAAAAGAACAAACTAAACCCAAAGTTAGCAGAAAGAAAGAAATAATAAAGATCAGAGCAGTAAATAAATGAATTCGAAATAAGAAAAAAAATAGAAAAGATCAATAAAATTAAGAGTGGTTTTTTGAAAAGATAAACAAAATTGGCAAATATTTAACAGACTAAGAGAAGGGAGAAGACTCAAATAAATTAAATTATAAATAAAAGAGATATTAAAACTGATACCACAGAAATACAAAGGATCATAAGAGACTGCTATGAACAATTATATGCCAAAAATTGGATAACTTAGAGAAATGAATACATTACTAGAAACCTACAACCTACCAAAACTGAATCATAAAAAAAATGGAAAATTTGAACAGATCAATCACAAGTAAGCAGGTTGAATCAATAACCAAAACTTCCCAACAAATGAAAGTCCAGGCCTTGATGGCTTCATTGGTAAATTCTTCCAAACATTTAAAGAACAGTTAATACCAATCCTTCTCAGACTCTTCCAAAAACTGAAGAGGAGGAAACACTCCCAAATTCATTTTGGGACCAGCATTACCTTCATACCAAAGCCAGAGAAGGACACTACCAGAAAAAAAAAAAAAGACAGACCAATATCTCTGATGAACATAGACACAAAAATCCTCAACAAAATACTAGCAAACCAAATTCAACAGCACATTAAAATGATTATATATCATGATCAAATGGGATTTATCCCCGGATTCAAGGACGTTTCAATATATGCAATGCAATAAATGTGATAAATGAGCATTTCAATAGATGCCAAAAAAGCATGTGACAAAATTCAACACCCTTTCATGATTTAAAAAAAAAAAATTCAGCAAATTAGGTATAGAAAGAATGTACCTCAATGAAACGAAGGCCACATATGACAAGCTCACAGCAAACATTAAATTCAATGGTGAAAGTTGAAAGCTTTTCTTCTAAGATCAGTAACAAGACAAGGAGATCCACTGTCATCACTTCTGTTCAACATAGAACTAGAAGTCCTACCCAAAGCCATCAGGCAAGAAAAAGAAGCAAAATGTATCCAAATTGCAAAGGAAAAAGTAAAATTGCCTCTGTTTGCAAATGGCATAATATTGTATACAGAAAACCCTAAAGACTCCACCAAAAAACTCTTAGAACTAATAAACAAATTCAGTAAAATTTCAGGATATGAAATCAACACACAAAAATCTGTTATGTTGTATATGTTAAAAATTAACTATTTGAAAAAAATTAAGAAAAGAATCCCATTTACAATAGCATCAAAACTTAAAATACTTAGGAATAAATATAACCAAAGAGGTGAAAAACCTATACAATGAAAACTATGAAACATTGAGGAAAAGACTGAAAATACAAATAAACGGAAAGATATTCCAAGTTCATGGATTCAAATAATTAATTAAAATGTTAAAATGTTCATACTACCCAAAGTAATCTATAAATTCAATGCAATCCTTATCAAAATTACAATGGTATTTTTCACAGAAGTAGAAAAATCAATCCTAAAGTTCATTTGGAACCACAAATACCCTGAATAGCCAAAGCAATCTTGAACAAGAAAAACAAAGCTGGAGGAGGCATCACACTACCTGATTTCAAAATATATTACAAAGCTATACTAACCCAAACAGCATGGTACTAGCATTAAAACAGACATACAGAGCCCAGAAATAAATCTACATATTTATGGTCAGTTGATCATCAGCAAAGGTGCCAAGTACACACAATGGCAAAAAGGACAGTCCCTTCAACAAAATGATGTTGGGAAAACTGGATATCAACAGGCAGAAGAATGAAATTGAGTCCTTGTCTCACACCATATACAGAGATGAACTCAAAATGAATTAAAGCCTTAGATTTAAGATGTGAAACTATAAAATTACTGGAATAGGGGGAAAGCTTATTGATATTGGTCTGGACAATGATATTGGAATATGACTACAAAGCACAGGCAACAAAAGCAAAAATAAACAAATTGTATTGCATCAAACTAGATAGTTTCTGCACAGCAAAGAAAAACAATCAACAGAGTGAATAGGACCAAATATTTGCAAGCCATACATCTGACATGAGGTTAATACCCAAAATATGTAAGGAACACAAACAAATTAATAGCAGGGAAAAAATGACCTGATTAAAAAATGGGGAAAGGAACTGAATAGATATTTCTCAAAAGAAGATACACAAATGGCCAAAAAGTCATATGGAAAAATGCTCATCACTAATCATCAAGTAAATATAAATTGAAACAAAAAAAGGTATCACCTTACATCTGTTAGAATGGCTGTTATCAAAATTCAAAAAAATAAATGTTGGTGAGGATGTGGAGAAAATGAGCCCTTGTGCACTGTTGGTGGGAATGTAAACTGGTACAACCACTATGAAAAACAGTGTGAAGCTTCCTCAGAAAATTAAAATATGACTATCCTATGGTCCAGCAATCCTACTCTGTGTATATATCCAAAGGACACAAAATCATTATCTTGAAAAGTTATCTGTACTCTTTGTTCACTGCAGTATTATTCACTATAGCCAAAATATGGAAACAACCCAGTGTCCATCGATGGATGAATGGATTATATACATATAATATATATACATACATATATACATATACATCTATATATGGTATATAAAATGAAATAGTACTCAACCATAAAAAGATAAAAAAATCACTGATGATTTTATTAGGAATTGTACAAGATGTCTCAAATCTGTACGAAAATCCATCCAGTTACATTGAAATGAAGGAACCCCTTCTATATCTTATGCTTTGTGTTAGGTGCTTTGTGAAAATGTAGTGGTGAGCAAAACCAGCATGGTTATCTTTATGGAACATTTCATCTAATTGTAAAATAAGTGGATTGGATTAGGCAACCTCTAAATTCTGCAACTCACTGCATAATGTTTACATAGTGGAGGTATCATGTCTATGAGTTCTTTCCTGCTAAGGTCTTGGTCAGGATGTAACCCTTAATTATAATATTGCTTCGGCAGGGAAAAGTGTTTTCTTTAAAGAAAACAGCCAGCTTCGTACTGGTTTCCAGGAATGCATTGTGGAAATGAGTAGAGCTAGCATCCCTTAGCCATACACTTGCTTTTTCCAGACTCAAAGCTGCAGAGAGGGTGTGGAGGTCTGTGCAGAACAGTCCATTTGGCAGGGCAAGGGGAAGGGAGTGATCCAGGATCCTCTCAATGTCTCATAATGGCTGAGGACGAGGTTCATCCTCCAGAGACCAGAGGGCGCCCTTGCCCCACCCCATGCCAGAGGGCCATATCTCCCTGGGCACGACTGCGATCCCACAGAAAACTGGCATTTACAGCTGGAAGTACATGGCAGGGGTAAAAAGAGTCCATGCATCAGTCAAGAAGATGGGAGAGAGTCACAATCCATTTTCTTTCTATCAATTTTGCTTCCTCAATATATCAAAGATCTATCTGTTTTTGTTTCTTTCATTCATGACCATTTTAACCTAAGCTGCCATCATATCTTTCCTGGAATGTTCCAGTTGTCACCTCACCAGTCTCCCTGCCTCTACTCATCCTCCTACATACAAATCCCTTTTCCAAGGGACTTCTTCTTTGATCATGAGTCATTTAGAAGAGTCTTAATATTTCCAAGTACATGGAAATTTGGGAGATTTTTTCCCCCTATCATTTTGTTTTCTCGTTTCATTGCACTGTATTGAGAGAACATGGGCTGTATGGTACTGGAGTATTAGTATTTCTCAGGGTGTATTGGTGGCCTCATATGCAATCACGTTTTGAAAATGCTCCATGTATGCTTAAAGAAAAGTTTATTTTTAAATTATTGTGTAAATCATCCTATTTATATATCTCCTACAGTGTTTCCCCGAAAATAAGACCTAGCCAGACTATCAGTTCTAATGCATCTTTTGGAGCAAAAATTAATATAAGACCCGGTCTTATTATAAGTCTCTAATATAAGACCGGGTCTTATGTAATGTAATATAATGTAATGTAATATAATATAATATAATATAATATAATACCGGGTCTTATATTAATTTTTGCTCCCAAAGATACATTAGAACAGATTGTCTGTTTAGGTCTTATTTGGGGGAAAACATGGTAGTGGTGTTGCTCAAATATTCTGTTACTATTTTTTTTTTTTTTTGCCATTTTGTCATTCTGCCAGTTTGTGAGGGAAATGCTTTAAATACTTCCAATATGAATGTAGATATGTCAACTTTTTCTTGTGACTGTCAGTTTTTGCTTTAGATATTTGATGGCTATGTTGCTAGGTGAGTAACATGTATAAAAATTCCAAAATTATATTTTTCTGGTGAACTGTACCTTGTACCATTAGGTGATAACCTCTCTGATGATCTCGCCTTTGAAAGAAAAGCTTCACTGATCCGCTTCTATGTCAGCCGTTTGCCCTCATCCCCTAATGTGTCCTGATATCGGTGACCCAGATTGAAACTAGCTCTGCTTTGAGTGTGTCCACCCAGGAAGGTTAGATGAATACACTGACAAACCAACAAACTCAAACAAATATACGAATAATACTAGTACTGAGCATTTCAGGTGATTTAAAATAGAGTGTATTTATTCATAATGATGGGTCAATGTAGGTTCATCAGTTGTAACAAATGTACCACTCTGGTGGGAGATACTGATAATGGGGGAGACCATGCATGTGGGGAAAGGGATGTATGGAAAACCTGTGTACCTTCTGCTCTAATTTTGCTGTGAACCCAAAAATGCCCTTAAAAAGTCTAATAAAATATAGTATAGCAATAGAAAATTTGAGGTACAGCAAGTCAATAGATCAGAATATGGCTGCAATTGAAATGATAGTTTGTCATAGTTCTCAAAAGGAGGGGGCATGCCATACCGTGGGAGGCCAGAGGGACCACACAGGGAAGCACCAGGGTCAGTCAGGAGGCAGAGGGAGCAAAGGGAAAGGTCAGCAAGAGCCTTTACTGTGGTTTCCATGGGAAGCAATGGGCGAGGCAGGGTAAACAGTTTAGGATTGGCTGGTTTGAATAATTTTGTCAGGTCCTGGCCATGGGGGCTGTCCCTCATTGTCTGGTACCTGGCTCTGGGGCCATTAGGGGAGGTAGATAGTAGGCAGAAAAATGAGAGCTTGATAAAGGAGGTGGTTGGGTGTGTGGGCTCTGGATCGGATAGCTTGCACTTGAAGAGTGTGCTTGTGGGCAAGTTGTTTACTGTCTCTAGAAACTGGCTAACCATGGGAGGGGTGGTCCCTTCGGGTTCGCAAAAACCCAGAAATCAAAGCATTGGAATATAGACCAAAAGAAGAGACATGGTTAATATAGTAGGGCACTTGCTCTATGCCTGGCACTGTACTCAGGCTTTATGTCACCTAAGTCCCAACAATTTCAAGAGGTTAGAGATGAGGAAATATGAAGCAACCTTCCCAAGGTCACAGAGCTAATAAATAGTGACACCTGGTCTGACTCCAAAAGCAGTTTTCTAAGTAATTTCCAAATAAGCTCCGACATTACTTCTACCAAAGAAGGGGGTGTGACTCATTACAATTCTTGACTTTGACCTTGAAGGCCTAGGTAATCCCTGTTTCTTTTCTGATCTGTGGACACTCCCTGGTCTTGCTGGGACCCGTATGACCCAGAACCCTGCTTCCTGATTTCTCACCAGGGGCCAACCCCCTACTAAGGGCCTGCCCAAGCAAAATTTCTACCCACAGTGCCAGTGAGCAATGAGGTTGGGTCTCTTTGGTCAAGCAAAGAACCAAATGGTCAAGGCCATAGGCTTCTAAGGCCATCAACACCAAGTTTCAGGTCCCAGCAAGTTTCCCTATAACCGTACCACTCCACTGGTGTACTCAGAGCTGCGCTGGCCAGCCTGTTAGGGTTCTGTCCAGAGCACCAGGCTGAGCCCACAGTGCCATTAGCCCTGGGCCGTCCACGTCTCCTTACCACCCCCTCACAGCACCTCCGTCCCATGCCCCTGCAGAGACTGGCCCAGAGCAGGGTTCCCCCAGCCCCACTCCCTTCACAGCCTTGGCCCTGCTGAGGAGCAGGTGAGTGGCTTTATAAAGCATTTACTCTCAGATGCCACAGCTGAGCCTCAGAAATACATGTCAATCTGGCTCCTGAGCCACTCAAAGACTGGCCGTGGCTCATTAGCCAGTGCTGCAACACAGGGTCCTTTAAGTCTGGACAGTCTGGGTGAGGAGAAGCCTGACAGCAGTGGGAAGAGAAGGGAACATTTACAACATCAGCCCCCCCCCCCCACATCTGCCACTCGTCTCCTCCAGATGCTAAAGATGCCTCCCCGCAGCCCACCCATCTCTCAACAGCCAGGACCTGCATTGCCCACGCTCTACCCTTCCCATTCCAGTTCACGTACCTTCCTTTAGGCAAATCCCATCTTTTAGGCCTAACCCAAGCTGCCTGATTTTCACTGATGGACCTGAAAGAGACCCTAGAAATAATACAGCTAAACTCTCTAGTTTTATAAAAAAGAGAACTGAGGTGTGGAGATGCTGGCTGGCTGGTCCAAGGTAGGAGATGGAGAGGTGGCACACACACACACACACACACACACACACACACACACAGGCCAATGCTCATAGACACACACACAGATGGACAAACACAGACACACACACACACAAAATGCTGATAAGACTGGTGAAATCTGAATAAGCTTTGAGTATTGTACTAGTGTTAGTCTCCTGGTTTTGATAGTTTACTGTAGTGATGCAAAATGTTACCATTGGGGGATGCTGGGTTAAAGGTACACAGGACTTCTCTGTGAATATTTTTTGCAACTTCCTGTGACTTTATAAAAAAAGTTTTTATTCACCCTGGGAGCGTTTAAGACATACCAGTGCTTGTGCCTCAAACCAGAATATTTCAATTAGAATCTCTAGGGGTGGGACCCAGGCAAACAGTTATGTTTTAAGAAGTTCCTCAGTGGGAATAATGGGAACCAGAGTCGAGAACCACTGTGCCAGGGTCCATACGACAACACGAGTGGTAACATGGCTTTGGAACTTCCGGCCTCCTGCCTTCCTCACCTGGAACACCCCCTGGAAGCTGCAACCTGGCTGGAGAGAAGGAGACCTGCTGTGCTAGGTCCTGGTGAAGCAGGGGCGAGTGCTTCTATGGGACTCGGGTTAGTACATTACATAGACCTGGGCTAGAGACATGCTGATATTGCAGGTGCCGCGTGGTGGGGTCTGAGGGGCTCTTTAAGTTGCAAGGCCAACAGATGCCCCCTTAATCTTAGGCAATGGAATACACAGGATAAGGTGTTCTCTGCAGCCACATTCCGGCTCTGCAGGGCTTTCCCCCCGGACTGTGCTTCTGATCTGATGGTGAATAGTAGCTGTAACGCCTGGGTGTTGAGAAGGCACAGTGAGTAGCTGCCTTCTCGTTTTCTGCCCAGCATTACATACCAGTGTAATATATGACAATGGATCTGTTGGGGGGTTTTGTCATCATGCCATCTAGACCACCCTGATTTGGCAGTTTTTGTCACCATCCATTTCTGCGGTGTCTAACCTCTGCCTTCGTCATCTTTGACTCAGACACCAATCCCAAGTCTGTCACTTGTGGTGAGGGTGGCAGCAATAGTGTCCCTTACTATGAATAGCACAAGCTATAACAATGTATCCAAGAAGTGCTGATTTGGGCTCCTTTCCTTAAAAGCCAGCTGACGCCCATGGGCTCTTCCTGCTGCCTGCTGGGCCCTTCTTTGTCCCAAGGACACAGTGTTTCCATCCCAGGCAGGTGAGATGTCTGCACTGGTCTCATTCTATAAGGGCCTGCATCTGGCCTGGTTCACCACAGGCAGACCGTGAAACGAGGATCTGAGTGAGTGACGTATTAGCAAGTGATTTCAGGAAGCAGCATGAGGGAAGTGAGCAAGTGAGACAGAAAGGGAAAGAAGACAACACACAGTGCGTTAATGAGTGTGTAGCTGACGCGTGGGCACTCAGGCTCAGCTTCCCATTCATCCTTGGCTGCCGGTTGGTCCCAAGCATCAACACCATGACGCTTGGGTCTGCCTTGCAAATCCCTCCAAAATTCCTGACCTACAGAAATCGTGAGAGATCAAAAACTGTTATGGTCATTTTAAGCCACTTAGTGTTGGAGTGATTTTTAGATAACCAATACATCTGGGATCAGGGTATCCAAGAGCCCTCATAAAACCAGAATGTTCCCTTCTCCCAGTGTATACAGTCTGGAAATAGCTGCAGGCTCCTATGGGAGGGACTAGAGGAATGTCTACTCTTTACACTTGCTGGTGTTGCAGGTCCTTTCTCAAGGAAACTTGCCTCTTCTTGTATCAGTCTCTGGGTCTGAAGACAGGCTCAGTCCTGGACATTTGGACATGGAGAGCCATTTCCATGGTGTGGCTGACATCAACCTTTTGCTCAATCTCTCATGATCTCATTTAGTATAAGTCAAGCAACACCCTACTGCTTTCTTATCTGTCTTGCTTGCCACTAGGAAGTCCATTGTCCATTCACCATTGCCACAGCTCTCTGAAGGTCAGTGTCCCCAGTGGCCATTCTGTCCTGGCTATCTGTAACAGTAGGTACTTGCCTCTGACGTTTAAGTGCTGCTACCTGGACTCAGAAGTCTGGACTTGTCATATGTGATGATATGAGGAGCCCAGTTCCATAACAGCATCTCCTCCCATCAACCACGGCCCGGTAAGACTCTCAGTGGTTCTCAGCCCTCCTAGTCTTATGTAATAAGTCCATTCTAACACTGTCACCACTCTGAGAATGTTCACCCTCCCTTGATACCCGACTAAGGTACTTCCAGCATCTCCACCTCACTGATTGTGTGTGGGTCATCATTGTTCTGAGTCTCAAAAGTCATTCCAGTAGGGTATAGTGTCAGCTTCGGGCCAGCTTCGGGAACCCTTCCTGGGTGCCAATCCCTGAATCACACAGGTGTGGCACCATCAATAAACTCTCCCCTTCCCAGCCTTATATTCCTTCCTTCCTGGTCTTCATGGTCTCCCTCCATGATCCGGTCCCAGGCATGTCCTAGCCAGTCCCAGCTGGTGTGCGTTAGGCAGGCCCTGCAGCACTTGGGAGCATACCCCTTTCTTCCAGTAGCAGGGACAGGGTTTACTGCTCAGGCCAGGCTGTGTTCCTGGCTTGAAGCCATGAGAGAAGGCAGGTAAGTTCTTGGGGAAAACACTCATCATTCTGTAAGTCGTCTGCAAGTCGTAGTCTGCAGGCAGTGGGATAGTGGTTGCCCCTAGCAACATGGAGGGTACCACCCCTGCCAGTACTGAGGGCTTGGGGGATCAAATTCATCCACTTAAAGGCCCCATCGCGGTCCTCCAGCTTCCCCTCCTTCCCTAACAGGGTCCTGACTTTAGCAGAAGAGACCTGCCAGGACTTGTATCTCCACCATCTTTACAAGGAAATTTGGGGCTGGCTTTCATCATCTCCTTCTGGCTAGAAGATGGGGGACTCTTTAAGTACTTCCATGGAGGCCTCTGGCTTTCACATTGTGCCCTGAGTTGATCATTGTCTGATCTGAGCCTGTTATTTTCATTCTTCTGGGTCTCTATGCCACTTACAACCAATCTTTAAGATGGTTATTACCCCTATTCTCTTCCATCGCGAGAGCTGCTGCATAAGCCACTGCATCTGCCCTCCTGCCTATCCCCCCTCCATCCACAACAGGCACCAGCCTTAGTAAGTGTGATTCCATGGCACACTCAACCAGCAAGTGATACAATTCCAGAATCTAATCCTGAGGTTCTGCTTCTGAAGCTTCTCCTGGCACCCATGGCCTTAGGCTGATTCCCCTACAAGCATACGTGCAGGCAAAGATTTGGTGCAAGCCATTGATTTGGCAGGTAGTCCAGGAAGCACCAACACGGGAGTGGGGAGTGACACAGAGAATGGAAGAAAGGCGCTATGTTCATAGCCATAGGTCACTGAAGGCAACTTGGGCTCCTTCTTGTCGGGGATCCTGGGAGACGGTGTGAGATAGCTTTCAGGATCCTCACCTGCAGATAAGTGCTGAAGCATTCATCCTCCAACTGCCACTCACTCCTGGGGGTGCCACCCCAGTCTACCCCACAAGCAGCAGAGAAAAAGCCCTAAAGAAGACAGATGCAGGAGTGTGCCGTAAGCTGCTGTCAGCACAGACTAGAGCCAGTGTGGTGCTGAAAGATGGAGCAGGACAATGACAGCTTCTGCTACTGCTTGCATGTGCATGTGACTGAGCTGAGCGTAAGTCAGCCTGGACAGGGACACGTTAGCAAGCCAACACAGGATAGGCATTGGGGTAAAGGTATTAGCCGAAGATCGCTCCCACTCAGGTAGCAGAGAGCAGAATGTCCAAGGAAATAAAGGCTGGCACAATTAACTGTGATAGGGAAGCAACAATGAAAGTACAGAGCAATGTCCCAAGTCAAAGGGGCTGCATTTTGGTATTTTATGTGTGAAGAAGAATGTCAGAGAATGCCCAGAGGAAAGGAAGAAAGTGTCAAACAGGCATTGTTTCATCTCCTAGCATTACCAAGGACCAGCCGTGGGTGGAAAAAAATGGCGAAGCTGATATATTAGCTTTTACGAGCAGGCCCCACACTTAATTACATCAGCTGAGCACATGACTAGGAAAGGTCCCATTAGAAAAGAAAGCAATTTCTGTACAACAAAAGCCAGAACATCAGAACAACTGTTCATTTCAGGCAATTCCCTGAGAAATCAACTGGTTCAGTAGGGAAATTAATAAATAAACAGGAACAATAGCTAAACTCTCTTGGTAACATACCAAACAGCCAATGATTATGTGTAAGGAAAGGGTTTTTCCCTTTTCCACCAGATCTTTTGGCGCAAGCTGGCCAAGCTATTTGGCTAGTATTAACTCCAGGCTACCACCCAGCGTAGGGAGGTGCCATAGGAAGAACTGGCTTCTGCATGAAACAAACTAACTGGTAAACAGTTGCCATGAATGAAGCACTGAACAGAAGTCAAGGCCCAAGATACAGACTCTTTGGTGATCCTTCCTTACTTTCACCTTCTGTGTTTGATCCTCAAGCTAGAGCACTAGAAAAATCACAGTTCTGGAACACAATTCTCCAAGGAGACATGACTAATCCCACAAAGGTACTGGTAAGACAGGCTATATAATTTGTGAGGCCAAACGCAAAATTAAAACATGGGGTCCCTTGTTCAAAAATTATTAAGAATTTTAAGACAGCACCAACAGATCATTCAACCAAGCAGGGGATCCTGTGTGAATGCCCAGGTCTCATGCCCACAAAGCCAGCCTGTGTACTTGGCAACAATGTAGGGTACAGGGAGCACCAGGCTGGGAGTCAGTAACCCCAGATTTGGTCTTCACCTTGCCATGTGCTTGCTCTGCAACTGTGGGTGAGTCATTCAGTTTCTCTGGGTTGTCTGAAAATCCAAGACAAAAAACAAAGGTATAAGGAAAATTCAACATTTCAACATTTCTGGTTTACTATTCATAAAATCAATCTTTTAGGAATCAAAATTTTTATAAATATGTATATACGTAGCCCTGAGAAAGCTTTATTTTTAACCACTATCCATTCTTTACCTTCCTCCTGCCAGCCACTGTGCCAGGCTCTGGAGACAATGATGAGGGACAGTCACTTCTTTATGGGACCCGCACTTTCCAAATCCCCATACCCCATAAGGTTGAGGTGGCACCACAACCTTAACAAGCAGAGTATATCCACCAATAGTGCCTTTCAAAGGTGTTGCCCTAAAATATTATCTTAATCCTGAAAGCTGCCCTTCTGGAATTGCCTTTAGTGTCGACATGAAACACCAAGAACTCCACTGCACTACAGTCGTTCCAATCTTTGGACCACTTACCATAGTACTTGCTTGATTATCCACTTTGTTTGATGATTTTAGTTCAGAATGATTTGGGACCATTTCAAAAATGTAAACCCACCCTCAGAGAATTTCTTAAAATAGAAAATTTGTTTAGTGTTCTACATCTTGCAAATTAAAATTTACAAGTATTTCCTTGGTTCATCAGGACAACAGAAGAAAGTATTATTTTTATCCCCATTTTATGTAAGAGATTTTGTCTCTAATAAAAATAGTCAAAGGAATATACAATTATCCCAGGAATTCAATTGTAAATAAAATGCCAAAAAATGTTTTGAGAAATGGCAACATCATAGGTATAAGTCTATAGAGTTTTAATGTGATAACTTCAAAGGGGAACCACTAACATGAGTTCTGGTTGATCAGTGTATGACTTTTGGTTGACTAAAATTATATCATTTTAATCACACTCATATATTAACAATCCATGAGGTGTGAACACACATGCAACACATTGGAATAGCTGTCTTGGAATAGTAGAATTCTTCCTTCAAGTGAAATCTTACACAGAAGTCCAATATGTTATACAAAACTTGGGCTGGTTGGATTAAAATGACGTAGAGTAGCCTCATCTCTCTGGCCACTCCTCACTTGCCCTGGTCCTTGGAACCCTAGGGCCTGTCTCATAGCCCAGTTAGAAAATCAGCTTCTTCAAGCAAGCTGGAGAAAAATTAATTCTAAATGTTATGTTTGACTAGGGAAAGTGGCTTATTGAGTCAAAGAGGGAAAAAGGGAAATCAATGCAGAGAAGTAATAATCAGTTAATGGAAAAAATGCAACCAATTAAAATAAGATTAATCATATTTACATTCCTGGAGTGCAAAAAGTATGGATGAAATTTGTTTGAATACATGCACAAATATTCCCACCCACACTTATACAACAGCAGGGGTCATAACAGAGGTAACTATGATTTTCCTCAATAAACATGGCTTATATTAAAAACACTGGCACACAGAAATTTGTGAAGAGAAAAACAATTTTCCATTTTCCACATAAATCCTCAAAGGTGGAGGGAGTGGGGCAGGCAGCCTCAGCAGCACAGATATGAGTGGTCACTAGTGATTCCTTCGGTATGGTCTTTTTCAATGGAGTGGGGAATAGGTTAAACTCAGGGCCTCAGGGCCTTACCACCACCTCCCCGCCAGGCATGTGAGTCCCTGGAGAGAAGTGTTTTTTAATTGACTTTTGTGAAAACAGCAGCATTTCAGATAGACTGGAAATAGAAATCAAGACCCAATAAACCTTAAGAGACATAGACATGCAATTAGAATCATAAGATTAATTTGAAAGCATGCTCCAGTTGTGGTTGGGGTGGGGAGTGAGGCAGGAATAGTTTAGTTCTTGGAGCTTGGCCCAGGAGCAAAAACATTGGCTTTCTAATTTGCATGTGATGTCTTTATGCTCCCAGGTGATAAAATAATGCAAATAAGAGTAAGACAGTATTGAGTACTTATTTTGTGCTCTGTGCTTACTCTGCATTCCTTCTTTTAATCTTCACAAGAGCCTTCACACAAGTCAGGTGCTTAGTCTCATTTTGCTATTAGTCAAGAGGCCTGAGATCCTAAGGAGACAGAGTGGCCTAAGTCACGCAGGCAGTATGTGGCAGGGCTACGATACTAACCCAGTTTTTATGATTCCTAAGGTCTGTGCTCTTGGCCTTTGCACCACGCGGCTTGCTGCCCTGGATGGGCAGACTCTGCTAGTTTGTCTCTTTTATTATGGCAAGTGGAGAGCCGCTGAGTAGGAAAACAATCTCCCCAACTCCTGGACCCTGAGACCCTTTAAACCCCAGACACAAGGATGCAGATGAGGCCTGGAGCAGACCACGAGCCCATCCTGCTCACAGATTTCACTCTCTGCACCCACAGGGATCCCAGAGGTGCGTGTGGGGGTGACCCTGCATGGTGGTCCAGGGGGAGCTACAGTGTGTCCCACCGGCTTCTCTCCGGCCCCCAGGTCACCTCCTTTCTGACTATTTACCTCTTGACTCTTTCCAGAACACACTGCAAAGCAAATAGCCATGGAATTTCCTATGAACACATGGGTTTTACTACTCTCTTCCTGCTTTCGGGATTTTGAATACATTTATATGGTTCTTGTAAATGCTAAAGATAAGGCATGGAATGCAGCTCTTATCCCCTCCCTCCCTTCCTCCAATTTTTAGTCCTCTTAATACAGGAATGGGCCAGACTCCACCCATTACAGCTGAATGTACTACCATAAAAATCTGAAAAAAATCTAAACCATCTTGCCAATACCCTCAGAAATTGAGACTTTCCACAGGGAGTGGAGAATGTTCTGCATTCTACTCTTAGGTGTAAAAAAATAAAAGGGGGCAGGAAAAGCAGTTAAACAAAACATTCATTCCTGTTCAAAGAGTAAAAACAAAGTTAATAGCAGTTTTGGGGCTTCAGGTCAAAGCAATACCCTTCGAGTCTCCCCCTGCTTGCCAAACATGGCAGTTATAGATGGGTTTTTCTTTACATAAAAAAGATAGGGTCACAATTAGAACCAAAACATACATATCCAAGGACTAGAAATTGCACAGACATCCAGTGGTGAGGTCTGTGGGGCTCCAGGCGGAAGAGGCCAGAGCTCAATCATCGTGGGAAGTGGGATTGAAAGCTTCTTTTTCCCTGTTTGACACCGAGCCTGGTTCCTGAGAGAGTGAGGCAGGAAGGGTACAGTGTGGCCGGGATCACAATATCCTCACAGCTGGGAAAGGAACAGAGAAAGACTTCACCTGGGTGAAGCTGTCACCAGGAAACAGAGCCCCGTGTCAGGAATACAGGCCATGTCAGCTGGGCGGGTGGAGGCAACCACAAACCAGGAAGAGAGAACTCAGAAACAATTCTCAAAAGAAAGTTCTAAAGGACAAGGGAAATGTCGCTCTAAGAAAGTGTTCCCAGAAACTCAATAATCAACCGAGAAACCTACTCTCTGTGAATGTAGGTAATAAGGGCAATCTCAACATGAATTTCAAATGAGTATGTTTAAGCACTTGAAGACCACCAAAAATATTAACAAGACTTTACGAAACAAAGTAGGAAGCAATGAAACAAGAAAAGATATATAGGAAAAAGAACCAATTATAAATCTTGAAAAAGAGAAATATAATAATAGAAATAACAGTTTGTACAGTGTATCCTCAGTTCAGTACACATTCAACAATCTTTGAACACACAATTTCACATTTAGAATGTGAGCCAAAGGTGCTTGGTCATCAAAGAGAGTCTCAAATGCATGCGTGGGTTGGGGGGATGGGCAGTGCAAGGGAAGAGGCTGAAGGTTGTGGTACCTGGAGTCCTCCCCACCCCCACGCCACACCTCCATTCCCAGCATTATTTAACCTCCCTGGAGCTCCACAGGCTTATCTGCACAATGAGGATTATAATGACCACTATAGGGCTGTGGCGACGATGGTGGACATTTTATGTAAGGTAACCTACCCTTGGTAAGAGCAGCTTACCAAGGAAGAAAGTACATCGACACTTTTTTTTAAATTGTGTTTTTAATAATAAAAAAGATCATTGGTACCTTATACATCGCCTTCCTTTGTTATCAGAGTAGTGAGTTCTCTGGTGTTCTGGTCATAGACACGTCCCTTAGATACGTCGTTTCTGACTCCTACAAACAGGCTTTTCTTGGCAACTGTCTATGAGCGCTTTCCTTCACCTTTGGAGGCGGCCATTCCACCGGGCCTGAGTGCATCAGGATCAAATGGCCACATGATGTTTCATTTGCTCACTTGACAGGAGAAAAATGTTTCAAAATGACTTAATCCTTTTATTCCTAGAGGTTTTCATCTAAAGTGCTCCCTCTTAATTCAATGAAAACATATCTGTGTTAATAAATGTCTATGTCTGCTCCAGCCTTAGAACTGGCTTCGCCTGGCGTACACCCATCATCTGATCAACACGATGCCTGTGTCGGCTCCTGGCCCTGCTTAGTGGGTGTGATGTCATGGCTGACTGTGGGGAAGGGCTCATTTGCAATAGTTGATGCCCTCTGCTCCCAGGAAAATAGAGAACCGTGATTAAATAAAACATAGCAGAATTAGATCTTCCAACATAAATAGAACCAGAAACACCTGTGCATGATGATTGCCTAGGGCGGTGTCAGTGACCTTAAGGAGAGCAGGATCAATATGAAGAGTTCCATGTACTCAGCTGGCCTTGGCATCAGAACCAGAGGAACAGCCTTAATATAAGGACATAAGCTGACAATCTTTCTCTTCTTAATTTATGTACCTGCAACTCTTTAAAACTTATAAAATATTCAAACACCCAACATAATGGATGTTAACAACTTCCCTACCCTAATGTCATAAAAGTATTGTGCTGTATTTTCTTCTAAGTTTTCCAGCTTTTCATACAAGTCTGTAACTCATGAATGAAGTAAGATAAAAGCTATTTTTCTTTTTTTCTATAGACAGCCAATTGTACCAGCACTAGTTATTGAATAGCGTATGTCTTCTCTGGTGATTGGTAATGAGACCTATATCAAATGCCAAGTTACCAAATATGGGATCTGTTTCTGAATTGATAATCTGTCCCACTGGTCTGTTCATCTGTCCTTCACCAGTTCTACTGTTTTTATCATCACAGTTATTTTTTAAGATTTTTATTAAAATATAGCTAATGTACAATAATATTATATTAGTTTCAGGTGTACACCATGGTTATTCAATATTTATTTACATAGAGAAGTGATCAGCATGATAAGTCCAGCAACCATCTGACACTGTACCACACTATCATGATATTATTGATTATATTCTCTATGCTGTACATTACATCCCCGTGACTTATTTGTTTTATGCCTGGAAATTTGGACTTCTTATTCCCTCATCATAGCTTTATAAGTTGGATCTGCAACCCTCCATCCCTCCTCATCATTAGTCTTTCGAAAAACTACCTTTGCTATTCTTGGCCTTTTCTATTCTACCTTATTAATTTTAGTATCAATTCAGAAAATTCTCAGTCAAGAGTAGAATGGCATTTTATTTATAAATTAATTTAGGAGAACTACTGACTTTACAATATTGAAGATATCTCTTCACTTATTTAGGTCTCGTTCAATGTCTTTTGTTAAATTTTATAATTTTCATAAGTACCTATCATATTTTTGTCACTATTGCTTTTTATTTTTTTTTGCTGTAAAAAGTGGTGTCTGTGATTGAATTTACTAATTTATTGCCACTGTATAGAAGAATTATTAGGTTTTATACGTTGGTCTTTCTTATATCTAGCAAATTTGCAGAATTCTCCCACTCATTTATCTGCAGTTTAGTTAGCTTATATAATAGTTTATCTGCAGATAAACATATCTTGAAATATTACTAGTTAGGATTTTTTCTTTTTCAATCATCATATTTCTTTTTTTATTGCTACAACTTCAAGATTAATGTTAAATAGAAGTTGTGATCATACATATCCTTATCTTAATACTGACTTAAGAAGGAATGCTTCCAGTGCTTTATCAGTTAACTACAATGTTTACTGTAGATTTTTGGTAAGTGATTACATTAAGGAAGTTCCCTTCTCTTCATAGTTTACTAAGGATTTTCATTAGGAATGGGTTTTAAATTACATAAAATTAATTTTCTGCATCTATTGAAATGATAACATTATTTTCTCTTTAATTTGTTAATGTGGTGGGTTACTCTTATAATCTGGGAAAACCCCAGAATTTGATAATAGTATATTTTGTGTACTGCTGGGTTTATTTTACTAATAGTTTATTTAGAATTTTGTACCAATATTCATAAATAAGATTGTTCAATGATTTTCCTTTATCTTACTCTTCTCTGAGTTTGGGTATCAAGATTATACTAATCTTATAAAAAGAGATGGAGGGGGTCTTTTACTTTTTTTCTATAGTCTGTGAACAACTGGCATAAGATAGAAAGTATTTGTGCCTTAGAGTGTTGGAGAACTCACTGGATTCTGTTTGTGTAAAGGAAGCAGATACTTAACTTCAAATTTATTTTCTTTATGGGTTATAGATCGACGTAGTTCAGTTTTCTATCTATTATTGTATAGATTTTTGTAAGTTATGGTTTTCTAGGAAATTGTCTATTTCATCTCAATTGTTATATTTTTGTTCATAAGATTTGCTTAAGAATTTAAAAATGTCAGCAATATATGTATTAAGTCCTTTTTTCTACCTAAAACCTGCTAGACATTTATTTCTTCTGCTAGTCTTTACAAAGAACCAGCTATTAAATTCATTAATATTTTCAATTCTACCCTTGTTTTCTATTATGTTAATTTATGTTCTCATCTTGATTATTTCTTTCCTTATCAATTCTTTCTGTTTACTATATTGCTCTTTTTCCTAATAACCATATTTCTTCATTTCTGTTACATTCATTTAAAGGTATGGGTTTATTTATTTAAACTGAGTTTAGCTGTATCTCACAAGTTTGGTTAATTTAACTTTCCAGAGTTTATGATAATTCTTTTTTACCATTGCTTATTTAGAAGTAGGTTTTAAAATCTATCAATATGGTTTTTTGTTTGATTGTTTTCTTGTGGTTTTAATTTTTTTTCTTTTTTTATTTTTTTGATGTAGAGAACATGGGTGATAGTATATTAAATGTTTAATATTTTTGAGATTTTTCTCTATTTTTACAAGTTACACGTGTGAATGAATGTGTATTTTCTAATTGTTGGGTGTGAGGTTCTCACTCAATGTAGATAGATATAGATACAGATAACAGATGTAGATATCTCCAGTATATTCCCTTTGTCATTATACTATTCAAATCCTTATATCATTTTATTTATTATTATTATTACTATTATTATTTTGTGTATTTCATCTATCAATGACTAAGGCAAGGATGTTAAAATCTCCTACCAAAATTTTAGGTTTGAATTGTACACCTGAAATCTATGTAATTTTACTAACAATTGTCACCCCAATAAATTTAAAAAAAAAATTTTAGGTTTGTAAATGTCTCCTTATAATTCCGTCCATTTTGTATTTATATAATTTTAGGCTATATAATTTTAGCCTTATCAGAATTGTTATGTCTTTTGTTGAAATTTTCTTTGATCATTATGTAAAAAACCTCTTTAATCCTAATAGTGCTTTTGGCCTTAAAGTATATATAATATAGTTTTAGTAATTTAATTAATATTTGCCTTTACTGTGAACATTTCTGTGTCACAATGTTTTAGGTATATTGTAAACAAAATAGAACAGGTTTTTTAAAAATCCAGTATGAGCCTGTATTTTGTAACTGGTGGTAAAATATATTAAAATGTATCACAATTGGTAAAATATTTGGATTTACTTTTATGACTCTCATTTTTCATTACATTCATTCTCATTTGAGACAAACAAAAGCTGACAGAATTCATTGCCAGAACACCTGCACTACAGAAGTACTAAAGGAACTTCTTCAGGCAGAAGGAAAATGATACCAGATGGCAGTTTGGATGTACAAAGAAATAAATTGGGCCATAATGATAAATAAATGGGTAAATATAAAAGGGTTTTTTTCATGTTTTAAATTTCTTTAATTGATTAATTGACTAAAGTAAAATTATTAACAATATATTGTGTGTTTTATAGCATGTAGGACAACAATAGCATAAAGGATGGAGAGGGAAAATGTAAGTGTACTATTGTAGAGTCCCTACACCATATGTGAAGCGATTTAATATTATTTGAAATTAGACAGTTAATGATGTACATTGTAAACCCTAGATCAACCACTAAAAAAGAAAAGATGCATACATAATAAACAAACAGTGGAGATAAGATGGAATCATTAAAAATACTTAATCCACAAGAAGATAGGTAAACAGAAAAAAGAAACAGAAATGATCAAACAAACAGAAAAGAGATAGTATTATAAGATGATAAAGTTAAATCCAATGACATGATTAAATATATATGGTCTAAACACTGCAGTTAAAAGGCAGAGATTGTCATATTGGGGGAATCAAAGCAAGATCCAACCATATGCTGTCTATGAAAAAAATCTACTTTATGTGTAAAGAAACAAATAGCCTAAAAGTAAAAGGATGAAAAAGACATTCCATGCAAACAGTGGCTATGTGATTATCAAACAGAGTAGATTTCAGAGAAAGAAATATAATCAGAGATTATACAAGATAAAGAGAGACATTTCATAATGATAAAGAAGTCAATTCATCAATGAGTATATAACAAAACTAAATGTGAATGAACCCATCAACAAAGTTTCAAAATACATGAAGCAAAAACTAGTAGAAGTGAAAGGAGAAATGGACAAGTACACAATTACGGTTGGAGATTTCAACACTCCTTTCTCAGTAATTGTTAGAACAAATAGAAAATCAGTAATTATCTGGAATATTTGAAAATGCTATTGACAAACGTGATCTAATTGATCATTTATAAATGATTAATTGATCACTTAGATCTAACCAACAACAGCAGGATTACACATTCTTTTAAATGGCACACAGATCTTTCACCAAGATAAACCAAATTCTGGGTCATAACACAAGTCTCAATAAATTTACGAGGACTTAAATCATACAAAGTAACTTATCCAAGCACAATATATTTTCACACTAGAAATTAGTAACAAAAATGTATTTGGAATATTATCAAATATTCAAAATTTCAAGAATACACTTTTAAATAATTCACAGCCAAAGAAAAAATATTTTTAACTGAATTCAAATGAAAACATAACATAATAAAAAATTATGGGGTACAGCCAAAGCAGTGTTTAGAGGGAAATTTGTAGCATTAAATGCTTATATTAGGGGGAAAAGGTCTCAAATCAATTAAATAAGTGTTCACCTTATGAAAGCAAAAACAGAGAGACAACTACTAAGATAGCGCAGTAGGTAAATGCGGTGTTTACCTTCTCTCACAACCACATCAGGCTCCTGGCTCTTGTTGGGGGAAAAGGGGGTGTGGCTGGGCCCCTGTTCTAGCTAGAGGCTCTTGCCCCAGCCTGTCCTGCGAACCTCTGAAACCCCCTCCCCCCCAATCCGGTACTAGAGGGGCTCGGCCCCCTGCTCCAGGCGCTGCACTCGGCCACCAGCGCGAGGAACGGGCCCCAGGCCCCAGCGGCACCCGGACTCCCGCGCCAAGAGCTGCCTCCTGGCCCTCATGGGATGATTGCCCCCCTTTACCCGCTGGAGTCTGTTGTCCCGAGCTGTCCTGTGATACTGTACCCCGCCTCTCAAGTGAAGTGCTTGTTCCCTGTACTCTTGGGAAGCTCTGGGCCCTGGCTCTCTTCAGGAGCTGGTCCCTGGTTGCCCTAGGCTCTCCCGCAACCTAGGGCGAGGCTGGTCATGCCCTCTTCTGCAATGCTGGTCTTCAGTTCTGACGAGGCTCTGCCCCCTTGCTCTTATAGGAGACTCACGCCCCCCCCTGATTCCTGCTCTGGAAAAGTGGTCCCATAGGAAGTGCTCACTTAAATTGGGACTAGAGGAAGTATACTTGAGAAACTGATTTGCAGGAGGTGCTCGCATGGAACCAGACTTTAGAAAGGACTCAGAACTTCAGACAGGTGACACACAACCCTTATCCCAGGCACTTTCTCTGCTCCTCACACACTGGCTGAAGCTGGGTGAGAGATACTACCTTCAAGTTTCACCCATCCCGTTACCCCAGGCGCCCCATGCTCACAGGCTAGCTCCAGCTAGGATAGAAAAACCTCACACAGGTCTATCCTAGCCTTTTCCCCCAGGCAGCCCCTCTGCCCTCACATGCTGCCTGCAGCCAAAATGGAGACATCACCTCAAGGTTTCTCCTTGCCCCTTATCCTAGGAATACCTCCGCCCTTCACACTCTGGTGGAAACCAGAATTGACATTTTCCACCAGATGTCACTTTGCCTCTTTGCTTAGGCACCCTCTCTGCTCCTCACATGCTGGATGGACCTGGGATAAAAAACTTGCACCCAGGTTTCTCCTCACCATTAATACATGTGGAAGCTCTGGCAAAGAAGACAACTGAGGGCTCTGGCTGGCTAACTGTGCTCAGATTTTTAAAAAGGGAGCCTCAGGCATTTCCACACAGCATCTTCTCACACAAACCGTACTTCAGGGAGATGTTTGCAGTAATCCACCTGTCTCTTAATACTGAACAGCTTCTGGAAGATGCCGGTCTGGTACAGCAGACAAGACAGAACTGTAGCAGAGTGGTGTGCGTGGAGCAATGCAGACCAGAGCTGTCTAGCCAGAGAGGGAACTCACCCCAGGGTTACCTCACCCAAGGGCGCTGATGCTCCAAATTGAGCTACAAAACTATGGAGCTGCTCCCCAGCCATGCTGTGTCACAATTGAGCTGTTTGCACTGAATAAAGTTTCTGTGTCATTGCACTCCAACTTGATGGTTCCTGTTGGCGTTGAAAACGAGCCAGTGACCATCAGTTGACAGACACCTGATACCAGAGCCACATTCAGGTCCCCAGACAGAGACCCTGCATCATGGAACCTGGACTGCCTGCTCCTATCATAGACCTAGAGCAGACCACAGACTCTGGGCCCTGGGCCCTGGAGCAGAACCCGGACCCTAAACAGCCACAGTCCCAAAGCAGAAATTCATATCATGGATGCCAAACACCAGCTGCAACAGCCTGACATGGGGTGTTGGATCTTGGGTGCTAGATTACAGACACCAAACCCTGGAGCCAGAGTTGGACCTAAACCCCAGACATCAACCCCAAAACTGAAGCTAGACACGACCAGACCTCTAACCCCTGACATCAGATGCAGAGCAAGATTATGGAGTCAACTTTGGGCCTCAGGCCTTGGAAACTGACCACAGAACTGTACCCAGGACAGGAGAGCTGGACTAATGAGTGGGATTCAGACACTGTACCCAGATGAGAGAAGATACCAGTACTGAACCATTAACCCCATATGCAGGCCACTTAGACCATTGACCCATAGCTGGACACCAGGGCCTGACCAGGGTTGTTGACCTAATCTCCAACCCTGACGCTTACCCCTAACACCCTACCCCTCAACCCTACACCTGTAAATCCCTGAACCCTTAAACACTTAACATACCTAAAAATACAATATTACTGTATGAATAAAAAAAAAAAAGAATGCTCAATGATCTCAAGGAGAACTTCAACAGAGAGATAGGAAGCATAAAAATGGAGATGGAAACCATAAAAAATAATCAGTCAGAAATAAAGGATACAACAATAGAAACAAAGAATATATTACAGGGAATCAAGAGTAGATTAAATGAAGCAGAGGATCCAACCAGCAATGTAGAAGATAAGGTAGCAGATAACACCCAACCAGAACAGCAAAAAGAAAAAAGAATCCAAAAAATTGAGGAGAGTTTAAGGGGCCTCCGGGACAATACCAAGCGTACCAACATTTGCCTTATAGGGATACCAGAAGGAGAAGAGAGAGAGCAAGGAATTGAAAACCTATTTGAAGAAATAATGACAGAAAACTTCCCTAACCTGGTGAAGGAAATGGACATACAAGCTCAGGAAGCATAGAGAGTCCCAAATAAGATAAACCCAAAGAGGCCCACACCAAGACACATCATAATGAAAATGCCAAAGGTTAAATACAAAGAGGGACTCTTAAAAGCAGCAAAAAAAAAGCAGTTAGTTACCTACAAGGGAGTCCCGATAAGACTGTCAGCTGATTTCTCAACAGAAACTTTGCAGGCAAGAAGGGAGTGGCAGAAAATATTCCAAGTGATGAAAAGCAATGACATACAACCAAGATTGCTCTACCCAGCAAGGCTATCATTTAGAATTTCAGGACAGATAAGGAGCTTCCCAGACGAGAAAAAGCTGAAGCAGTTCATCACAACCAGTATTACAAGGAATCTTAGAGGGACTTCTTTAAGATGGGAGGGGCCTTAAGGATGGGTGAAAGGGGAAGGGCTTAAGAAGTACAAATTTGTTGTTATACAGTAGTCCTGGGGATGTTGGGTGTGGCATAAGGAATATAGTCAATAATATTGTAATAACTAGGTATTGTGCCAGTTAGGTACTAGATCAAGGAGATAGATGGGAATGGGGTTGGGGGAGAGTGAAAAAGGTGAAGGCATTAAGAAATACAAATTGATAGTTAATACAGTATGGGGAATATCAACAATGCTGTAAAGATCATGTAAGGTGCCAGATGGGCACTGGATTTATCAGGGGGATCACTTCATAGACTGTGTAGATGCCTGACCAATGCATTGTACACGTGAAGATCCGAAGTAGAATAATATTGACCATCAACTATAACTAAATATATAGGTATATATAGTCACGGGATGTGGAGTACAACATAGGGAAGAGAGTCAATGGTATTGTAACAGCTATATAAGATGTCAGGGGTAGTAGCTTGGGGTAGGGAGGGTGTTATCACTTTATGAGGTGTTTAAATATCTAACTATTACATTGCTTTGTACACCTAAAACTAACAAAAAAAATTTTCCAAAAGAAAAAAAAGGAAGCAAAAACAGGAGCAAATTAAACCCAAAGTAAACAAAAGAAAAGAAGTAATAAAAGTAATAGCAGTAATCAATGAAATAGATATGAAAAGGAAATGTTAAAACAAAGAAAATCAATGAAGTCAAAGCTGGTTATTTAAAAAGATCAATAAACCGAAAAGCATTTAGCCAAGCTGATGGGATCGGGGTGAGAAGACAAATTACTAATGTCATGAATGGAAGAAAAGCTATCACTACAGATCCAGTAGTATTAATGGGATAATAAGAAAATATTATAAACAATTTTATTCTAATATATTAGACAACTTAAATGAAATAGACAAATTCCTTGGGATGTGCAATTTACCAAAGCTTACTAAAAAACAAAAATAACCAGAACAGTTCAATATTTGTTTTTAAATAAAGTTTTAGTTATAAACCTTCTTACAAAGAAAACTCCCACATGGCTTCACTAGTGAATTCTACATTTCAAGAAAGAAATAGTACTCATTCTACACAAACTTTATCAACTTGATAAAGAACATGTATGAAAACCTAGAACTAGTATCACCTTTAATGGTGAAAGACTGAATGATTTACCCCTAAGTTTGGGAACAACCCAAAAAATGTTCCCCCCTACTACTTTATTCAATATTTCATTGGAATATGTAGCCAAAGATACTAAGCAACAAAAAGAAGTAAAATGCATAGAGATAATATAATCATCTATAGAGAAAAACCTAAAGAATCTACAAAAAAAAGATGCGAGAAATAATAACTTTAGCAAAATGTCAGAATTAAAAGTAAACATACAAAATGTAAGAATTAACATTTGGAAGTTGGAACTGAAAAACAATAATATTTATAATGGCATCAAAATGTATGAAGTATTTAGGAAGAGATTTAACAAAATATTTTCAAGATCAATGCACCAAAAACTATAAAATATTGAAAAGAGAAAATAAATATGACCCAGATAATGGAAAGATACACTATGTTCTTGGATTAATATTGTTAAGATGTCAATTCTGTCTGAATTTAGCTATGAATTCAAGGCAATTCCAACAAAGTCCCAGAAGACTTTTTTTTTTTAGAAATTTGTTAGCTGATTTGAACATTTATGTGGACATGCAAAGGACCAAGAGTAGCCATAACGATTTTGAAACAAAAAAACAAGTTGGAGGAATTAAAGACTTATGATAAAGTATAACACATAACACAATGTGGCACTGACAGAAGAATACACCTATATATCAATGAAATAAATAGGGACTCCCTAAATAGACCCATATATATGGTCAATTAACTTAAGACAAAAGTACCAAGTAATTCAGTAGGAAAAGATAGTCTTTTCAACAAATAGTGCTAGAATGATTTGATATCTATAAACAGGAAAATGAAACTCAACCTTTACCTTACACCTTATATAAAAATTAACTTGAAATGTGTCACAGACCTAAATGTAGGCCCAAAACTAAAATTTCTGGAAGAAAACATAGAGCAAAATGTTTATGAGCTTGGGTTAGTCTAAGACATCTTTGTTAGGATACAATAAGCAGGACCATAAAAGAAATACTTGAAAAATTGGACTTCATCAAAATTAAAAACTTTTGCTTTTCAAGAGGAAGTGTTAAAAAAAAATTAAAAAGGAAGCCACAGACTGGGAAAAATATTTCTAAAACATATATTTTTTCTGGAATTGTATTCAGAATATATAAAGAGAACACTTACCACTCATTAATAAGAAGATAATAAGTCAATAAAGAAATAGGAAATAATTTGAATACTTTATGAAAGAAAATGTAAAAATGGCAATTAAATAAAAATATGTTCAACATCATTAGTCACTAGGGAAAAGCAAATTAATACTACAATGAGATACCACTAATGACATGCCCACTAGAATGGCTGAAATTAAAAGTACTGAGCACACTATTGTAAGCAGATGAAAAGCCTCAAAAATGTCCATGTTCTAATCTCTGGAATCTAAGAATAAGTTACCTTACATAGCAAAAGGGTCATTGCAAGTGCAATTAAGGGTACAGATGTTAAAATGGGGAGATTATCCTGGATTTTCTGGATAGGTCCAATGTAATCACACGAATCTTTAAAAATGTTAGAGAGAGATGTAAAGACAAAGATGAGTTAGAGAGATGTGGGGTAATAAACATTCGACATTCAACCCACCATTGACAGCTTTAAAGATGGAGGAAGGGGACCAGAAGCCAATTAATTTATAGCAAAGTGTATATCAAGTGTTGGTAAGGATGTGGAACAATTGGAACTCTCAGATATCACTGATGAAATTCAGAATGGTACAATCACTTTGGAAAATAGTTTGGCAGTTTATTGTAAGTAGAACATAAACTTACCATGCAACCCATCAATGTCATTCCTAGATGTTAGCCCACTAGAAATTAAAACATGTCCACACGAAGACTTTTCATAAAGTTCATTGCAACTGTACTCATAATAGCTAAAAATTGGAAAAATCCAAATATCCATCAACTGGTAAATGGATTAAAGAAATGGGATACCTCTTACCAATAAAAAAGGAATGAACTACTGATATATGCAATGATATTGATGAATTTCAGAAAGCATCATGCGAAGTGAAAGAAGCAGACACACAAAAAAAGCAGTTCATGCTGTATGATTTCATTTATGTGAAATTGTAGAAAAATCAAACACTAGTTACTATAAACAGATGAGTACTTACCAGGGGTAGATAGGGTGGAAGGAGAGGATTGAACTGAAAAGGGACATAAAGGAAATTTTAGGGGTGATGATCACATTCTATTTTGTGGTTTTGGTGGTTACAGAACAATAAACATTTGAAATTCATCAAATTGTATGCTATAAAATTGATTGACTTGTTGCATGTAATTTTTGCCTCAGTAAAGCTGATTTAAAAGAGATAAAAAGGATGGGCTTAAGCCATCACTCCAAAATAATGAAAACTTACCTGGTAATTTAATCCATTTAAATATAGTGTGATTAGTGATATATTTAGATTTATTTTCTTTATGCTACTTTATATTTTCTACTTACCATGATTTTTCTTTGTTTCTTTTTCTCTGCCTGCCTTGTCGTGTATTAATCAAATTTTCATTAGTCCCCTTCCTCTCAAACAGTAATTTAAAAGTTATATATTCTAATATCACTATGTTGGTATTTACTCTTAAAATCTTAACAGTCATATTGATTTAACAAGATCTAAAGTTAAGTGATAGTTTTAACCTCCAGCGGAACAACACAAGAATCTTAAAACCCCTTAACTCTTACCTGCTTATCCTTTCTTACTCATTACCCTGATCAACTATTTCAATTCATCTTGTTAGAGTCCTCTAATAAGTCCTTATTATTGCTGTTCTTTCAGACAGTGCCTGTTTGTTCAGATCTACCCACATGTTTTCTGATTTATTGTCTCAACATTGCTTCTTGTATCCTACTTCCTTCCACCAGTGTTCAATTTCCTTCTTACTTGGATACATTTTTTGGTAATTCTTTTAATGAAGGTCTGTGAGTGGCAGATTCTCTAGGTGATTTGTGAACTAGAGCTGCCTTCATTTTTCCCTCACTCTTGAGTAATATTATAACTCTAAGAAGATATTATGTATCTCCTGATCTCCACTGTTGGTCATGAGAAATCTGTCATTCTAATCATTTGTATTTTGTATGTGATCTCTTATCCTTCTTCACTCTGCTTTTTTCTGTTTTCATTTAGTGTTTAAATAATTCCACTAGGACGAACCTTGGTGTGGATATTTTTTATACTTACCCAACTTGGGATTCCTTAGGATTTTTCCACTTAAGAATCCATGTTTTTAATCAGTTCAAAATTATCATTCGTTTTCCTTCAAATGTTTCCTCTAATCCTTTCTATTATCTCCTTCTGAAACTCTTATTAGATTTGTACTGGGCTTTTACATTATCTTAAAGTCTCTTTCATAATTTCCATCCTCTCTCTCTCTCTCTCTCTCTCTCTCTCTCTCTCTCTCTCTCTCTCTCTCTCTCTCTCTCTCTCTCTCTGTGTGTGTGTGTGTGTTTGCTGTATTATGTAATATCCTCTAATTTTTAGTTCAGTAATTCCTTCCTCAAGTGTGCTAATGTGTTGTGTAATCTATCCATTGAGTTTTTTATTCAATGAGTAGATTTCTCATTTCTAGGAGGTTTATTTATTTTTCAAACCTTTTCTTCTTTATTTATAGTATCTTGATCTTTCCTCCAGAGTTTGATTCCTTCTATTAAGTTTTAAAGCATACTTTCCCCCTCTCTGATTGTGCTTCTATTATCTCAAGTTCAGGGGGACTTGAATCTTAGTGTTTGTTGTGTCTGCTGACTCTTGCTCACAGTGAATTATTGCATTGTATGTTTTCTAACTTTTTAAACTCATGAGCTCATCTTTAATGGGGCTTATTTTCTGAGAAAATACAGTGAGCCTGTGTTGCTAGAGTGTCACTTCAGGGTGATTCAGGATGGCAGGCATTCCAGGAGTATCCACTATGGGGTACATTGTTATGTTTGTTTCTCTGCTAGGAGTTTCCTGAGCCATGCAGATATTTGCATGTTTTCTGCATGAATTAAAGACATGTTTTGGACCCAAAACCCAAGGGTAAGCCCAGGGCTTAATTTTCTCTAGGGAGATTATGTCCCTAAATTCAAGCTAAGACAGCTTCCTTGTCTTCTTGCTGGGCCAGCAGATAGATTTCCCTTAATGCCCCTTTCCACTGAGAATTTGGCCCTTTAGCCCAAGTACAAAGTCCTGATTTATACTTCTCAGGATTCCAAGGTCTTGTCTCCTGCCATCAAACCTAACTCCCTCGATTTACTAGGATCACAAATAAACTCCCAGGTCAGTTCATGGACATATTACTCTGATTTTCAGTCTCCTGAAAATTTCCTCATTTCAGATACTCATGATCTCAGCTATGCAATTTCTAAGGGTTTATATATCCAGAATTTCTGTGTGTTCATGGCGAGAGGGATTTCAAGTTTCTTAGCCCATTATCTTTCTGGAACTAAAATCTCCTTCTCCATCTATTTATGTGGCCATCTCCCAAGAAACATAATTTCAAAATAATCTGTAACTGTTCGTACAGCTCCAAAACACATTAGTTAGTTGAAAAATTCGGCCAGTAATCCAGATGTTTTTGTCTACAAAGCATTTACAAGAAGTGCCAAGTATCCAGATGTGTGTGTCCAATTCAGCTGTTATTTCAAAATATAATAATCTTACATTACTAATCACATCACTATTTCACAAATTCAGGGATCTTGTGAGTATAATCCTGTCTCTTATTTGTGCAGACTAATTACGTTGAAGTACATAACTTTCATTCTATCACATAGATTTATAATGCTGTAATTTTCTTCGTTGTTGTTATTCTTGTTTTTTTTTCACAATACACTATTGAGGTCAACAAGTATTTGTTAAATTTCTGCCTGAGGGTAAAAAGAATGAAAAAAACAACACTCTGTCCTTTGGGGAATATTAAAATCTAGTTACATTTATTTATCCATTTCTTCATTCAATACTTTTTTATTGAGCACACACCCTGTTCCTGGGGAAACAGTGATGAACAACACAGAGTCTCTGACCTCGTGAAGCAGACCATTCAGATGGACAAAAACAATCACACATGTAATATATAACAAAAATTGTATTAAATATTATGTAGTAAAATATGTTCGTAAGTGCTGTGAGGGAGTACCATACATATTCCCAATTTAGTTTGAGGAAGTCAAAGAAGGACTCTTTTAGGAGTGACCTAAGCTGTGACCTGAAGGATATAGGCAAATAGTGAGGAAAAGGAAGTTCCAACAGAGGAACTATGGGAGCGTCTGTGGAAGGTCCTGAGACCGAAGTAGCTGAGAGGCTATGGACCACAAAAATTGTCAGTATGCGTGGGAGTGTCAGCAGGAGATTGGTGTGAAAATAAGGCTGGAGAAGGAAATGTCTAATCAGGTCTGAATAGGACAAGGTTTCGATTGTAGACTTTAGATTTTCTTCTAAATGCAATAAGTCACCATGGAAGTGTTGGAGCAGAAGAATAACATGAAAAGATCCTTGGCTGGTAGGTGGGAAAGTGTTGGGGAAGAGTGACTTGGAAGGAAACAGATGAGTTCAGGGCCTCTTCTAGGTAATAAGGAATGGTAGTGTAGAATGAGGAGGTGGCACTGGTGATAAATGATAGAGAACTCGATGAACATGATATATATTTTAGAGCTGTAATTTGGTGATGAATATGGGTAGTGCAGAAGAGGAAACTGTCAAGGTTGACAGGGTATATAAAGGTGCCATTTACTCAGATAGGGAAACCTGGAAGTGAACCAAATTTCTGGAGGAAAATAGTTGATTTTTGGACATGTTAATTTTCAGATGTCTATGAGACATGTAAGTAGAGATGTCAAATGGATAGTAGAATATGTATGTCTGGAGTACAGAAGAGCTGGGTAAAGGTATAAATGTGGGAGTCAACTGCATGTATTGGGTATATAAAACCATGGAAATAGTTATGATTATGCAGGGAGACACTGTAGACTGAGGGCAGGAGCCTTGGTCAGGTAGAAGACACAGAATCTATTTTAAAAAAAAGACTGAGTGGGAATATCTAAAGTGAGGAGTAACAAGCAGAGCCTGGTGCCATGACACCAAGAAAGCAGAGGGTTTAAAGGTGAAAAAGTAAGTCAAATATTTCTGAATATCAAGTAAGATAAAATGTAAGATGTAGGGGGCGGGTGCCTATAAGGCACCATCACATAACTGAGAAGCATGAGATAGAGGAAGTTACTTGGGTCTTTAGATAACACCCACATTTCTGTAGGGGGTGTCTGGATGGCTTAAGATGCTAGCCTGGGGCAACCCTTCTTATGTTAATGCCCCTCCACCCAGCAGAAGAATGTATATAACCCCTGATTGAGCTGCAATAAAGAGAGACTTGATCAGAACTCCTGTCTTGTCTCCGGTCTTTGTGTCTCCCATTTTCCTCCCTTCTAGGTGCTTCGGGGTCCCTCGTGTAGTGTCCCGCGGGTCGGGACAACTGGCGCCCAACGTGGGGCCTGAAGTCTCCTAGAAGACGAGACGTCTGAGTTCGTCCGGTCTAAGGAGCTGCAGCATATTTCTTCTTTGATCACCATAAGACTACCCAACTTGTGGGAGATCTGTACAGGTAAGCGGACGACTCCTTCAAAAAATGGGACATATATTTGTGTTCTAGACTTATGTATAGTCTACAGGCTTCCCCTCAGACACTTAGACTAGGGTTCCCCTTTCCCCTAACCTGTTGTCCCAGTCTCCTTTTTTATCTGCTCTCAGCTCACTTTGGGTTTTAGTCGTTCACCAACGAGACAGTTTTCTAGGTGTTTGGGACCGTTTGAGCGAGATTTTGCCTGCTTACTTTGAGCTCCAATCGTCCACCCAGAGGATTTCCCGACCGGTTGAGTCCCGACTGGCTTTCGCCTGAGGGTCGTTACCAGCCGCGTCGCCTCTCGGGGTCCGTGTTGGCGGATTATACCAACCGATTGCTCACGTAAGGGCTTTTTCTCCTCTCATCCCAACACCCCCGTCGCTCCGGCCGGGTGAGTCCCAAAAGACATTCGTCTGCGGGTCGTTACCATCCGAGCCGTCTCGTTTGGGTCCGTGTTGGCGGATTGTACCAACCGACTGCCTACGTGAGGAGAGTCTTTATTCCTTCTCATAATGGGACAAGAGGTTAGTGTTCATGACAAGTTTATCTCAGGACTAAAAGAGTCCTCACCTAATTGTCCTGATTTTAATGTAAATTCGAGCCCACCTGAGGACGATCAGTTAAGCTCTGAGGATGAGGCTGATTTAGAGGAAGCTGCCACTAATCCTGACTGGCAGTCTCTGGCCTCTAATCAATTGCCCCCTCCCTATAATCCCCAAAAGTTAAAAAGTGGAGAATTGTACACTATAAAAAATTCCCCAAAAAATGTTGTTGCTCATGCGCTTTTTATTCTAAACTTCCTGCAACTTGACAAAAACTCAAAAACTGCCGCTGACCGCCTCTGGCATCCATCCACAGCTGATAATTTTGCCTCCGTTTTGTGGCGAGACCCCATAACAAATCTATGGTCAGGCCCAGATCCCGTCCTCATTTGGGGACGAGGATCAGTCTGCATTTTCGATAATAAAACCCAAGCTGCCCGGTGGCTTCCCGAGAGACTTATAAAACAAATAGATGTTAACCCCCATTCCAGGGATAGCCCTGCTCCCTGAGAAGCCATCTTTCACAACAGGCACAAAAATGACTGCTAATTCATGCAACATAGCTCTCCCTTTTTGAGTCCAACCCCTTGGCTTTAACAATATACTACAGAGGTTATTTTTAGAAGCCTCTCCTTTACAAATTGCTCCTCCTTCATTAATGTATCCTCTCCTATGTGTGCACCCAATGGATCAGTATATATTTGTGGAAATAATTATGCCTACACCTATTTACCACAAAACTGGACAGGAGTTTGTGCCCTAGGCTCCCTCCTCCCAGATGTATCCATCATTCCAGGAGATGAGCCAGTCCCTATCCCGACTTTTGAACATATTGCAGGATGCACTAAACGTGCAGTCCATTTTATTCCCTTATTAGCGGGCCTAACATCACCACCGCACTTGCCACCGGGTCCGCGGGGATAGGACATTCCCTAGTACAATACCATAAATTATCTGGGCAACTTATATCAGATGTCCAGGTACTCTCAGAAACTATCCAAGATCTTTAAGATCAGGTTGATTCCCTAGCAGAAGTTGTCCTCCAAAACAGGAGGGGATTAGATTTACTTACTGCAGAAAAAGGGGGCATCTGCCTGGCCCTTGGAAGAAAAATGTTGTTTTTATGCTAACAAATCTGGAATTGTTCGTGACAGAGTCAAAAATGACAAGAAGACCTTGAAAAAAGAAGAGACCTCCTTTCCAACCCTCTCTGGATTCAATGGACTTTTTCCCTACTTACTACCCCTGCTTGGCCCCATGGGTGCTTTATCCTACTATCACTGGGACCCATCCTCCTCAATAAACTCATGCGCTTTCTCAGACAACAAATAGAGGCCTTGCAGGCCAAGCCCATACAGGTCCATTACACCCGACTGGAGATGCAAGAGCGAGGAGATCCCTATCTCCAATGACAGGAGTCATAAAACAGGACTCCTCCCCTGTGAGATGAACTGGATAGCCAATGACGGGTAAGAGGACAGCTCTCTAAGTAACATAAAAAATCAAAAACCTGTCACTGTCCCAGGTTTCACAGAGATGGACTGTCCCAACCTAAGACAGGCACAGTTCCCTAGGGGCTTAGAGCTCTTTTTTCTTTTTATAAAACAGAAAAGGGGGACCTGTAGGGGGCGGGTGCCTATAAGGCACCATCACATAACTGAGAAGCATGAGATAGAGGAAGTTACTTGGGTCTTTAGATAACACCCACATTTCTGTAGGGGGTGTCTGGATGGCTTAAGATGCTAGCCTGGGGCAACCCTTCTTATGTTAATGCCCCTCCACCCAGCAGAAGAATGTATATAACCCCTGATTGAGCTGCAATAAAGAGAGACTTGATCAGAACTCCTGTCTTGTCTCCGGTCTTTGTGTCTCCCATTTTCCTCCCTTCTAGGTGCTTCGGGGTCCCTCGTGTAGTGTCCCGCGGGTCGGGACAGTAAGAGGTTTCACCATTGGATAGTGCGGATGCCATGGGTGAGTCTAGCAAAAGCATTCTGGTAAAGAGAAAGAGTAGGAGCCAGAGTAAATGGGTTAAAGTTGTCCATGAGGAATGAGGGGGCAGAGATAGAATGGGTGGTCAGATCTCCCTGGAAGGGGCCTGGGGAGGGCTGTAGAGATGAGACTCAACTCAGGAAACCTGAGAGGGAAGAGAACACCAGACAGATTATCATTACAAGTTTGGGAAAAGGAGATTCAGAGGCTGGGATAGGTGGGGAGAATTTCCTGATCAGATTTAGCCCTCAGGTAATGGGCAGGATTTGGACAAATAGAGAGGGGAGGAGGCATTTGTACCTGGGAACTGGTGTAAACAAAAGCAAGTGAGCAGAGGTGGTCAGAAAATGAGAATGACCAAGGAGAGACCAGTAGGAGGATGGCTTATCTCTGGAAGAACTGAAAAATAAAACTGGATGGGAAGGGTTGAGTATATCTATGTTTTATCTCTCCACTTCTTCTCAGAAACGTACTCCCTGCCTTTAGATGAACCTCCCCTGCATTCCATCCATGAGGCCATAGAGGGGCTGCCATCATAGTACACACTCCCACCCACGAGGGACCCGGGAGCCAAATCAGACCAGTCAGACACACACACACACACACACCCTGACCCCCAAGCGCCCTTTTTGGCAGAAGCTACAGAAATGCTGTTGTGGAGAGAATGTAATCAGCCTTTGGAGAGCAGTAGAGATAAGAGATAGGCAGGTGGGCATAGTCAATGGCACCCCAGGCCACCTGGGGCCACCTGCACCACACTCCGTATGATTTGAATAATGAAGCTCCCCAATATGTTCTTTCCCCCTTAGGCCTCACTGGTTCTAGTGAGTATCACTTGCCACCAAGAGTTCTGAACACCAGAGAACAGGAATGCCCGTCATGGGTGGACTCTGATCTGGTGCCTGCCCAAACACCTACTAGGTTGAAAGAACCCTAGCAGGAACAGGAAAACACCCACGTCTCAGAAACAGTCCACTCTTATTTGTTAGTAACAACTTTTGAAATCTCTAGTTTTTGCTGGTTCATAAATTATGATTAATTCCATTAATACTATTTTCAAACTTCCAACCCTTTTCTCCTTAGTCTCAAGTATTAGCTCCTGTCAGAATCAAGACACCAAGACTTACTGATTTGAGCCAGCATGAAAGCTCTTAAGAACAGAATAATATAGAGGTTGCTGGTAAAACGAATGGAAGTCCTGTACCCACAGGCTGGAGAGCTGGCAGCCATAAGTCCGCAGAGGGAAATACGCTGCAAGTTTATGCGACAATGGAGGAAAGAAGATGGTGGGAAGATCAGTTCCTTTGCCAAAGAAGTGACAAGGAAGCATTTCCCAGCCTCACAGGCTCTGTCGCCCATTCTCTGCTCAACTTTTGATGCCTTATTTGGATTGCAAATGTACACAAACAGCAAAGGGTCCCTGCTGGCTCAGATGTCAGGCAGCATTCATTATTCTCGTTCAGTTTTATGGAGAAGGCACAATTCTCTGGTTCTTATTTAGGGTCTATGAAAGTTGATTTCTTGCATATGGGGCAAGAAATTCAAACTCCCTGAATTCACCACGTACCCAAGGGGTAGACCCAGGGGCCAGGTTTCTTTGTAAGGACACTGTAAATGTCTAATGTTGGAGCAAGCTTCTCCTTATAAAAAGACACAGTTACCTCAAAGATTTCGTAACTTGGAAAATGTTCATGAAATACTATGTGAAGAATTTGGGTTATAAAACTGTACAGAGCAATCCCATTTCTATAAATAAGCATACGCATATGCCTATACATGTGTTGTGTATATGTGTGTATGTGCCTACATTTAAAAGTTCCTGAAGTGACACACACCAAAATGTTGACAAAGGTTATCTTGCAGAGGAGAGGAAGGGGGCTTTTAGGTGACTACTTTATTGCGTTTTCTTAAACACGTTTTCCCATTTTTCTACAATAAATACACATTACTTGGATAATTATTTAATGTTATTTTTTAAATGAGCATCTGGCAGATTTCTCATAAATAAGTATGGAAAACCCACACTTATTTATTTATTTATTTATTTATTTATTTATTTGACAGGGGAGAGATGTTTTAGAGGAGATGTTTGTTGTTTTTTGTTGCTATATTGCTTTATTGCAGTGACCCAGTAGGAAATGAGTTGCCCAAATGGGGTCTGATAACAACATATTACCCACATGAAACATAAAGGATGGTTCTCTGGATTGTCATTCTCACTTGACTAACCATAAATAAACCTACCAGATAATAGCTGGCTGGTACTAGAACATGTAATCTCTCCATAATCAGGCTTTTATACTCAGTCCATATACTGTATGCTCAACACTTGCTGCCTAAGGTTTGGTAGAAACCACTTAATCACAATGCTGCAATAAACCACCCTTCTAGCCCCAGTAGAGTCCCAATAGATGGAATCCCTCATTAAGCCAAGATACCTTCTTGTACTCTAAATATTTATTCACAGTTCCTTAAAGGCCTTCATGCCCACCTTCAACCTATTAGCTCTATCCTAGGACCCTCAGAATTGGAAAAAACCTTAAATGTATTTCTTTCTCAACTGAGCTTACTATAATAGAAATGCATGCACAATTAAAAATCTATCACACACACACAAAAGTATGTGTACCTGCTTGGTGCCTACGAGCATGTATTTTGGAGACAGATAATCTTCAGTGGATCCGCTTTAGTGGCATGATCTTCTTTATCACAATAACTCTATAAGGGTGGCAATATCATCCTCCATTTTATAGATGGAGAAACTGAGGCTCACAGAAGTTAAGGAACTTGTTCAAAATCATACAGAGAGTAAGTGAAAATTGGAAACTGAGCCCACAGTTACCTGACTCCAGAGCCTGTGTTTTTCATCTCCTGCCAGGTTACTTCCACCTCTCCTATAAGAATGTGATTCTATGTGGGATGTGTGCATCTTAGGGACCTATGTCACCGAGTTGTTTGAGATGACTATGGTTTTGTTCCGCAGAAAACTCTTCCAAGGAACAGACCAGACTGTCTTTCCCCTTTTGTCTTTCCCCTTTTCTTGTACTTTACCTCTTTCCCACTTTTCACAAGTGTGCTACACACACACACACACACACACACATACACACAGACACACACACACACATACACACACACACACACATACATACACACACACACACAGAGTCTTCCTATAATAACTTCTTGCTCGCAATGGGACTAATGAGGGTTTCAGACTGTGCTGGGGCTTCGAGAGAGCTGGGTCCAGGCATCTAAACAGGTGCGTGCTCACTCACTGCTCTGAGTTAATGAGGGATCGAGGCCTCCTCTAGAGAGTCTGAGTTGAGGCCATTCCCTTGTTTGTTAGGAAGGTGGAGAGCTCAGCAATCCTTCCTAAACCAACTTGCAAATAATAGTTGGAAGTGTCAATTTAGAGGCTCTGGGAGTGGCCATTTTAAGGGAACTTCAAGGAGCTCAAGTGACTTGGCTTCCCTGCCCTTGGATCACTTCATAGGGTGGTTGTGAAACTCTCAGGAGGTTTCCTGAAATTTGGTAAAACATAACGTGTGAAGTTAAGCTCCTATGAAGGTATCATCACCTCTTGGTAGAAGCTGTCCACCATGGTGGCCATTTTGTAGGGTCTATCAAAGCACGTGAAGGGCAAAACCATGCAGAGCCTGCAAACATGGGCAAAAAAGTGTGGGGTGGGGAATGGGCAGAGAAGCTGGCAGACAATCCTTGGGACACAGATTTTTCTCATCTGAAAAATGGGAGTAATCATATGAATATGGACGCATGCAACGTAGAGCCTGACATATAGTGAGCCTTCCAAGGATGTCTAATAGAGTAAACCTAACTTGATTTTTAAAACTTAATATCACTCTCAAGATCCAAATATTAGCCTAACCAGCTGCTCCACCCCTGCCAGCAGGTTTACTTGTACACACAAATCATGTTCCCCTAGTAAGGAGGATCAAGCTGACACATGCCATTGTTCAGAAGGCAATTATCGTAATGAGGGAAAGCAAACTGAATGGAGGGCTAATCCAGCTGCTATGTTGATAAAGCATAACAAAGGTGGACTCTATGGAGCACAACGGCAGAGTTAATTTGCACTTTTCTCCACAAGCCTCATGCTACATTCACCAGAAATGCCCTCATAACTAAACAGGAGCTAATTACTCATGTTAATTACCCATCCCTAGATCAGATCTCAACATTGGTTAAGATGGGCAAAGGCTAAACGCAGGGATTCCTCTTTGAATGTTATACAGAGGCTAAACTTGTGTATATAAATCTTTGGGATCCCTTCTCACCACCGTTAAGGTACATTCTTTGCACATATGAAAATAATTCTGTAGAGGAGCACAGGAACTTCCCACTTCCTTGTTCTTGTCTTCTAAGATGCCTCAGCCCCAAATATTTTCCGTGAAAACTTTAGCAAAAGTAAGTTAATAAATTAAATAAATAATTAATGAACTCAAAGGCTTTACACTGCATGATTCCATTTATGTAACATTCTGGAAAAGGGAGAACTATAGTAACAGAGGACAGATCAGTGATTGCCAAAGGCGGAGGTGGAAGGAACTTCCAAAGGGAACTTGGAGGATGACCGACTTCTTCCCTATAGATTTGGTGATGGATATTCAATACTATGCAGTTACCAAAACCCATAAAACTGTATACCACAAAGAGTGAATTTTACTGTACTTTACTGTGTGTCACTTAAAAATAAATTTGAAAAGAAAACAGTAAAACTTGCTCATGCTCTCTGACAGTTTTTCTTATTAATTTGTCTTTGCTGTTAGAAATTGCTAAGATATCGTTTTCTGACAAAGGAAACGTTTGAAATGCTAGCAAAAATGGGGAGGGGGTGGGGAAACAATTGCTTGTTTCACCAATTTGTAATAAATGCCATGTATCTATTGTTTTTGAAGTGACTAAGCAGGTGTGGATTATTTTCCCTGGGAATGCTAAACTAGTGCCTACGAAAACAGAGTATAGCAAAGGCTTGAACAATTTTCCAGTGAGATCAGTCAAGTCTTAATCTCCATGACGCCAAAATACTTGGCTGCAAAGTGGAAAGTTCAGTCAATTACCCAGCTGTTTTGTCTCTGTGTGTCCCCCACTCTATGTGACTGTTCAGAGACAGGTTTCAGATTTTTTGGCTGGTGCCAGGGAGACGCCATCATAGTTGGCAGCTTTCCCCAATAACAAACTTTCTTTACACCTTCCTCAACTCCCTTCCCCGGGGCAGCTACAGCCTGAAGTTCTTTGTCATCTTGTTTCAACAACAGTTGCTTAAAAAAGACAAATCAGTGACTTTATGAAGAGTTATAATATGCATCTATCTTTTCTTCTCCTTGGAGTTCGCGTAGTAACTCCTCAAAAAACGCTGATGCAAGAAGGCAGCCTTAAATATCACAAAGGTCACTCATTATCACAGCAACCTGAAAACTTACATTTCCAAAATAATCACGCCAGAACTGATAGGCAGTTTTGCATTCATTTGTAATGGTAAGTACTTAATCAACAAGTTAAATATTCTCCAGGTTCACAAGAATTATGACAACATCTGAATAGTTTTCTATCACTTAAGTGGGGTTTGTCTGATTAGGAATGACAGATGTATACAAGAAAGCAAGTAGCTTTACTTACAGGCTTTTATTTTCTCACTGAGAATATGATTATGTGATAAAATTAGATTTTTAAATGTTTGCATGTTTATTCCTTTTAAATTATATGCCTACCTTTGTTGCAGAAGTAAAAGGAAAGTAGTCTTAGAGGTTGACTCGTAAGGCATCTGTTATCTGGCCACAGTGGGGGGAGTCATATCATGGAAATAAACTTTTAAACTCAGTTTGTAGAACCACAGACTCTCAGATTAGCAGAGGCTTTAAGAGTGGCCCTGATTAACTTTTCTTGACAAGAGAACACTCAACTTAGCTCAAGAAAATGAAGTTTATTATAAGAAAACTCATGAACTGGATCTGAACCTGGAAAACTATAAGGAACCAAGACAGTTCCAGAGACCAGTAACTTACTTTGTTTCTCTCAGGCCACATGCTTTCTCTTTCAATGTATCTCTGCCTCTCTCTCTGTTCACCTGCCTATCAAAATGAATTTCTTCTTTTAATTGCCTCACACTTTCAACTTGCTCTGTTCTTTCGTGACTTTTCTTGCCTTTTCCTAGCTTTAAAACTATTGCAAACTTATTGGTTCACACTGTATTTCTCAGTTTTCAAAGACAAGAAAGAAATTTCATTGGTTCAGCACATTTTTCCTCGCCAAGCCCAACTATGTGTCACTGTCAGCCTGTGAAATGACAGCCCAAGATCAGATGTCAACCTTAACTGCTCAGTCCAAGGTGGGGCAACATGGTACAAAACCCAGCCATCTTGGCAGCAGGGGCTCCTGGTAGGCAGTTCTCATGAGAAAGGGAGGGGTTTGTGCCCTCGTCTAATAGTTGAGTTTCCCCTACAGTAGAAGTTTCAAATTCCAGTGCCTACAGTAGCCAAACAGGGTGAAACTGGCCTGCTCAAGAACATGCATTGAATGAGTGGGAAAAACTGGGGAACTAGAGAACACAGCCTGGTGTAAAGGGATGAGAAAATTAGCTCCAGATGATTGGTTGACAGGCAGAAAAGAGGGCCTAGTGTTGGCAGATCTTCCAAGTTTTCAACAGAAGCCAAAAATCGAATACTTGATGTAAAATCTCCCAAACTTTAACGTTGGTTCAAACTTTTTAAACAATGTGGGTCAACCAAAACATTCCCTTTCCTCCTCTACCCTTCAACCAACTGATGACCCTGAGTCTCCATTCTCCCCCGAACACACAGCAGGGAGGGAGTCACCACATTCTTTAAAGGAAACCCTTTCTGCTTTCCAACAGTTCGGGTCATTTAAAATATTTACATTGAATATATTTGAATTCATACATTTGATTCATATCTTTGAATCGAAATCTGTCTCCCCACAGCCTGTTCCTTATGATATGAAGGAGGAAAAATCAAAAGCCCTTCAACCTGATGGCCTAATGCATACTGAAAAACAGTTCCGACAGCACATCTCCTTCTCGTTCCGTTTCTTCAGCAGTACCTCATGTGATTCATCCATTCACTGTCCCACTTGCCCTGCTCTGAACACACCCCAGTCAGTTAATGTCTCCCTCAGATGGTGGAAGTTGGGGACAGAGGTCAGACTACCAGCACAGCGTATCGCAGGCCTGTTTCACCTCTCTCCCTTGAGACATTATGCTTCTATTCATGTATTTCAGATTCTTTTTGAGGGCAAATTCATACTATTGATTCAGACTGTGTTTAAAGTAAACGTAAGTGCTTAAGGTGTTTTGTTGGTTTGTTTGTTTGCTGTTTTTCACATAAACACTTACTAAACCTGATTTTTATCACGGTGCCTCGTGAATTTGGGTTCTCAGGACCTGAGTAAATTCATCATTCTTATTAAATCTCATCTTGTTAGATTTCACCAAGCCCATCAACATCTTCATTAGCTTCTACTGCTGTTGCTATTGTTGTCCAAACTATTAACTTGTCTGTTATTTATTATTTATACTCCAAGAAATAATACCAGAAAGTGTACATATCAGTCTATTTTTTTAGATTTGCTTCTCTTTCTTTCTTTATTTTGTCATTATAGTGTCAAAATTCCCTTTTACTCTGAAGGGAAGAATGTCTTTTGATAATTCTTCCCCTTTACTGATCTGATCCTTTTGCCTATCTGGTCCTCCCTTTTCCTTGGGAGATTTGAAATCTAATTTCTAAAGTCAGGACACATCTCTGGTTGTGCTGTGTGCTCCCCTTCCCGGGTGTTGCATAATCAACAGGTCATTTTTCTCCTCAGGTTGTCATCATTTCTGCATCTCCAATCAACTGTTCTTTGTTGAACAGAATTAGGCCCACAGCAACAGTTTCCCTCATTGCTCCTCTGGCTTCTGAAAATTGAAACAGTCAGCATGATCTGCTTCCAGCTCGTGTGATGGAGCGGATGATATCAGATGAATCCCCCACTGAGAACAACTATAAAAGCTGGATAGAATACAAAGGCCAACTGTTGAAAAGCACTGGAGAGCAACTAAGGCAGCCAGGGCCCCAAAGGGGCCAAGATCTTGAAGACACGGAAAGCACATTGAAATGTGCCTAATATTCTGTGCATAATTTCCCCTCGAGGCATTTCCTGACTTCTAAAATGTGTGTATATAGGCCTAGTGTCACAGGTTGGGTTCCCTCAAGCTGAGATTAGTAAGCATGAGGTTCATTGAGACATGTTCTAGAATTAACCTCTATAGAAGGGAGAGGAAGGAGGCAGGATTGTGTTGTAGGCCCAGCCTCTGCTGACCCCACAGGGAGTTATAGAGCTAAAAACATCCTTCCAGGTTGTCCTGAATTGCTGCATGATGGCAGGTTTTTATACCCCCAAATCAAGAAATAATTGGGTGCAGGCTGCCCCTGGAAGGAGGTGGACCTTGAGGGAAGCAGTTTTCTTCAGCAGAGATCATCCTCAAAGAGGGCTGACAATTGAAGTCTGCCTCTGACAAGACTCCCAGTTGTTGGGGGACTATGTCTTTCATTCCTAAAGGGGCATCTGGCCAATGTATCACAGCATCCATCACACCTAGACACTGAGAAATCAAGCAGAAATCAGCCTCTAGGAGGTTAAAAGGCTAAGCATTAACTTCAGTAGTCTTATGGCATTAGAGAGACAACAATTGTCCAGGGTGTACCAAGGACATACACTGATAAATACCCAAGCTTCCAGTTGAGAAGGTGGAAGAGCTATCCTACAGGAGTAAGAGAAAACCTGGAATCAGTAACCAGGTTTTGCTCAGATCACTGTGATCAACAAATACTCTACCAGCTGACCAGAAGAAAATTAAATCCTCCCTGAAGGAAGATAACATCATCCAAAGTCTCTATGATTTTTGTATGCACAATGTCCAAAATGCACTTAAAAGATTATCAGACATGCCAGGAGGTAGCAACAAATGGGAGAAAAAGAGGGAGTAGAAAGTGATAAAACAAGAAGTAGAAACAGACTGAGATAATTTAGATAATTAGAGTTAGACCCTGAATTTTAAATGGTACAATCAACAGGTCAAGAAGAGAATGGAAAGGATGGAGAATTTCACCAGAGAATTAGAATCTAGAAGAAGGAATCTAATGGAACTCCTAGAATTGAAAAACACAATAATAAAAATTAAGAATTCATTAGGTTAGTTTAAACAATGATAATACACAGCAGAAATGTTTAGTGACTTGGAAGAGAGATGAGTAAAAAATATCCAGGAAGAAGCAGCACAGAGAGGGAAAACAGAAAAGATGCTTTTTCAGGTTTAACAGACATATGAGAAACAGCAAAAATGTCAAAAAATACATGAAATTGGAGTCCCAGATGGACAGGTAAGAGAAAATAGAGAAGCGATATTTGAAGAAATAGAAGCTGAGAATTTCTCAAAACTGACAGATTTAAGATGTTTGGGTTGTTCTGCGTTAGACGATGCCTACCGGACCAGGTACTGAGTCCTGCCTCACTATAGTAGTGAACAGTCACTGAGCTCTTCAGATGCCACTGGACAAAGTGTTTAGGTCCACACAAGTTATCTCACCATGCCTCTCCTCACCCTTATATCATCAGCAGATGAGGAAACTGAGGCTGGAGGTTAATTCTTTATCCACGGTCATCAGCCTCTGTATCTGGGACTGATCCCAGATCTGCTGAATTCCAATCATCTGCTATTAACCTCTCTGCTATCCTCCTTCTTGGGGTAGTGCTTTCATTAGTTTCACTCTTACTGTGTTCCCCCAAAATAAGACCAGGTCTTATACTGTATTTCCCCGAAAAAAAGACTGGATCTCATATTAATTTTTGTTCCAAAAGACACATTAGGGCATATTTTCAGGGGATGTCTTATTTTTTCATGTACAACAATCTACATTTATTCAAATACAGTAATGTCATCTTCTGGAACATCATCATGATGTACAAAATGCGTCCATCTGGCTGACGATTTTAACTGGGGCTTATTTTCGGGGTAGGTCTTATTTTGGGGGAAACACAAACTTGCTTAGATAATCCCCATTGGGGTGGAGGAGAGAATTCCCATGGGGTGAGTAGATTTGGGGCAACTCTAGGATGTATTCTGGGGGACATGAACACCTGGCTGGGTGCACCAGGGCAGGCACGAGGACAGAGATGGTGACAGTGGATGAAAGAGAGAGCAAAGAATGGGAGGAAGGTCCAGTAGGACAGATGGAGGAATTTACATCCTATCCTTTCCATGTTTATTGGATTTTTTTTTTCTGATAACTGGTCTTGTGCTCAGAAAAAAGCAACTCCTTCCTGCGTTGCCCTCCTTTTTGCATGACTTTCCCCACCCCTCCAGCACTCAGAACTCAGCTATGGCCTGGTTCAGCCACATTATGGGGTTAAATAGGCTTTTATGAGCTGAACCTGGGGGCCCACCCTCCATTGTAGCACAGCTTCTGAGGGAACATGTGTTCTCATTACAACTCACTTACAGTTGACCTGAGAACACATTTCATTTTTGAGTTGGGATCTGCCTGGACATTAATAGCACCAGATAATGACTTAAGCCTCATCACAAAGTGGACATGACTAATTTCCAAAGGAGCAAGAGAAGCCACAGGGGACTGAGTTCTAAAGAGACAGAGAGACAACCCTTCAAGTTGCAGGGGCTCGGGGGCTTTTCCTGGAGACCCAGGAAGTGTTGGGCCAGCTCTGAAACACAGGTGGAGTTCTGACAGACCCGTTAAAGGAGGATGAAGAAAAGCAGCTCTGCGTGTGCAGGAGGAATGGGCTGGGAGGGGCACAGAGCTTGCTTTCACCTTTGGGGAGTTAATGGGTTGTCCTGGTCAGCCAGCAAGGCCCAGTCTTCCCTGGTGGTTTCTGATCAGATGTGGGGCGGGGTTCTGATTGTGCCTGGATTCTGCCACAGCAGTTTGCTTTGCTGTTGAGTACTTTGCAGAGGCTGCTGCTGGCCCTCTGGGCCGCTTCCCATGTTTACTCCAGGCGCTCAGCTCCTTCAGCCTGCTTGCCACAGCCAAGCTTCCTGTTCAGGCTAGTTGGCCCTGGAAACTTTAGGGAGCGTGATACGTGTTTCCCCGAAAATAAGACCTAGCCGGACAATCAGCTCTAATGCGTCTTTTGGAGCAGAAATTAATATAAGACCTGGCCTTATTTTACTATAAGACCAGGTCTTTATAATATGACATGATGATATGATATATGATATGATATGATATGATATGATATGATATGATATGATATGATATATGATATGGTATGGTATGATATGATATGATATGATATGATATATGATATGGTATGGTATGGTATGATATGATATGATATGATATGATACCAAGTCATATTAATTTTGCTCCAAAAGACACATTAGAGCTGATTGTCCGGCTAGGTCTTATTGTTGGGAAACAATAGTAGGGGTGATGCTGTATTTTGATGAAAAAAGCTTTCCTTGAGGAGAACACGATTTGAGAAACTAACAGCAGCCTCTGTGACCAGGAAGAAAAACTGCACACTCTCCCTTACCCATTAACACAAGTACGATATCAGGGTTATGTCCAACCACTCTTGAGCAGGCCTCACCACTTAGTATTTACTTATTGTATTTTGTAGATTAGGAATTTGGACAGGACTCAGCTGAGTGGTTCTTCTCTTCCTCATGGTATCAACAGAGGCCACTCAGTATTACTCCTAGCAGATGGGATGGTCTGTAGGGTCCAAGATTCATGAGTCTGTTGCCTTGCTGGGCGTGGCTGGAAGGCCAGGAGCAGCTAGGACTGCCAATCGGAGCAACTACAGGTCACCTCTCCAGGGAAGTCAGACTGCTTACAGGTTCCAAGAGCCAGGAAGTCAGTGCTGCAAGGCTTCTTCTTACCTAGCCTTGAAAGTTCCAGAATATCATTTCCACAGCATCCTACTGGTCAAGCAAGTTAGCCCAATCCAGGTTCAAGGACAGAAAACTTAGAGTCTACATCTCAGTGGGAGGAGCAGCAAAGCCTCAGGGGCCACCCTTCATCTATCACCCTGCCCTGGAAAATCCAGCTCCAACATCATCGTCAGAGCACTAGACTGGAGCTTTCTGCTGTGAATGACACTCGTGGGTGCTCCCACTGTGCACTGTGCATATTTCTGCCATGACATGTGGCACCCTGCACTGCACATGTTGGCTTATCTGATGTTGCCTGTGGGCTGCAGGCTCCTGTGGAGTAAGGACTATGTTTCACTCAATTTTGGATCTGGTCCTTGTGTAGTGTCTGGCATCAGAAGGGCCCTTAGCAAAGCTTGAGTAAATGGATGAGTGAATAAACTGACATACAAGTAAAAAAGACAACCTCTGCCTCTTTGTCAAAGTTTCTGATGTCTCAAAAGCAGGAACCATAGCTATTCCCAACACATAATACATTGCCTAACATTTCGTCTATATTAAATCAATGTTTGTTGGAAACCCAACACATATGAGATCTGACAATTAAGTTTGCGAACTTGTTGCAACGATGTTGCTAACTTTTATTTTATATCAGAGGGATTATTCACTATGAATTTGTACCAATTGGACAAACAGTTAACCAAGTTTACTATTTGGAAGTGCTGAAAAGGCTACGTGAAAAAGTTAGACGAGCTGAACTTTTCGCCAACAATTCATGGCTCTTGCATCACAACAATGCACCAGCTCACACAGCACTGTCTGGGAGGAAGTTTTTAGCCAGTAAACAAATACTATATTGGAATACTCTCTCTACTCACCTGATCTGGCCCCCAATGACTTCTTTCTTTACCCGAAGATAAATGGAATATTGAAAGGAAGACATTATGATGACATTTAGGACATCAAGGGTAATACGATGACAGCACTGATGGCCATTCCAGAAAAAGAGTTCCAAAATTGCTTTGAAAGGTGGACTAGGTGCTGGTGTCGATGCATAGCTTCCCAAGGGGAGTACTCTGAAGGTGACCATAGTGATATTCAGCAATGAGGTATGTAGCACTTTTTCTAGGATGAACTTAATTGTCAGACTTTCGTGTGTACACACACACACACTTAAGCTCCGCTCTCCAGCCATGGCTGAGAGGCCTGGTGCTATGGCCCCAGCAGAGTGAGGAGAATATCTCCAGCCATAGCCTGAAGCTGGGGCAGGTTGAGATAAAATCAAGACCTGAGTGTTGGGTCTTCTGGTTATGGTGGATGGAGCCAGGAATTAGAGCAGGTGGTTCCTAAGAGAAGAGAGCTTGAGCACACACACACACAAGGTGCCAGTATTTATCCAACAGCTCCCCACACAGTCCTTCCTACTGACACTGACCACACCCAGCACAAAAGGAAAACAGCTTTGGGTTCAGTTCCAGTGAGAGAGCTTCAGACAGAAGGGAACTGGCCACAGAAAATGGCACTTAGTAATGTGGGAACCATTTGTTAGCATAAGCAGTAAACCAGGTATTGACTATGGGGCTATTTTAAGTCTAATTTAATGTAGCACTTGGATTAGGAGAATGCTATTTATAAGGAATGATACGGCCTGCAGCCTTGGTCTTGGAGCAGGTGGGAGTGTATGCAGCCTGGGGATGTGTGCAGTCTGCACCACTCCCAGGTCGGGCTCTGCAAGTAGGAGGCCCAGGCCCTGCCTCAGACAATTAGCCAGTGCTGAGGCCCAAGCATCAGCCTACAGATAATAGCTCTGCTTGAGCTCATTGAATCAAGCCTCAGGCCCCTCTTGCTGAGGCCTCTGTGTGGTCACAACATACCCTGTTCTGGGAGACCGAGGGCTTTGTCTTGCATGGCCTAACCCTTCAGGAAAGATGAGATGAAATGGTTTGTGCCGGTTGGTGACCCCCTTCCTCACACAGACCGTTGGTATCTCCCACTGGCCACAGAGAAACTGTGTCCACGTGCCTCTCTGAATTAGAGCAGTGACTGAGCTGAGCTTTTCATTCCTGAAAACCTGTGCTTTGGCTTTCCAGACAGGCCGGGGCTGCCTGTGGGGAACTTTTCCAGAACAAATTGAAGATATATACCCTGATATATGCAACTGCTGTGACCAGAGCCCAACAGAGCGTAGCCACAGGCCTGGCTAGAGGAGAGGCAAGGCCTGCAGAATTACACCAGGTCCTCAGGGGCCAGCAGGCCAGCAGCAGCTTCAGCAGAGGACAATTTCTTCAAACAGAACCAAACGACACACGAATCAGGATGAAACATGCAAACCAGACAGACAGCTCCACTGGAGGTAGCAGAGTGGCATGGGGCTGGGTTCCAGAGGAGCCTGGGGTGGGGGGTGGAGGAGCAAGAACCAAGCCCTTCTTAGTGCAGCAGTAAATCTCAAGGTTACCTTAGAGCTCATGCCACCCCTACTCTGAAGTTAGAGACCTCGGACACTAATTCAATGGACACAGTTACCTCCAGAGAGAACTCGGCACCACACGCAATGTTTGGGCTATAAATTACACCAGCATAACAAGCGTCTGGAAAATGCTGAGCAGGGCCGCTACCTGGCAGGCAGCATATCATTTTCCAAGACCCCCCTGGCTCTGTGCCTGCCCCTCCATGTAGCACTGTCCCTCCCAGCCTGGGCACGGAGATGGTGACACACTTTAAATTGGACCTGTCTTTTTTCTGTTTGTGAGATGTCAAACTGCTCGCAAGGGGACGCAACATTGCATTGCATTTGGTAACACAGTGACAAGGGTCTGCCAGATTTCCAGCCCCGGATGACCAGGTATTGATGATTTGAGACTGGGCCTCAGAAGCGTCCAACACTGCTGTAGTGGTTGGTCCCAAGACAGGGGTGACAGGGAAGAGAAAACTTTCAGAGCAGGGTAATTCTGACTGAAGCTTCTTTCTTGCCCAGGAAAAAGGCAAGCCACTGAAGTTTTTCTTTTTCTCTTCTGTTCCTTTTTTTTCTTTTCCATCTTAATTCATTACCTGGTGAGGATGAAAGTGGAGGCACATATTTTTTGACGGGTTTTTCATTTATCATTAAATCTGGTAACTGGCCCATCTTTCTGAGTCCACAACTGACTGCGCATCTCCCGGCAGCCCAGTTTCCAAAGTGATACTGGCATGTCCAGTTCTTGCTCTCTGAGGGTTAAGGACATATCAGTTTGGCCTCCTCAGCTTTCCTCCTGTCCCCATTCTTCCAGAAAAGCAGGTATGGGAGCAAAAGCTGGGCTCTCCAAAGCCTGCAGACTTGCAGACTTTCTTAGAAATGTTCCTTAACTGCTGACAGGCAGAACATCCGCTTTGCTACGGAGTTCCCTCCTTTCCAAGGCCTGTTTCTAAAGGGGAAAGAAGTCTGCTCCTTGCAAGAGGGAGGTGGGAAAGGGGTGGGGCCGTCACATTGAAACCTGCCATTTCCTCTCCTCTGGAGGCAGTGAGCAGCCACCTTCCTAGCCAGTGTTTACCTCCGGGGGAATGTCCTTCCCATTTGCTTACATCCTTTTTCTCCTACAGTATTTTCTAACACGTGATGCACACACCTTACTCTTGGAGAGATTTATGGAGGCCAGTGTGGCTTCTTCTTCCCCATGGTGGGAATGGCTGGCCCAGAGCTCTCTCTGGGAAGAGAGAGTTTTATAGGAACTGTTGTTCCTATAAAACTGTAGAAACCTTCACTGAACAATGATCCTGTGTATTTGCAGTCCCCACCCCCTTCCTCCCGTCTCTCTTCCCCAAAGAAAGCCTCTTTTCTCTCTTTCTATCATCTTTTGAATTTATACCTCAGGGGGAGCTGTGACTGAGCCCAGGAGCCTGAGACAAATATCAATGGGATCATGGATTCCGAGTACGAGAGTGGAGAGACAGAGAGACAGAGACAGAGAGACAAAGACAGAGTTTGCACACATTCTGCCATAATGTCTTGCTGCTTTGGACTATCTGACTATACAGAAAAGTTAGAATAATAGATCCATGCTAACTTTATATAATAATAGGAATGTAATGACAATGAATACAACAGGGATCATTGAGAAATGTTCTCAGGCTAAGAAATGCTAATGCCTACAATGCTCACTATGTGACAGAAACTGTTCCAAGCTCTTTATACACAGGAACACGTATTAAGTAACCTCGCCATGATCCTACAAGTTAATATTGTTGCTATTTATCCTACTTTGCATTGAGGGACCCACAGGAAATTCTGAGAGAAGATGGCAGATGGAGCCTCCCAAGTTTCTAATAAATTATAAGCTGTTCAGGATCTTTGGGGACAATTTGACAGAGCAGGGCTGTGACATCTGGGCTTTTTGAGTGACTTTCTATGTGCTTAACTAAAGTCCCATTTTTTCAACGGTCCCACGCTGATGGAAGCCCATGGAGCATCAGTGTGAATGGGCTTCCATGTTGTTTGTGACCAGAGAAAAATAAGGGAAGAAAGCAAGTGACACTTGTTAAAGGCCTTGCTCCTAAGTGGGTTGTCAACAGGAAAGAGTCATATGGTCAGCGAGGACTAGGAAATGCTAAGTTAAATAGACTGAAAATTTCTTTATTTCAAAGCTTCGAATGTACTAATATTCACGGTGACTCTTCTACAAGGAAATAAAGAATGAAGCATTCCCTCAGCTCGTTAGACCTCTTTGTGAGGAGACACTCGTGGGACCATGGAATACACTTTGGGAAACCCTTAATGTCTGACCTAGTCAAAATTTCCACTTTTAAGGTTACCTTTGGCCCGAGCTGGCCTGGGACTGGAGGTCTTTCTCCACTTGTCTGAAAAGACCCAAACGTCTAGACATACCTAATGAAGGATTTGGATCTATGATTTGGGAGACACCACAGCACAGGGAAATCTCTGTGCCTTCTGTGTCTTATAAGGTCCCTTCCCCACATCCTGACGTTTGGGACAGTGTACCTAGAAGGGAACTTATGGTTATCCATGACAGCCTGGAAGGAAAGTGCCAAGCTCCTCTATTTCCCTGCATAGTGCCCTCCCACCAAGAAATGAATGACAAACTTACTGATTTCCTTAATTTAGGGGCCCCTGTAATTCAAGAACTTTATGTGTGTTTGCAGAAGAATCTGGCTGTGTGAAAACCAGCTGTGCTTCCTCACCCAGCAGCAGGAATTACTGCTGAGAATTTCAAAATACTTAACTCCCTCACTGGGAGGGTCATTCTTAAGGCGGGGCAGGGACAGACATGGCAAGAGAGTGAGTCCAAAAGGACCCCATTGGGAGCGACATAATGCTTGGGCTGGAAGGAAAAAGACTTGAGGGGGATGGTGTTTCACTGTCAATAGCTCTAAAAAACAATTATGTCCATAATTGTGCTTTGAGGCCCTCCCAATAACCAGTCACTGACCACCATCCCACAGAAGCTCCCTTTGGAATCAATACTTTCACACCCAACCTATTCTTATAGCTTCTCCCAGGTAGATAATTATTCCCTTCTGATTAAAATAACTGGTCTTCCTGCTTCTATTCTTGCTCACCTCCTGGACCCACTGTCAGATTAATCGTCCTAAAATATTATTTTCACCTGTTCACTTTTCTCCTCAAAATCTTTGAATAACAGCTTGAATATGATTCCACCCTTCCATCCTGCCTCATTCCCACTGTCCTGATGCACAGGGCTGATGCTCCAGCCTAATATTCCTCCACTCTCAAAATTGTGTAATCACTGAACACTCTGGGTATATTCCCACTCAATCAACTTTGTTGATGTCAATTTCCAGCCTCGTGTCCTTTCAAGAGTGACGTTAACAGGAATGAAGGAGTAAAGACCTCTGAAAATCTTCTCCTCTATAAAAGCAATGAGAACCGTGAAAAAATCATCAGAGTAAACTTTTTCAGAACTCAGAAAATTAACCAAACAAAGGCTTGCAGGAATCAAAGAATATTTACTGAGGTGGGGGGGGGGAGGTAGAATCTCAATAAAATCAGTGAGCGTTTTGGTGCTTTAACTTGCCTTTTCTCATTCCCCACTAATAGCCTACAATCACCAGCCTGCAAGCAGCAGCCTGGCAGAGAACGGTGAAAGCCCCATTCCCACACCTGCCTGGTGGCTTCCTGGAAGACCCCAATTGCAAGACTGTCTTTGTGTGACCTGATACGAGTTCACTCAGTGCAAACAATGTATTCCTTTGCCTCCTTGGTGTTCCTTGAATAAACCAGGGCCATTACTACTGCCTGGCGTGTCCCTGGCCTGGAATCCAGATGTGTCACTCCTCCACATCCTTCAAGCCCTGGTTTAAACATCATCTTCTCAATAAGGCTTTCCCTATCCACACTGTTGACAATTGCAACCCCACCTAGGGACACTTCCTACTTCTGTTCCCTGCTTCATTTGTCTCCAGAGCACTTCTCACCTTCGAACATACAATATATTTTATTTATTTTTTAGGCTTATCATATGTCTCTTCCATTAGAATGAAAGCCAACATGAAGGTGGAGTTTTGTTTGTTTTCTTTGGTGCTATATTTCCAACATCTAAAATAGTGCCTGGCACAAAATAAATGCTCAGTATTTTTTTGTTGAATGAATAAATTAATGAAGGTTTGGAAAATAAAATACTGGCAGAAATGCTGCATTTCTTATTAAATTTGACCTATAGGTTCTTGGTAATTCATTGTAATACCAAAAAGAGATAGGTACTTATTTGCAGGTGAAACTGGTCATTGAGTCCTTCACAGATTCTTCCAGGGCTATGCCAATATTTGGCTTCCATCGGCACCTCCATGCTGGGCATACAACACATTTTTCTTGATTTACTTGAGTCCAAAGCCTAGCCTTATTCCAGGAAGTCATAAGAACACAGAAGCCCTCAGAAGTCCCCATGACCCACTGACGGTAGAGTGGAAAGATTGTGTCTAAAGGACAATACTTGTTTTTGATTGGTTGTGTTTGAAAAATAAGCCCTTCAGAAGTGACACCCCAAATAAACAAGTCCCATTGGAGGACAGCACACATTCCAGGAACAGTGCTGTGACTTTGCTTCTAGAAAAATTTTCACGATTGATAGGATATTTTTAAAATATCCTACAACATGGTAAATTTTCACTTTTGGAAGGAGGGCTTGTTTTTGCAAATGACCCTTAAAACAAAAACTAGTGAGTGAAATGGCTGAGCAGTTTGGAATATACTGAATGGGTCAAATGTGTGATGTGAGATGAAGGCAAACAGTGTCTGCTACCATCTTTGTGGCCCACTGAGCATCCACTGAGCTGCTGCTGCTGGGGCACTGGCAGCCGTCAAGCCTAATCCTGCTCCCTGTACTTTAGGGTAGAGGATTCCTTGGGAGGATGAGGTGGGGATGACATCATGACTCCAGGTGGGCTTTGAGGGAGTGAAGAACGGCAAGATCTCTTGACCAGCCTCATCAAGAGCTATTGATGGAAAAATCAAAGAAAACCTGTCGGGTTCCGAATCAAAACCAAAGTGTGTTTTAATTGTCAGTAACTTCCTGATCTTTCTGTCCTGCAGAGTTCAAAGAAGCAAGCGCAGGCCATTTCTGTGTTATTGACCATAATGCTGGGGGCAGACAAGGTGACCCAGCTACCCCTGACAATCGCACCTCCTTCTGCATTTTTCAGTACTGCTCAGTATTTCTAGGAGCCCCAGTCTTCTCCAAAACATGCCTGAGTACTGAGTGGGAATGCTGGGGAAATGGTTTTCCAGACTTGATGACAAACTGTCCCAAACTGTAGTGGGGCAGAGGAGTGCTAAGGCTTTCTGTCTTTCCATTCTCATACTTTCTTCTCTTAAAAGATTAGGTCTCTGGACCAAGATGGAGTAGACACACACTTCTTTCTGTTCTCCTGTTAAGTACAAATAAAAATCCTGAAATGAATATGTATTTATAGATTTGTGTTTAATAATAAATATAAATAAATTTATTTATAAAGTACTTATTAAAATGTGAAATATAAATATTTATAAAAATAAATAAAGATACTTACATATTTACATATATCTCTCAAACACAAGAAGACTCTGAAAGGTATGGATCAGGCAGACCAGCCAAGGATCTCCGGACTCGAGGAACAACAGGACAGTGATACCCTGTCTTTTTTTTGCCCTCTATATCTTAGACTGGGTGCTGGAGAAGCTGGCAATCTGGAAACACCAATGGGAACAGTACAAAGTAAAAACTAACCCAAGAAAAGCCTGCTCTCCCTAGGCAAAGAATCAGGTAAGGGTCCAGTTAGCAAGATGAAAACGTTATAGACAACAACAACCTTACTCCCAGCCCTACATCAAGGAAAACACTGTAGTCATTCTGTCACCCCATCAGTAAAGGCAGCACAGGGAGCCTCAGTTTCCACCTCGCCAGGCTGTAATGAAGCACCCTTCCCTCTCCTGCCCACTAGTGTGGTGTCAGAGAAGTCCAAGTGGGGACCTGGGACTTTCAGTCCCATCCAACCGTTATAAACCTCCCGCCCCAGGACCAGTGGGGACCATGTGGGGACCCTGGACTTCCATATCCACCCGGTGGTCACAAGGAGCTTCCTCCCCCTCCCCAGTGTCAGATGAAAGTGGATCAGAAAGCCACAACTTTCGCCACAACCCAGAGCTTTGCCTTGCTCTGTCCCTGTGGTATCAATGGAAGCTTTCTAAAAAAAAATAAAAAAAAAAAAAAAAAAAAAATATATATATATATATATATATATATATATATATATATATATATATATATATTTAAATAAAATACAGCGTCTCATAACACAATCCCCAGGTTCACAATACAACAAAAATCACTCACCACACCAAGAACCAGGAAAATCACAACAAGTAAGAAAAAACTTTCAATAGACACTGATATCATGATGATACAAATGTTAGAATTAGCTGACAAGGAATTTAAAGCAGCCATCATAAAAATGCTCCAAAAAGAATTACAAGTACACTTTTTTAAGAAATTGAAAATCTCAGCCAAGAAGCAGAAGATGTGAAGGAGCACTAAATGGAAATTTTAGGACTGAAAATATATGATAACCAAAACGTTTAAAACTTAATGGATGGACTCAGAAACAGAATGGAGAGGACAAAAGAAAGGTTAAGATTGAAGATAAGAAATTAGAAAATATCCAATCTGGACAAGTGAGAAAATAGACGAAATATAATGAACAGAATCTCAGGGATCTGTGGGGCTGCAATGTAAGATCCTAACATTCATGTCATCAGAGTCCCAGAAGGAAGGGAAGAAGGGCTGAAAAAGATTTAGAAGAAATATGGCTGGAAATTTCCAAAATTTAGCAAAAGACATAAACTTACAGATACAAGAAGCTGAATGGACCCCAAAAAGGATAAGCACAAAGAAAACCACACTAAGACACATCACAATCAAACTGTTGGAAGCTAAAAACAAAGAAAAATTCTTGAAAGTAGTAAGAGAGAAACAATACCTTACCATTAGGGGAAAAACAATTTGAATGACAATGATTTCTCATCAGAAACCATGAAGGCCAGAAAAAAGTGCACAACATTTTCTAAGTGCTGAAAGAAAATGACTGTCAACCCAAAATTCTGTATCTAGTGAAAATATCCTCCATGAGTAAAGAGGACATCAAGACATTTTGAGATGAAGGAAAACAGAGAATCTGTGGTCTGCAAACATACCCTAAAATAGCTAAAGAAATTTCTTGAACAGAAAGAAAGTGGTAAAAGAAGGGTTCTTATAACATTTGGAAAGACGAAAGAACAATGGAAAGAATATAAATAAGATTAATACAATAGACATCTTCTCTTGAGTTTTCTAAGTTGTGGTTGGTTGAAACAAAAATTATAACATTGTTTGATGTGGTTCTAAATGTATATAGAGGAAATACTTAAGACAATTTTATTATAAGCAAGGGAGAGTAAGGGAAGTTAAAGGGACATAAGTCTTTGGCACTTGAATCAAACTGGTACAATGTCAACAGCAGTAGGCTACTACATATTATGTGTGCACAATACCTGGAGCAACCACTAAAACATCTATACAAAGAGGAAAGAGATACATTCAGAAACATTTTAGAGAAATCAAAATGGAATTCTAAAAATGTTCACATAACCAACAGTAAGACAGGAAAACAGACAGGAATACAGAAAGGGAACAAACAGGAAACAAAAATTTTAAAGGCAGTCTTGGGCCCTAACATACCCATAATTACATTAAAGGTAAATAGTCTGTGATTCTATTTATAGAACATCTTCAAATTAACAAAAGGAAATAGATGGATAACAGATTAGTGGTCGCCAAGGGATAGAAATAATGAGTGGAAGGAAGATCTTTGTCTTAATAGTTCTAGATCTTAATTGCAGTGATAGTTACATAAATATATGTATGTGATAAAGTAGTACTGATGTATAACACAATTGTACCAATGTCAATCTCCTGATTTTAATATTGTTTTATTGTTATGTAAGATGCTACCTTTGGAGAAACTAGATAAATTGTACACAGGACCTCTCTACTATCCTCACAACTTCCTGTGAATCTATAATTACTTTCAAATAAAAAGGTAAAAGAAAAGACATTAAGTCTGAATCTAGCTACCTGGTTTCTGACATTAGGTCTGCTATCCTCTGTGGTAGGATTCTGTAGTGAAACTCAAACGTTGCTCTCTCTTTTTCTCTCTCACCACCTTGCCCCACACGTCACACACAGCTTTGCCCACCATGGATTTGGTAGTTAGAGAGAAACGGTCATTTTAAAAGCTCTAGAAGTGTCAGTCTTCTAAGAAGTTACCAAGGTATACTGGGACAAAATGTTCCTTTTTTCAGGAACTATGCACCAGTGGTAGTAAAGCAAGAACCTGTTGAGAAAAACTGAATGTAGTGAAGTAATTTGAAAAAGCTCAGGAAGTTAAGGTTTCTCTTTAGTAATGTGAATTTATTAGTAACGTGTATGTATTTCTAGCATGGCATGGTCATTTTCTTTGGAGAAATGTCTCACTTTTCAGGATTTAGACTGCATAGTGCTTATGTATTACCTGGTGTTCTTATAGCACCAGACATATTCTTTAAGCAGCTGTTCCCAAGAAAGATGGAGCTGGATGGAAAGGAGTGCAGAAAAGACATGCAGGCCTGTTACTCCCCTCACTGTGGAGGAAAAACAGAAGAGCAGGAAGCCTGAGTTAGACATACTAGCTCACACGCAGTGGTATTTACGAGAGAAGTGTCCAGAATGTCCCTACACTGGAATGATATGTTCTGTGGGAACACATTGGCTGAGAATGTGCGCTCCACAGCCAAACTGTCTGAATTCAAACATCAGCCTCAACTCCCACTTGTTGTGAGGTTATGGCTTAGTTACCTAACATGTCTCAATTTCAGTTTCCTCAACAATTCAATGGGGATAATAATCATAAAGCCCCCCTAGAATGCTGTGAACATTCACGGAGCTAATATTTGCACAGCGCTAAATAGTGCCTGGCACACAGAAGCATTAAGTACAGTTTGCAGTTTGATCATCATTCCAGTGTACTGGGAATGACTTTCTGGAGGCCGAAGAATAGGCACACATCTTTGTCTGTGATATGGAAAGATGCCAGTTTGGAGGAAAGAAATGAGGCCTGAGTGTCTTCCTGTGTTTGTTGCCTCCTGTATGCTTTCCCCAGACCATGCAGCATGGAGACAGCCACCTGGACGTTTCTAATGGTGTGCGCACATTTTCCTTGCATACATGGACTGGCCAGCAAGCTAGGGTAGAGGTGGTCAGGAAAGAGGCCCGAAGGGCTGTAAGAGGAAACACTGCTGAGAGAAGATGCAAGGTACTTTCTTTGTTGTGTCGCTCCAGTATTGCTCAGGCAGTAGCCCTTTCTGCTACCAAAGGTTGGTTGTTCCAATCCACAGCATAATCTGAAGATTGGGTCTTATTGTTCTCTCTCTCTCTCTCTCTCTCTCTCTCTCTCTCTCTCTCTCTCTCTCTCTCTCTTTCTCTCTCTCTCTCCCCTATCCTCCTTCATAGACTCTCTGGCACCCCAGGATTCCTGGTCTTTCTCTGATGGCCACTTTTCCCATGGGTCTCCACCTGAGAGGCTTAGATCAGAAGGAGGGAGGAGCAGTCCCCCAACCACCACCACCCCATCAAAACCCACCACCTTCCTTGGGCCTCATGGTCCTGTCAAACTCTGCCAGGACAAGTACCTGAACTGTATTCCATGTAAGAAATTCTTCACTCAATGGTGGGGACAATGCTAAAGGTAACATCACTGGAAAAGGGACAAAGTTGGAAGCTTTGCTCACTTGAGTTTTCCTGTGTCTCATGAGAAGACATTTCCAATTCTTTACATGCTGATAAAGAACTATCTCCATGCTCTGTGGCCCTGAGGTTTATAGCTTGCCCAGTATATACACACCCCCTGAAAACATATTTGCTTTATTGGAAGTTAACAGAGAAAACAACATTGGCTCCTTATTTTTGGACCTATTGTAAACGATATTATTTTTTCTTAATTCCAATTCCTGATTGTTTATTGCTGATATACAGAATAACACTGATTTTTGTGTATTGATATTAGTTGACCATGTTGATCATAGATGATCATATTGTCTACAAGGAAAGACAGCTTTGCTTCTTCCTTTCTAATCTGAATATCTTTTATTTCTTTATCTTTCTTAACCTCCAGTGCAATGTCAAATAGAAGCTGTGAAAGCAGACATCTGTGTCTTATTCCTGATCTTAGAGCAGAAAAAGGATTTGGTCTTCGCCATAAATTATGATGTTAGTTATACCTTTTCTGTAACTGCCTATTATTAGGTTGAGAAAGTTCCTTTCTACTAGATTTTAAATCAGGAACAAATGTTGGACTTTGTTAAATGCTTTTTCTATGGCTGTTGAGATAATCATGTAATTTCATCTTTGACTCATGGGTTAGTTATAAATGTGTTATTTAATTTACAATTATTTGGAGATTTTCCAAATATCTGTCTGTTATTGACTTGTAATTTCCTTCTACCATGATGACAGAACAAACTTTTTATGACTTGAATCTTTTTAAATATATCGAGACTTGTTTTACGGACCAGAATATGATATATCTTGGTAAATCTTCTGTGTGCAGTTGCAAAGAATGTATATTATGCTGTTGTTGAGTGAAGTGATCTATAAATACCAATCAAGTTAAGTTGGCTGATAGTGTTGATCAAGTCTTCTACGCCCTCGCTAATCTTCTGTCCACCTGTTCTATTGATTATTGAGAGAGTAGTATTGAAATCTCTGACTATAATTGTGGATTTTTTTTGTCTATTTCTTCTTGCAGTTCTATCAGTTTTGGTTTATGTATTTTGAAGGTCTGTTATTCAGACTTGCATATACATTTAAAAATGTCATGCCCTCTTGATTAATTGATTCCTTTATATTATGAAAAGACATTTTTAGATTTCTAGAAGTATTGTTTGTTCTGTAATCTATTTTGTCTGATATTAATAATCTCTCTCTAGCTTTCTTTTGGCTAGTGGTTAGCATAGTATAGCTTTTTTTCATCCATTTACTTTCAACCTACTTGTGCCTTATTAAAATTTCATTTCTTGTAGGCAGCATATAGTCTGCTCCAGGTTTCTCCCTTGACCATGGTAGGGATTAGGTGGAGGCAGGTGGTGGGATTGGGGCAAGGTGTACAAAGAGAAGTTTCAGTTCACCCTGCCACAAATATTATCTTATCAGTTAGGTTAAATCCCACACACTACATACCAGCTGGTGACCTTGGGCAAACTTCTTAACTACTCTGGATTTTAGTTTCTTCATCAACAAAATGAATTGAATAATATTGGCTTGCTGGGTTATAAATAATCTGTGTATAACTCCTTCCCCAGGGTCTGGAGCTCATTTAGTGATAGGTACTATTATCATTATTATTGTTACTTTTATATTGATGTATATACCATACAAATGTGTATATTTACATTACAAATCAACCTCTTAAGTGAGCACAAAGCAGCAATCATACTTTGTTTTTAATTAACTTGCTGTGCCAAGGAGGTAGTAAAAGGAATGAAATCAGCATTTTTTTTTCAATGTGCCTGACATAAATTAAGCATCGAGGTAAGTGCCTCTTTCCAAGACTGCAAATACTTCTCCTCCAACCCCTGTGGGTGAGCGGGGCCAGCTGGGGAGGGCATTTTTCTGCAGCTCTGCCCTATGTCCTCAGAGGGGAGCCCGCTCAGGGTGCTTGCTCTGCACTTGTGTGATTATGACTCCAACCTTGCAGAACCTTGACAAGGAGCAAGTGTCCTGGGCTTTCATCAGGTGCTGCCCGTGGGTGTTTTCCATCTGACATATTAATTCCTGCCTCTTCCTGTAAAGATAATTCATGCTTTTTGGCAGCATTGTGTAATGCACAATGCCAAGTGCCAGGAATCTCCTGCAAACTTCAGCAGGGCAGCCCTATAATGTGCCACTAGCCTCATCCAGCCATCTAAAAGCATGCTTTAAAAGCCAAAGGTCTTTCCCATGAATAACCTGGCGAATGTTTGAGCTTCATTATAATTTCCCTCTAATGGCATTTGGGGAAATGAAATGGGAGTTATTAGCCAGATTTATAATACTGTCTCCTGAGAAAATAGGGCTGAAGAGGCACTGACCTAGACAACAAGCTGCATTGGTTAACTACCTACCTGAGGAGAAAGCACTGGCCCCCAGTTTGCAAAGACAAAGTACATCCTTACCCAACAATCACTTTTCCTGTGCCCTCAGTGCACGGATAGCTGCACACCTATGACCTGAGAAAGCACTGGACACGCATACCCCAGTGGTCTTCTCTCCATGTCTTCAAAATCCTATCTTACTTCTGCATATTTATCCAAAAGAATTGAAGTCAGCACCTCAAAGAGATATTGGCACTTATGTATTCATTAGAGCATTATTCACAATAGCCAAGGTGTGGAAATAATCTAAACGTCCATCAACAGATGAGTGGATAAAGAAAATGTAGTAGATACATAAAACAGAATACTACTGTGACTTAAAAAGAAAGAAATTCTGCAATATGGGACAACACAGATGAACCTTGAAGACATTATGCTAAGTGAAATAAGGCAGGCACCAAAAGACTTAATCCCACTTATATGAGGTATCTAAAATAAAAACATCAAATTTATAGACTCCAAGAGTAGAATGGTGGTTGTCAGGGCCTGGAAAGGTGGAAATGGGGAGTCACTAATCAATGGGCATAAAATTTCAATCAAGCAAGATGAGTAAGTCAACAATAATGTATTATATGCTTAAAATTGTGTTAAGAGGGTAAATCTCATGTTCAGTGTTCTTACCACACAAAATAAAATTTTTAAATAAATAAATAAACTTAAACATTTAAAAAAATCTTACCTTAAGAGACCATGATGTTATCATCCAAATGGAGCAAGCATGAACACATTTTCCTGGTGGTAATTGAAGGATTAAAAAAACTACTTCATTAAAACCAAAATAAATGAATGTGACTACATCAAACTAAAAAGCTTCTGTCAGCAAAAGAAACCATCAACAAAACAAAAAGGTAACCAACTGAATGGGAGAAGATATTTGCAAACAATACCTCCAATAAGAGGCTAGTATCTAAAATATGTGAAGAATTTATACAACTCAACAAGAAATAAAAGCAATCTGATTAAAACATGGGTAAACAACCTAAATAGAGAGTTTTCCAAAGACGACATCCAAATGGCAACAGATACATGAAAAAATGCTCAATTTTAGTAGCTATAAGAGAAATGCAAATCAAAACTGTGAGATATCACCTCATACCTGTGAAAATGGTTATTATCAATAAGACAAGAAATAAGAAGTGTTGGAGAGGATGTGGAGAAAAGGGAATCCTCATACACTGCTGGTGGGAATATGAATTTGTGCAGTCACTATGGAAAACAGTATGGAGTTTCCTCAAAAAATTAAGAATAAATCTACCATATGACCCAGAAATTCCTCTTCTGGGTATTTACCCAAAACATTTGAAAACTTATTCATAAAGATATATGTACCACTATGTTCATTGCAGCATTATTTACAATAACCAAGACATGGAAACAACACAAGGGTCCTCTGACAGATGTTTGGATAAAGAAGAAATGGTACATATACACATGGAATACTATTCAGCCATAAAAAAGATGAAATACTGCCGTTTGTGATAACATGGATGAATTTTGAGAGTATCGTGCTAAGTGAAATAAGTTAGATGGAAAAGGACAAGAACCAAATGGTTTCACTCATATGTGGGTTATAAAACAAAAAGCAACAAACAAACAAAACAAACAAATAAACTAAACACAAACTCATAGATACCAACAACAGAATGGTGGTTACCAGAGGGAAAGGGAGAGTGTGGGGAGGATAAGGAGAGTAAAGGGGGTCAAATACAAAGTGATGGAAGGAGACCACACTTCAGGTGGTGAGTATAGAGTATAGAGTATAGAGTATAGAGATGTCATATTATAAAGTTGTGCACCTGAAATTTATATAATGTTATTAACCAGTGTTACCCCAATGGATTTAATACAAAATTTTAAAAAAGAGATCCGACAGTTAAATACAATGCATAATCCTGGATTGGATCTTGGATTGGAAAATCTAATTGCTCAAGAACATTACTGGGACATTGGTGAAATTTGAATGTGTACTGAATATTAAATAATAGTATTGTATAAAAAAAATATGTCGTTTAAGTGCAGACACACCTTCAAGAGACAGGGCATCCTGTACGGGAAAATGGCTGGCCAAGGCTCCTGAGGAAAAAGGAGTGAATTCCCTCCAAATGGAGTCAAGAGCCTTGGCTGCTGACAGGGGAGAAACAGTCCTCAGTGAGGTTGAGCTTGGGGGCACCCCAAGGACATCACCAGGACACTGCACACCCTGAGAAGATGAGGTGGCTCCAGGAGTGGGCATGGAGACCCGTGCCTGTTCTGCTGGGCCCATAGCAGGGACTATTTTCTACCTGTATGAGATATAGCAAATGTCTCTTAGGTCTCCTAGCACTACTCTTAGATTATAAGGAACTCAGGGCCAAGACAGGCTATGAACAACAGTGACACCGCAATTCTTATTAAGGAACTATATTAGTTTACTAGGGCCACCATAACAAAGGACCACAGACTGGGTGGCTTAAACAACAGAATTTATTTTCTTAGTTCTGAGGGCTGGAAGTCCAAGACCAGAGTGTTAGCAGGGTTGGTTTCTCCAGAGACCTCTCTCCTTGGCTTGTAGATGGACATCTTCTCACTGTGTCTTCACTTCACGTGGTCTTCCCCTCTGTACGCGGCTGTGTCCTAATCAACTCTTCTCATAAGGACTCCAGTCATATGGGATCAAGGTCCACCCCAAAGACCTCAGTTTAACTTAATTGCCCTTTGAAATTACCTTATCTTCAAATACTTTCACATTCTGAGGTATTGGGGTTAGGACTTCAGCAGATGAATTTGGAGGGAACACAATTCAGCCCATAAGCCCATAACTTTTAAAATTTTTGTGATTGTAACTTTAGTATAAAGCCACGATGGTTACCATATACTCGTGCTGGGCATTTACAGGGCTCCTTATACATCACTTCACCTACACCTAATCTTCCAAGTTTACCTCTGAGGCAGGTAGCATTATTATCCATACTTCAGACATGAGGAAACTGAGGCACAGGGTGGTTAAGCAACATTCCTGGTTTGAACTCATGATTGAATGCAGGCCATCTGCTGCGCAAGCCTGCACTTCTCATTACTACTTCATTCTGCCTCTTCTCCTGGGTTTTTTACAGAAAGATGTGCAAGCTATTGAGAGAAAGAAGAAGATAAAGTCATCCACAATCTCACCCGTGTAGGCTTCACATATAGATTCAGATTATATTATACAGTTTTCCCATCCTGCTGTCCTTCGTAACATGGCTAATGTCTTTGGTGCTTCTTTGCTAGTGGCAGGGCCAAAGAAGAGCCACCGAGGCTTAAAAACTGTGCCTACAAAACGTCTCAGGGCATAGGACAATGTTAATGATATGGTGTTGGGTGTAAAAATCCTGTTCCTCAGCAATATGTGCAGTCTGAGCCTAAGTAAAAAAAAAAAAAAAAGATAATACCAGAATGCTAGTGATAGATCTCTGGCCAATAGAACGAGGAGTGATGCTAATTTTCCCCCGTGTCACCTATATTTATTTCCTAAGTTTTGCAAATGTGCTATAATGAGCATGTGGACAAAGCGACCTCTGTAAGCAGAAATGAGAACAACAAATGTCATAAGAGGCAAATTTAAACACCACGGACGCACAGCACCAGAGGTCCAGTTCTCTGATTTCGTCTCAGTTCTGGAAGTTTCTCCATATGCATTTGGAACGGAAAACAAAGGCAGCAGAGAGAGTCTGTGAGGAAATCTATCGGAAACAACATCCTGAGTGAGAAAAGCAACAAAAGAACTACCTCCCTAAAAGCAGCCTAAAGCGGCCATTCAAATAGTAAAAATGACGCAGGGGTTTGAAAACAAAGTCCCAGCTTTCAGTGGGGGTTTCCTGAGCCAGCGAAAACAGCAAGTGTGGAAGAGGAAGTCTCTGCTCCCCAGTGTCCCCACGGGCCCTGCAATTGCCACCTATGCCAAGACCTTGGAGAGCCCAGAGATCTGCATCTTGTCACCCCAAGTGCAGGCTCAGCCGCGTGGCCCCGGTGCCCCAGTAAAGCCAGATTGCTGCTCTGCTTCTCTCCCAGTGGCCTGGCGAGCCATTACCACGCTTTCCTTTCAGGGAGCAGGGTGGCACTTGGATGGGGACCCATGGCAGGACGGACGGTGTGGGGGGCTGGGCATGTGACCCACCTCGGGCCACCTGCTTCCTGCCGGGCTGTGCAGCCAGGAGCCAGCCAGGCAGACACAATGGGCAGGACCCACGTCAGATTTGTAGGGAAGAAAATTACTCTTTGTGGACCAAGAGATTGGGACAGGATATCTATAACTGTTTTAAGAAAAGCCCAATCTGCAGCCCCTCCCTCCCCAAGCACTTCCGAAATGTCGCACAACAGGCCAGGCTCTTTAAATATCCAAACCCAGAATAAATGTGCAGGCAACATTCCCCCCCAGTAACCGAGTCCACAGGCTGCCAGCTGAGTCAGAGTCTGGAATTGTCAGAGCTGGAGAGGGCCTTGCAGATCAACAAGTTCAGGCTGAAACCCGGACGCCAGAGCTTGGCTTTCGCCCTGCGTGTACCTCACATCTCCCAGGGGATCCCTGCCCCGGACCAGACCCCCCGGGTGCTCTGAGCCACTGCACCACCCTGCCTTCCCCAATTGTGCCACCCTGCGCTTTTAAATGAGATGCAGAGTTTGGAAGTGAAAGGACTTGGCTTAAATGACACAACCTCTTCCTGGCGGAGCCAGAGCTAAAACCTGGCGCCCAGACTCCCAGGCCCCGGCTCTCTCCCTGGACCATGTGGACACTTGTGGGCTGTCCAGGATAGTGGTTGCTCTGGATTAAAAGTTGCAGGATGTGCTTTCAGATCCTTACAAATTGGTTTAGACAGGCATTTCTCTTAAGACTTTTGGATTTCTACCTAGTTGGACTATATCTATGGTTTGTTTTTGTTCTTTAAGAAATTTGGTTTTTTAAGAAATTGGGGGGCCCTCTGGTTGCATATAGCTTCTTCCAGACCTCAAGATGTGAAACTGATACCAGCAGAGCTGATCTGGTTGAAGTGGGGACAAGGGCCCAAAGCTCCCTCACCCATAGCCCCGAGTCCCCCTGAATCCTCGTGCCCTAGAGACATATCCTGGGACTCAGGGATGTGAGCGATGGTTGACAAAGCACTGGACCAGTTAGGATCTTGTGGATTCACATACCTGGGAATCCTGGATTTACCACAATGTGAGTCTGGATAACGGAGGGAACATTCCCAGGGCTCTACTCAGTCCCTCACTACAGTCTAGTAGTAAATGAGGATGAGAAGAGACCTGACAGACAGACATGAATTTAAATGCAACCAGAGGGTAACGGCGAAATAATCGTTCATTCTTTCATTCACCCAGGAAAAATTTACTGAGCTCTTACTACGTGCCAGCCCCAGGGGTGGGCACAGTAAATTATATACAGAAAAGTGATTCATGGTCTTTATCCTGAAGGAGGTTTGTGTTAGGACACAAAGTCTGACATATAAATTCAAAAAAAATTGCAAACACTTCAGGTACAATTTTTTTTCAGAAATTCATGAACAAGAGCTACCCTTTCCAGCAAGGATAATCCTCAAAGGCTTCATGGAAGAGGTGGCATTTGAAGAATAGTATAGTTTTGACAGATGGAACTGGGAGAGGAGGGCACTTCAGAATGAAGAAGCAGCATGTGCAAAGGTCCAGAAACCCTCTGGTCACACACGTTGTACAACTCCAGAAAGAACATTCACAGAGTTTATCAAGTAAGGGGCGCCCCCTAACATCAAATACATATCTACCCTGCCTGTTGCAGACCACAGATGTATTCAGGAAATAGTGAGCTGGACTAGATAGTGGGAGGAATCTGTATGGAGCAATAGAGACAGATTAGGAGGAAAGGTAGGTTGGAACCAGAGTGTGGAAAGTCTGGACACCAGGCAGGGTGCTTTGACTCCACTCTGTACATAGTGGGCAGTCGCTAAGGGTTTTTGAGCAGATGAGTGACAACAGATGAAGTTACAGGAAGCTGAGGCTAGCAGATAAGAGGGTGAAATGAAAGGTGTTGGGGGTGGGGGTAGGAGAAGAAGGCTGGAACAGTGGTAGAAAGTTACTGCCACAGTAAAAGGGACAAGTGATGGGACCAACTGTGGGTGGAGGCAGTAGGGTTGGAAAACAAGAGATTGATGCAAGAGATAACAATGTCCCAAGAAAACCAGCCAGGGTTGGCAAACCACTGACTTCAGAAGTCAAGGGAGCAGAACGTCAGAGGGGACAGCAGGCCTGGTGTGGGTGCCTAGGGAAGCCGTGGGTTACTTTTCACAGTGAGGGAAGACAGCAGCCATGGCTGGGCTGGGTGGGCACATGGGAAATTTGAGTACAAGCCTGGAAGGTTGGGGCATTGGAGAGTGAGTCAGTTCAAAGGACCAGCTCAACCCCAGAGCAAGGCCTCCCCGCATCCTTGCGCAAGTATCACTGTGAACCTGGCTGACTTTAGGTGAGGGTTATCCATTCCAGTAACACCTGCACTGCCCTGCTTCCAACTGATTCTTTAGCCTGGTCTTCTCCTTGGGGAGCACAGGGCTCCCAGGTGAGGAAAACTGAAAATGAGACTTCTTTATGGCTAATCTGGACAACAATCAGAAGAGCGAGAAAGGGGACTAACCCGGCCCATATTTTCCAGCTGAGCCGTGCTTGTCAGAGTAAACAGCAACTAAAATAATCACAGTTCCTTGCCACTTGGAATATTATTATCTGAACAGTTGGTGGATAGGAACTGTTTTTAAAACGAGCTATCAAAACAAACCCAGGGAGAACATCTGTGAGGCCCAGGCCTGTGTCGCTGAGGAAGGAAACTGGTAACCCATCCGCCTCTCCATCAGGTGTCCTCCTGCCAAGGGGAAGGTCCCAAAGCTCACCCAGGGTGGGGTAGCCCCAGGTGGGAGGAGGCAGAGCTGAGTGAGGGAGGGGCTGGCCTGCAAACAGGCTCTGAGCAAGATGCAGAAATACTTCTGACAACAATGAGCTTGGACTGAGAGCCAGCGAGAACGGAGGGGGTGGGGGTGGGGGGAAGGCCTGGCGGCCCCTGGGCTGGTGCAGTCACTTTAGACCCTGAGTAAATCTTGAATGAAAACCTCAGATGTTATTTATAGCTGTTGATTGAAATCTGTGTTATTTATTATGATGTTTATAAAAATAAATTGTAGGTGGCCTTTCCTCCTCTCCTTTCCAGCCCGAGGTAGAGAGGTTCTTATGTGTAGACTTCTCCACTTTGTTTAGCTTATTTTCCTTTTCAAAAAAATTTAACTAATGAGGGCAGGAATAACAAATGTTTATTATTTAAACATTGGATGAGGCCGAGGCACCTGAAATTCCTGGAGGAAAAGGGCGCAGAAGTAGGTGGTGGGGGCTGTGTCCTGCAGCCCCCTGCCCCTTCTTTTCTTCGAGCTGACCTGGGGCAGGGAACAGCTTTCAAAACAAAATTCTTTAGACTGTCTTACAGGGGTTCTGTCTGTGGTTTTGTGTGTGGTGATTTTTTTTCAGAGCAGAGAAAGGATTTCCACAGGCAGAATTACTTCCTTTCCTGTGTTCTACGCCTCTCATTCCCTAAATAAAACTTATAAATGACTCCCCACTTTTTTTCTCGGTCCCCCCATTGTGTTGGTCATTCCTGTGAAAAAAAATCTCACCCTAGGATTTAAGAATCAGGGAGCAGGTCAAAAGTTTGGAGTGATGAGTTCAATTAAGGGAGAGTGTGGTGAATATTGGAGACCTCTCTTGGCTGCAGACCCCAGGCCCCATTATCCAATCAATTTTATTAGTAGTACATAGAATATTTTAATCTTAGAAACAAAAACTGCCCGTGTGTGATGTGCCAACTGCACATTCTTTGGGAATGCTGGACCTATGTAAGTTAAGAACCCTGTTTATTGTATAAAGCCATGGAGATTTAAGGGGTTGTGTTTTCCAACAGCAGCTAGCCTTGATTACCTGAACACGGTTCTTTGGTCTGGAAAGGGACACCCAGTCCAACAGTGACCGAAACTTGGGCAAGCGAACTATAATCCTAGACTCAGAGTCCACGCCCATGGCTCCTGAAACCCTCTTCTCCCTCTGCCCCACTTGGGTGCTGACCCGCGTCTCAGCCTGGCCTCTCTGGTTGCTCTCTCTTCCCTTCTCCCAGCCTTGAGAAACCCCAGGCTGAGGGGTTCCTGGGCCCTGGCAAGGACAGAAGGCCGAGGAAGAAGGAAAGGCCCACGGCGATTTCCTCTCTGTGAGGCTTTCGCTGTTTGGGGTCTGCCTGGCTGAGTACAAGGAAAATCTCATCGTTCAGCAAGCACAGACTCTAGGTGTGCCTTGAAAGGACCAAGGTGACTGTGCCACCTTAAGGAAATGTTGCCAAAGTGGGAAGGGACTTGAGGACTCTCTGTGGGAAACTCAGAGATTGAGCTGGATAGAAATGCAGAAAGAAAGAGAAGTCAGAGGAAAGCCAGGAGAGACAGTGGTTCTGTTTTGGGACAGGAAGGAACAGAGTGGAGGGCAGTTCTAGGCAGGCATAGAGTGGCTAAGCAAAAGAGGGGCCAAAGGAGAAGATAAAAAGAGGGCTCCATAACCTTCTGGTGCTGAACAGAATCTTTGCCAGAAAAAGCTCAGAAAACGGTGTCTGGAAGATGATTCTCCTTAAGAAAACCAGGAGCTCTGCACTGACACTGGCACAGCCTGGAGCGATGGGGTTCTGGAGAGAGAGAAACCCAAGTCCAAATGCTGTTGCTACTACTACTGAGCAAGGGCTCTGAGTAGAGGGATGAGGAAGAAGTTTTGAATGCATTAGGCCATTTAAGGGAAGCCAGGAAATTGGGGAAAATATAAGATGATGTCTTTATTTCCACCTCTTGGGGGGGGGGGCATGGTTGTAAGAATTTCCTACCAAATTGATCAAAGGACTAAATTGAACATGGGACAATGACAAGCAACAACATGGATGAATTTCACAGCCATAATGTTGAGTGAAAGAAGCCAGACACAACTGAGTACATAGGATATGATTCCATTTATAAGAAGTTCAAAAGCAGGCAAATGAAAACCAATCTATGGGGACAGAGGTCAGAAGAGTGGTCACCACTGGGATACTGACGGGGAGGTGCCACGAGGGAGATCCTGGGTGCTAGAATGTTCCATGTTTTGGCCTAGAGGTTGGTTACACAAAGTATGATGTGTAAAAAGTCATTGAGCTATGCAAGTAAGACCTATGCACGTCACTGCATGTCAGTATACATCAAAAAAATGGTTTTAAAGTGGAATGATATAAGTATATTCACTTCCTATTGTTGCTATAACAAATTACCACAAACTGAGTGTCTTAAAACAACACGAATTTGTTCTTCCAGGTGGTAGAAGTTTACCATCAAAGTGTCAGCAGAGTTGAGTTCCTTCTGGAGGCTTCAGGGTAGAATCCATTTCCCTGCCTGTTTCAGCTTCTAGAAGCCATGTGCATTCCTTGGCTCATGGCCCCTTCTCAAATCACTCCAACGTCTTGCTTCTGGCATCACGTCTCCTAGTACTGTGTCTTTGCCCCTCCTGTCTCCTTGTAAGAACCCTTGTGATAACTTTGGGCCCACCCAAATAATCCAGGAGGATCTCTCATCTCAAAATCCTTGATTTAATCACATCTGCCAAGTCTCTTTTGCCATGTAAGGTACCATGTTCACAATTCTGGACATGAGGACCTCTTGTGGACAGCGTACACTTTCCAGATCAAATCAGAGTCATACATGTATTAAGATAATTAAGGCTAGCTGCTGTTGGAACAAACAAATCCCCAAATTTCCATGGCTGTAGATGATAAACAGAGGTTCTTAATCTAGGTCCTGCATCCCCAGAGCATCCTTAGGAAGAACCCAGTGGATCTGCGAACTCTAATAGGAAAAATTACATCTTTGTTTTTTCTAAACTTAGCACTTTCTTCAATAATAACTGTAGTTAACAAATCACATTAGTATTGACAGTACCTGTAATGTTATCACCAAGGGAAATCAAAGATAGTCTCACATCAAGTTACAGTTGCTGCATCTACCGTGTTTCCCTGAAAATGAGACAGGGTCTTATATTAATTTTTGCTCCAAAAGATGCATTAGGGCTTATTTTCAGGGGATGTCTTATTTTTTCATGTTCAACAATCTGCATTTATTCATGTACAACAATCTACATTTATTCATCTATTCATGCACAAAATCTACATTTATTCATGTACAGCCATGTCATCTTCTTCTGGAACATCGTCATAACTCTCCAAACCCCGAATTCTAGCTTGAATTTCTTGCGACTCCATTTCCTGTAGCACCATTAGCCCCAATCTCTCAAGTCCAGCAATAGAGCTCTCCTTAAATGAGCACGTCTTGTCCATGTATCCTGCTCGTAGTGCATTGGCAACACAGCTGTCAGGCCAGGCTTCACAAAGTTTCCACGCTGATTTCTCTCCCTTCTATTTTCAATGTAATCATTGATTTCCATGTGCAAATGGTCCTAGACTGGCTTGTTTGTTGCAATATCAAGAGTCTGAAGATAGGCAGTCATTCCTGCAGGAATCATTATTCTTCTCTCTGCAATGAAGTTCCTGTCTTTAGTGCGGTGAGTGCTGGCTGAATCCCAGACTAGCAGACCTCTTTCGCCACCTCGCAAAACAAGTGGCTGCAATAAATCGACCCACTTCCTTATAACTGCTTGCGTGCACCAGGCTTTTTCGGTTTCAAGAACATAAATGCCTGAAACATGTTCAACCTTATCTTTCTTTCCCTTAGTGATGACTAAAGGTGGGGCTTTCTTTTCATCCAGACAAATTGCCAAAATACAGGTAGCACATGCACTTTCGTAACCAATGGAGGGAACGTAGATTGATGAGGCACCTTTCTTATCGTCGTTTGAGATCCTTGGCCCATCAACACTGCAGTTTTGTCCACAGCAATCATGTTGGAGAGCTGGTATTTAGAAAAGTCAATGCCATCAACAAAGGACTTCAATGCAAGTGCACGTTTAATAACTTCAGTAGCTTCCAGCTTGAACAGTGCTGTCGATCTTCTTAGAGACAGTTGATATCGCTGAAGGAATCATCCAGCCAGTGTTGTGATACTTAGAATTCTTCTGGGGATATTTCTAACTGGGGTGCCATTGCAAGGGCAAATGCTTGAATATCAGCCCTGCATACAACCAAAGCCTTTGCTCTCCTGTCAGCAATCCATTCACAGATGATGTCTTCCAGCTCAGGAAATAATGGTTGCCCACCTGATCCACACGTGCGCTTCTTAGCATTTCCCTCGTCCACCTGTTGACTGAGGTTATGGTACTCTACTCGTCATTTTCAGACCATTTGGAGATCCAACTTCTCTTTGCAGAAAGCCGTAAGATTCATGCCCCGGGAGTCCTCCACGATTCCTTTCTAGTACTCGATGGAATCCTCTTTCTTTTTGCACTCATCTTGTCTGGGGGTCAAAATATTACTCCCTTTAAATCTACCATTAAATCAAGTGTTAATTGAAGACTTACAAGACAGGAGTGGCAACAAAAATGATGACAGTTAAGAATGATGGTCCACACAAAAGCGACGAAAAGTTGAAGGCACCTAAATCCAGAAAACGTTTCTTTATTTCACACGAGTGCATTAAGTACATCCGTTACAACACGACATAGTGAATTATGAAGGTTCGTATTAGACGCAACCACATCCTTTCTTTATCAGTGCGCATGTTATTCCTGCGTTGTGTCTGTACTCCGATTGGTCATTCGGCAATAAGTCTCTAGTTCATCTGTTTACACACGTGTTTACCTCTCGTCCAAAGGCTCCCCCTTTGGAAATATTTAATTATAATTTACATTATCATTTATTTTAAGTATTAATGTCAATAATATTATTTATTTATATTTAATTATATATTAATATTATTATTACTATGTAATTCAATACATCTGTTGTGTGTTGCAACAGACGTACTAAATGCGCCTGTCAGGCTGACGATCTTAACTGGGGCTTATTTTGGGGATAGGGCTTATATTATGAGCATCCTAAAAAAATCATGCTAGGGTTTATTTTCTGGTTAGGTCTTATTTATTCGGGGAAATATGGTATATCAAAATATTATTTATACTTGTAACTACTTCAAAGGTATGGTGGTTATTGAACCTTCCCCTATAGCTTATTATTTAACAGTGGGTTAATAAAGAGGTATATATATTAAATTATCATGATTTTCATATTTTAATTAGTGTATTTGAGTATAAATTTTCATCTAGTATCCTATTTTATCTGTCTAAAAACATTTCTGAGGAAAAAGCCTATAGGCTTCATCAAATTGACAAAGTGGTCCAGGACACATACACATACACACACAAAACAGGTTAAAAAAACCTTTGAAATGTGGGTTTCCCTTTTGCTCCTATAAGCTTTGAAGCAGTCTGGGTGGCCCTCCTGTGTTGTAGCTACCCCATCTGGAACACATGACCTCAGGGTGACCCCACAGTTCCCCCAGCCTCTCTGAAGGAAGTGAGGATTTCTTTTTCAGACCACAATTTTGGGGCAGAGGTTCTCTCAATTAACCAGGAAATTATTTATGTAACACACATCCAATTAATAATTTAGGTGACAAAGCTACTTTTTTATGTTTCTTCAGGGTGTGAGAACCAGGATGACAGAGGCACATAGTCTAAATGCTTAACTAGCTTCTTTACTCTTCTAAACAAATTTTAATTCTATCCTTATTTATCCCCCAGGCCAGGCTAGACCTCCTCACTTTTTTCTCCCTGACTATGAAGAAAGCAAGATTCCAGCTTGTTGCTACTCCAGCTCTGCAGTTGTTGCTGTTTTTCTCTGGCTCTTACTGGAAAATTCAGTTGGGATACCCTGACACCTGGGTACTATACACTCAGGCCCCCCACCCACAGCCTTCTCCCTAGACCAGCTTCCTTCTCTCTGGTACACAGCCCTTGGGGTGTTTGCTTGTACTTTAGATTTTCCTAACTGACTTGCCCCTAGCCTACCGTTGACCTCATTCTTGGCTACCCTACAGCTCTTGCACTGTGACTCAGACCTTACCTTCCATACTCTATCCAGAGAGTATACTCTTCTATACTCAGCCTTCCACTCTCTCCCATCTCACCTGGATGTCAGCCCTCCACCCACACTTTCTGCCTCATTCCTCCACCTTTGACCCCAAGACACCTTACCTTAGAGGAGGTGGTCCTGCCTCATCCACGTATGGCTGCCTATTCGTTTGAGGGTGGGGGGGGAGTGGAGACTCCCCCAGGCCATGCATCCTTCTCATCTTTGACATCTTTTTCCTGGTTCTCCTTTCTTATAAAGGCCTGTGGTCATTCAACAGAACTAGTTCTCACTCACAACTGTTGGCTCCAGGATCCCAATCGTTTGGGCCATTCTGCTTTGTCCAAATTACCATCTTCTTCCCTTTTTTCTCTCTGTGAGAATGCTGTACCTAATGCCCCATGGGGAGTGTGCAGAGGTTCACGGAGCCGGCCCCCAACATTTGCGACCTTGGAGGTGTCACATGCATCTAGGATTCTTAGATGGATACTGGATGTCCGGCTACCTCACATCAGGTCACCTGGCCATTGCCCCCCCCCTTTGTGAGCATAGGGAGCACCTGCTTCTCTGAGATCTCACTGATGGAATCCTGGGCTCCCCCTCCTGGTTCCACCCACCCTGTGGTGCTGCCATGCGACCATCTATGAGGTGACTACTGCTCACGAGATTTATTGCCTCTAAACCCAGCTGAAAATCCCTGCCTAACAGCTGCTCTGGTACCTGAAGATGGATGTGCTCTGGAAACAGAGCTGCCAGCACACATCTCCCCAGTCTATTTTTCACCTGCTCCCCAGTGACCAACCTGTGGAATGTGCTGACAATGCATTTGTTAGCACACTTGAAAATTCCCAGATTTTGAGCCAATCGTGTTCCTTCCTTTCCTCACAGGAGGCTGTGTGACTTCCCCATCTGGATATTTTCCATGACTTCGTTGCACTTTTTCTGTGTCTCAGTCGTGAAAAGTAAAGCCAGAGGCAGGGATGTGAATACACCATAGGCCTCCAGGCTTCTCAGGTCAGCAGGGTGCACGCCTCAACAGGGAAGCTGAAAGTCCGTGAGTCTCAACATGCTCACCATGCCCGAAAATGCAAGAAGGAGGGTATTGATTTCCTAGGGCTGATTAACGTAGTGCCATAATCTAGATGGCTTGAAACCACAAAAGTTGTCTCACAGTTCTGGAGGCTAGAAGTCTGAAATCAAGGTATGCATGGGGTTGATTCCTTTTTGGAGTTTTAGGGAGAAGTGGTTCCATGATTCTCTTGTAGCCTCTGGTGGTTGTCTTAGGTGTTCCGTGACTGGTAGCAGCAGCACCCCATCCCCACCTCCATCATCATGGGACATCCTCCTTGTGTGTCTCTGTGTCCAAACTTCACTCTTTTTATAATAACACCTGTCATACTGATTTAGGGTCACCTTAATGACAGCATCTTACTTGATAACATCTGCAAAGACTCTATTTCCAAATAAGGTCACATTCACTGACTGTGGAGAGATATAAATTTGGGGGGAACACTATAACACTCTTCCACTCAGTATAGGTAGGAAGGGAAGGAGGGGAGGAAAGACAGAGAGAGAGAGAGAAGTGGGGGAAGCACGAGGAGAAAGGCAGAAAAAAACGAGACCAAGATGACCAAAAGACCAAAATGGCAAGGCAAAGGAAAGAAAATACAGGATAGGAAAAAAATGTCGAAGTAGAAAGGCAACTCACATTTATTCCATTTTACTAATTTCTGAAAGTATGATAGGAACCTCTATTCATTCATCACTGTTTTGAAGCATTTCTTACATGCCAGGCACTATTGTAAGCACTGGTCACAAGACAGAGTAAATCCAAGGATAACTCCTGCCCCTTATGCATATATGTTGGGTCCCTTCATTCTCATGAGCTCTGATGGGACTGGAGAAGGTTGCTGAGTTGCTCAAGGTCCTGTGGCCAGTAAGTGGTCGAGGAGGCATTCAGATGAGGGCTGCCTGGCTTTGCCTTCATGCCCCGGAGAAAAGGCAAGCCCGTGCTCTGAGAGGGTCATGGTAGAAAGTGCTCAATGTTCTCGCATCTGCTCCAGTGGCCTCTCAGTTGCATCTCTGGCAAAGCTGCTGCTGGAATGGCAGCAGCTTGTGGGCGATGTCTTCTTATTGGCATCACTTGGGTCCCTCCTGAAACCAAGAGACAGAGCCCAGACCTGGCTTGTGGAGCTAGCTTTGGGGTTTGAGGGTGGCTGAGCATGTCAGAGGGATGGATGCACATCCTTCCCCTCACTCCAGGCCTCTGCTCTCCGCACCACCTAGCACTACCAGCACCCTGCGTCCAGATCTCTAAGCTTGAGCCAAGAAGCAGGAGAAACACATGGCAATGGTTGAGACCTGTCCCAACTCCCTCAAGCCCTGTGCCATCCACCCTTCAAGCTGACTCTACGTTGACCCCTTGCCGCTGCAGACTCCTGGCTGTCTCCACCCTGCTGCCCATCTTAGCCCTCTGGTGGGCTGTTTCACGGAGTTTGCAACAAAGGCTCCCTGCCCAGCCCCAGGCATCAGTCTCCGTGGTCTCTGCTTCCTTCCTGGGCTTCCTCTCATCATTGCTGAGACATTTTATTGTCTCTGGGGCCCTACTGTCCCTTCCCTGAGTTTGCAATACCTAACAACCACTCAAGATGGGTTTGGTCCTGCTGCCCCTCAGAACCTCTGATTTAACAACATTGAATGCATCTCCTTTCCCTGGACCTGCTGCTCCGGTGTTCAGCACCTGGTGAGTGGCCCAGATCCCTCCTGAGGCCAAGCCAGGAGCCTGAGTGTTATCCCTTGACTCCTGCCTTCCCCACTTCCCACAGCTGCTCTAGCAGGAGCCCTGCCTTCTGATGTCTCCCCATCTCCACTGCCCCTCACACCAGACAGCCCAAGTGGCATATTGCCCCGACTCCCACAGTCACCTCCTAATCACTGCCCCTCCAGCCCTTCCCCATATGGTATCCAGGATGAGATTTTGGAAATAAATGTCTGGTTATTTCATACTAACCAACTCTTATATATTCTGAGACCTTAAAAACTTTTTTCTAGGCTTCCTTCTGCCAACACATTTTTCTGGGTCTGGCTCCAGCCTACCTGGTAAAGCCTTGAGCCCTGTACTCCTCTACAAGCTATGCCCACACTCATGCACACCATTGTACACTTATGTGCACATGCGTATACACACAAACACATGCATGCACACGTGTGCCCATCTATTCCTTCACATACGCAATTATTTACAGGGTGCCAACAATTTGCACTTGGTGTACAACACTGACACTTGACATTTCTTAAACATGTCACATACATGTTTGCTGTGCTTTTCCTCCTATTACTCCCTCTGCTGTGAGTAACAAAGTGTCTTCTTCCCTTTCCATCTCATATGGTCCTATCCGCTTTCTTCAAGACTTGGCCCAACAGCGCCTCCTTTGTGACACCTTCCCAGGTGAAGTGAATTCCCTGACGTGCCCCTTACTCTCCTGCCCAGGGTGGAAATGACAGCCCTGCGGGTAGGGGAGGGAATCACTGATTTTGTAATCCCATGGCCAGATCAGGGGCTCAGCACACTTACTGCATGAGCAAGTGGACAGATGTCACACAGTGTCCTGAGCACTCTCAAGGCTTCTGTGTCACCCCCAGGAAGCCTCAGCCCCCAGAGCCACCAAGCTTGTGCACTGCCAGAGGTGGCATGGCCTTGCCCAACAGGCTCCAGCAGAGCCAGGTGACATCCCCAGGAAAGGAGGAGCAGCTTTGTCTCCCACCATTGAAACTTGCGATTCAACTGTTACATACCCAGACAAAGCTGACTTTCTTCCTAACATCCCTTACACTTGGAGAAATGGAGAGAAAATCAAAGGTAGGCCCCTGATGTGGGCATCACTAAAGCCCAACCTACCCTCTGAAGCCACATTTGTCCCTGCCTGGCCCAATTCTCCCAGGGTCCAGGTTGTAGGGCTCAGTAGTGAGTAACTGGACTTCCCTGGGGTGGGGGGAAAGCATCAGAGCACAGGACATTCTCAATTCCTGCCTGGAGTGTTCACACTTTCCCACTTTCCCTCCTGGAAGCAGGATTACTGTTCAATGTTTAGGGACTACTATTTCTCGGAAGAGTCTAGCTTAGCTTAGAGGGGTTTTGTGTTTGTTTGGGGTTTTTTTTCTTCCACTTTAATGAACCAAGTATTTGGGAAATTAGCTCACAGAGTCATGCCACCAACACCAAATTGGAGCCATCTGTACAGATAAAACAGTTAGGAGCTTTTGTGCTCCAGCAGGCCGAGATGTGTGGCTCATTCAGTCTTAGAGGACTCACTTTATCCCCGAGTTTCTTTTTTTTCCCCTAACACAGAAGACGCCTCAGTCAGTGCGTAGGAAACAGGAAGGAACCCGTTGTTTTAAATAGCAGACAGCAGAGAATTGACTCATTATGGTCTGTTCATTCAGCAAGTGACAGCCAGAAGGCAGCCCGCTCAGCCCCCACATTCCCAAGAGGCGGGTCAAGGGGCACGGCCAGGATTTTCTCACAGAGTCTGGAAGAATCCAGTACAAAGCCTTTCGAAGGGAATTTGGTGAAGCCCGAGGTTTCTATCTTGTGAGGAACCTTATGACATTAATGTCTTTGAGAGAGAGAGAGAGAGAGAGAAGCAAAAGCTCCAGTAAAAACCCACAAGAATACCTGAAAGTCAGACAACGTCCTCTGTTTCCCTTCCCTATCCTGATTTACTCCAAGTAGGGCAAACACACTTTCAAGCCTCCTTTTTCTTACCTTGGCAACAGTCTATTTTCACTTTTCTGGGCTTAAGAGTCATTGCCTCAGGGCTATGAGGCAGCAGGAAGGGGTGACCTCTGCTGGGATAGAGGACCCCTCGTTCTTGCAGGAAAGGTGGCCTCACAAGGCAATTGGGCCCAGGAGCCCAAGGGTTAATCTGCCTGAAATCCATCATTGTGACAGCGAAGCACACAAATTAGTCCTGCTCAAAGCTGTCCTGACCTCTGAATTTAATTTTTTTTAAGCGTGTTTTGTTGTTTTTGATGCTCAGATTGGAATCCACGTGTCATGATGGAACCTAAGGGAGATGGGCGTGTATGGCCTTCACGTCCTGCAGCTCACTTCCGCCCTCCGTTGTTCTGTGTCTTCTTGTCCAAGCAGACTCGCGGGACCTGGATTCCAACAGAAGATCCTGGGGGCCTTGAAGCTGAGCTGCCTAAGTTCCCCTCCAAGCCTCTCCAGCTGTGACACCACATCCTCATGGCTCATGTGGCCTCCTCACTGTGTCCTTCCGTGCTGATCCCCCAGGAAGGGCCCTGAGGGTTGGGCTTCTCAACCCAGGCAGTCTTTCATAGCTTATGGAGACCATTTGAACTCATATTTTAACCCAAAACTGATGGTGACTCCTGTCACCAACAGGAGAGATCTAAACGTCCTCTTTGGATCATTAACATTACTCCAAGTGTTAGTATCACCCTGGAGACTAAAGACAGCAGAGTGTGTAGCATCTTCAAGTGGGAACTTTACCTTGCCATTTCCTCTTTCTAGAACATGCCAAATGATCTGGATTCTCAATATACTCAGGAGGTGAGCTGAAATTCTGGAGACTGAGAATGGGGAAAACCTTCCACTTTTCCATGTTCCTCAAAGCCATTTTGTATACCTACAGGTGTCAGTATAAGCCAAAGAATAAGTCTCATCACGGATGAGAAGTTAGAGTAACCATATAATTTATTGTCTAACTCTGGACATTGTTGAAAGTGAAAAGGAAAGCTATTAATAATTATGCCAAACGGCAAGTGTAGATGGTGACTGTCTCAGGAAAACTGGGACAAATGGTCACCCTATGAACTGTTAGCTCTAAATTGGAGCTGGCTCCAATGTTGGGCATCCATTTGGGTTTCTTAATATTAATACAATACCCAAATGACCCTAGATCCAATAGGGTGGAGGGGGTTGAGGAGGGTAAAGAAGGAGCTATCAGAAATCATGGCTGACTGAAGAAGGCCACATGGGGGCAGGGAGTGGGGAGAAAGGAGATTAGTTCATCCCAGAAAAAGGTGGCTCTGCTACAGACTTGAAGAAAAACAGGTTCCTTTTCTTGTCTGAGCTGCTCTCTGCAAAATAACTGAGTTCTGCCAACTTCCTCTCCAGCTGCAAAAGACAGCAGAATCCTGAGTCTTGAGGTTCAAACTCCAAGCCCACTCTCTTCACTCAGCCTCTGTGAAGTCCATCGAAAGATAGACTCACATCTGCAACACTCACTTGTCCTTGGCTTTCTGTCAAAAGGTCCAGGCACATGGTGTCCTTCTTCATTTTTTCTAACAGACACAGTGACAGATCCACTGCTTTCCATCCTTTCCCCACCCAGAGCAAGGCTAGAGGATCAGATACCATCTCTTTCTAGGCCCCCCCCATTCAACCCAACCCTCCAGTTTTTTAAAGAAAAGTCCCTCTATTTTCAGAGGCAAAATTATCTAAGGTAATTATATTTTAACTTCTCTCTCCTCCGACGCCAAAGAATCAAAAAAATTTTAACTATTTGATGGAAACTTTTTCATTCACTTAGAAAAGGTTATTCCCTTCTAGGGTAGAAACACTCAGCTGACCTACAAAATAGTATTCCATGACACATCTTATCCTCAACTTCTAGGCAAAAATTATACTGAAATTTCATTGAAATGATCCAAATGGTTGCAAAAATAAAATGATTCTTCCAGAAACATGGTAAACTGAGTAGAGAATCCAAGGAAACTCCTTTATAGATGACAATATGTTACTTGAAAGGAAAAAATGTCCTGTGTGTAACAAGAAACAAAGAACAATATATTTTATATTCTCATATAAATTCTGTAAATTCTTTAAATTACAATTTATAATCAGTTTTTCTTTGTAGTAATTTCTCTCATGTCACTGTTTCATTTTCCCTGGGTAAAATTATCATTGGTGGTGGTTAACACAGACTGGGATCTCCCAAAATTCAAGGAATTTTCTTTGTTTTATATGTTTGTTTACAGAAAGGTATTCTAAAATTATTTGATAAATATATAAATAAAAAGTTATACCAAGCATCAAATTATGGCAATAAATATAAATGGTTTACATTTCTCCAAAGTCTCAAGTTAAATTGAAAAGCAAAATCTAAAATTTTTCTGCTTATAATATTATATCTAAAACAAAATAAATAGCCCAAAAATGTTTTTAAAAGATTCTGGTAGTCAAAAATAAAAAGAAACACAAATAAAGGAGAATTGGCAATATTAATATAGCAGAAGAACTAGAGTTTAAGACGAATTGTTATCTCAAAATAACAATTTTATATTGTCAAAGGTAAATTTAATTTGCCAGAGAATTACTTATTTTTGTGGGGTTTTATTTATATGTTTGTTTGAAGGTGTGCCAACGAGCCATTTTGGGATTTATTTATTCAATCCATAACTTTCTGAGCAAAATAATCTGAATATATTTTGACCAAATATGGCAACAAATCTCTTAATATAAAAAATCTAGAAGTACATAAAATATTGACAGAAACACAATTGCCTTAAGATGTTTTAATGGATCTGTGATGTACTGTAGCAGATGAGGTAAAATAAAAAGTAGAAAATTTGAACAATCATGATAATGAATAATGATAATTAATTAGGTTTATGGTATAGACTGATGGTTTCACAGATATATACTTATCTCCAAACTCATTGTGAGTACATTAAATGTATTTAATGTATGTCAATCATACATTTTGTATGTCATACTTCAATAAAGTGTTTTTTTTTAATGAAGGAAAGAAGAAACAAAGAAGTAAGGAACTAATGAAATGAATAATAACCAATTCAATTGGGAGACATAAATCCAATCATATAATAATTACATCACATGTAAATGTACTAAATATTCCAATTAAGGGTTGGAATTTAACAGAGTGAACACAAAAGCAAGATAAAAATATATGCTGTTAAGTATAAAGACACAGACAGTTTGAAAGTAAAAGGGTGGGAAGAAAACATACTTTGGAAATGCTAAGGATGGGAGAGTTGGTGTGGCTATATGATTATCAAAGTAGACCTTAAGTCAAAGAGTATTATTAGAGATAAAGAGGGTCACTTTCTAATAATAAAAGGATTAATTCATTAAAAAGACATGTGCCTGCAAATCATAATATCTTCAAAAATACATTTTAAAAATCAAAAGAACTAAAGGAAGAAATAGACAAAGCCACAACATAGTAAAAGATTTTTTAAATCCTTCATTCTTAACTGATATGAAAATAAATACTAGTGAAAAATGTAGATGATTTGAACAACTTAATCTGCTTCACCTAATTAACATTTACAGAACACAACTCTCAACTTTTAAGTGTATATTAGTTTTAGGTTGTACATGAAACGTTCACCAAAATGTCATAGGCTGGGTGGTAAAATGTCTCCACAAAAATCAAAGGATTGAAATAATAGTATTTTCTGACCACAATGGTATCATACTGAAATATTTCGTGGCTCCTGAAAACACAAAATGCACATTCTTCTCGAGTTGACGTGAAGTAGTTTTAAAATTGGTGAGGTGATAATTAACAAAAACAAGTCTCGTCCCAATAAAATTTTGATTAGAAAAATTTAAGTCCATCTTCTATGATCTCAAATGATTAAAAAAACAAAAATCAGTACTTTAGACAAAAACAATGATTTTTAAAATTCTAATCACTTGGATATTGAAAAATATTCTTCAAAGTAGCAATAATTAAGAAGAGTAATTGAGAATATAATAGCAGGCTATTTTGAAAAAAAAAATAAGTGAGACCATTATTGAAACCAATTGGGTTCAAAGAGAGTTAAGGGGGAAGGAGAAGTGAATAGGTGGAGCATAGAGGATTCTTAAGGCCATGAAACTATTCTATGTGATACTGTAATGGTTAATACATGTCATTATATATTTGTGCATACCCATAGACTGTGAACCCTAAAGTAAACCATGGATTTGGGGTGACTACCATCTGTCAGTGGAGATTCATTAGTTGTCACCAATGTCCCACTCTGCTGGGGGATGTTGATAATGGGAGACGCTGTGGGTGGGGCAGGAGATAAAAGGCCTGGCTCCTCCTCATCTCTGTTCACTTGCCCTGGACTCTTTTTGCTACCCTTCCCAAGAGTCTATCAAAGTTAGATAAAAGAAGGCTGTACCTTCTTAATTTTGCTGTGAACCTAAAACTGTTCTTAAAAATTAAGAGCACTTTAAAAATTTTTTAATTTTATTTTAAAATTTAGAAAGAAAAAGAAAAAAATTAAAAGTGAGCATAAAAGTAGAAAAAATAGATATTAGAAACATGAGTTGAATAATTAAATTAAAATCCTAGTTCTTTGACAAGAAACAAAACTGATAAACGTTTGTCAAATAGAATAAACAGTTTTAACAAAAATAAATAAATCAGAAATGAAAAAGTGATAAACATCAGAGATAAAGGGATAAAGGAGATTAAAACTATACACAATTTTATGGTAATACATTTAGAAATCTACACAGACACAAAAATGCTTTTCTTAGTAAATATAAACAAGCAATGTTTTTGCAATGCAACAAGATGTAAAACAACAAGAATCTAAGAAGGGAGAAGGGTGGTAGATGAGGGTAAAGGGGATCAAATATATGGTGATGGAAGGAGAACTGACTCTGGGTGGTGAACACACAATGGGATTTATAGATGATGTGTTACAGAATTGTACACCTGAAATCTATGTAACTTTACTAACAATTGTCACCCCAATAAACTTTAATTTTAAAAAAATCAAAAAAAAAAAGAATCTGAGAAAGTTATGCAGGAACCACCTTCAAAGTAGGCTCCACCCACACTCAGGATTTCCTGATGGGTTTAAGTTGTAAGGTGTAATTAAAACCTGTATTACATAAGTTTTCCAGAAGGTACAAAACAAATGAAAGGAAATTTACTTAATTTATTTAACAAATCACATAACCCTGACTCAAAAATCTAATGGATTTTTGGAAAGTAAAAGGGCAAGGGAAGGGCAGAGAGTCGTTGGTGCAGGGTGTTCAGGGTGGGAGAGAGCCAGGCATATCACCTAGATCACTGATTGAATGGTGCTGGGCAGAGAGACAGGAAATGCTGAGAAGTCAGCAGTGTGGACACAGGCAGACATGCGTCACTTCCATTGTTGAGCCTCTCCATTTTAAAAATTAAAAAAGGCCCAAACAATTTTTCAAATCTAGTAATATTCTTAAATATTTTCGATACTTACAACAATAAAGATAAATATAACTATTTTAGTGCATCACGTGGAGATAATGCCAAGAGTAAATATGAAGCCTTTAATGAAGTGAGCTCCTTCTAGCAAAACCTGGCACCCCACACACACCTTGTGATAGGTGAACGAAGGCTGAAAGTGACGTTTGCGAGAGGTAGTGGAAGCAGAAACTTAAAACATTTCCAGAAGCAACTCTTTATATGTTTCTGCCTTCTGAGTGTGTGGTATAGTGTGAACGGTAATCTGGTTGCCGACAGCATTATCATTTAGGATGAAATATTACCAGAACAAAACAGTGTTTATATGATCATCCTTATTACATGCCACTACCTCAAAAGTTCTAATCAAGAAATCCGCAAAAAGAGGTGTTGCCAACCTCTTGACTTTGGGCATCCATCTCTGGCAGGGAATACCTTTACTCCTCAGTTTCTCCTTCCCAGATATGTAGAAGGCCCAGGGCCGGGTCTGGATGAGCCAACCCAGCCTGATGTGAAGCCCAGGGACCCTGCTGCCTTCTTCCCTTAGGCCCTGTGCTTATTCTGTCCCACTGCTCCTGACTCGTCATTTATTATCATTTTTACTGTCAGGTGCTTCTTTGTCTCATTTGGCAAATTGTCCTCCTGTACAGCTGCGTAACACCAGGTGTCAGGGTTCTGGTCACTTGGATATTAACAGAAATGGTCTGTGCAATTTTTAGATGGCATTAAAAGAGGAGGCAGCCTCTTACTTTCCCCTTTCCTTCTTCCTGCTGGCTGGAATGCAGACGTGCTGGCGAGAGCTGAAATAGCCATCTTGAACCATGAAGTAAACTTGAGAAACAAAGCCCAACACAGCGGAGCAGTAAGATATAAGAAGCCCAGGGAGCTGGCTAAACTTAGGGTGACTACAGTTCCCCCAAAGACTGTGTGAATCTCAGGCCACAAAAGAGAAGAGATTGGAAGGTGGAGGCCCAGCACTGGCCTCCGGAGGAGAAGGTTCTGCCTCTTGCCCACTGGGAGAGCTTAACAGCCCTGAGGTATTTGGGTTCCTCTTTGCTAAGGTTTCTCCCATCAAAGACTGGGATGAGCTGCTGACCTTCCTAAGGCATCCACATCAGCGGTCACCGCTCGGCATAACCAGAAGTTATTCTCTGTATCAGCTGGTACTCTTGCTCACTTTCAACTTATAGAAGGATGCCAGAGAAATTAGGCTGGTGGTAAGCCAGGTAGAATTAACACCCCTTCTTGCCTTGATCCTAGATTACTTTAATAACTGTCTTTGTCTTATTCAGAGCTCCTCACAACTGCTGTCAAATAACTCTTTTGGCTCTACATGCAAGAGAAAAACACACAACTAAACCTTATAAGCTCACATGGGAATTATCAATGAAGAGATGTGCCCCAAAATTCCTTTTAGACAAGGAGCCCAGTTCACAGGGAAAATATTGGCATAGGGATCCCTGTCTGATAATCTGAGGAGCACCTCCTCCCAGCTTTGGACCCCTAACTCCTGGCCTCCATGCTCTCTCAGGGGGTCCTGCTAGAAGGAATCTCTTGCTGTTCTTTCCATTTCTGGGAAAGGGAAACAGGACTCTACACCTCATCCTCAAGCTGTGGCTGGCTGGTCTGGGAGGACTTGAGGGGCTGCAATTGCACAAACATCCCCCAAACTTTGATAGACTCTTGGGAAGGGTAGCAAAAAGAGTCCAGGGCAAGTGGACAGAGATGAGGAGGAGCCAGGCCAGTGTAACAATACACCTGGGAGACCCTTCTGAGCCTTCTCTGAAAATTCCCCTGAACCTTTATTTCCTACTCAATGGTAGGTAGGGCAGTACACTACAGTGATGACCTACACATCAGCTAAATCTTCTGGACACTTAAAAATCTAGATAAGGTTGGCTCACACTTCTTTTTCATGACTCGTGGATGTCCAAAGCATTCCTAGAGATTTCACATATTCATTTAGGAGCTTACCATGGTCATGGTCATGGTCATCTCTGCCTCTGTTCCTGATATCCTGGATTCACATTATGCTAAACAAGATATGAAAATGACACCATCCTGGATTTGCACACACCCAGGTTGATATTAGAAATACTTACACCCCATGACACAGGAACTGACAATCAGAATAGACACCGGCTATTAACAATGGGGGCAAGCCCACCACTGCATACCACATGAATATGATTTCTGCAAAGGATCCCACAGGCACAGTGTGCTTTACAAATTGCTGAAGGCTGAGAGAAGAAGTCATTTGTGTACCAAATAGCTATAGATTACCAGACATTCTTACTCTAGAAGTCATCTTGGCTATGCCCCATTAGGGGTTTCTCCTCCTTTGTTCTTCACGCAGGTCAAGCACCTTTAGTTGTCTACCTAACAGCCATCTCCTGCCTTTTCCTTGCTAATGAAAGCATTTTCATTCAAGCATATGGTCCACGTTCTCCAAAGGCGAGCCCTCCCATAGGACAAGGGGATGAACTATGATGGCACTGGTGATCGTGACAATCCCATTGCCTTTTGCCAGCAGAGGGTTTAGGTATAGGCACATGAAATCAGAGAAATCAGATCTAACCAGTGGTCCGAAGGGAAGTTTCCTAGAAGCTTCTGAAAAGTATTTTTCTTCTTCATAAAAACAAAAAGATTTAAGAGGAAAACCTGTCTTCTACTCCCCTTTCTGCCCTGCCGTTTCATCCAGCTACATGAGGACCTGCTGTCCAGAGTTACACAGACATCACACAACCAGGAGGGGAGTGTCCCCATTCTGAGGACAGCAGAACAGAGAGGCGGGAAGAGACTGGGCCTACAGCTCTGGAACCGCTGACCTGAGGACCTCTCGTTATATGAGACAATTTGATCTCCATGTTCCAGCCACTTTTGGAGAGAGCTTCTGCTTCTTGTAGTCAAAAGCTTGACAACACAGAGCCTTTTGCCGTCTCACAGATCCTCTCCCCATTTCTTTCTCTTTTCCTCTCAAGCTGAGATGAAATTCTCATGAGTTTCTCCTGCAGTACAGTTTAAACAGCTCTTTTATTGCTTGGGTCCCTGCCAAAACCATGCCTTTCATAGTCTCCTCTTGTATCCCAAAGAGCTTAGTCAAGATATTTTCCCAAACAAAGAAAATTCCTTCCCTAGGAAGAATTCTGGAACTGACCCTGAATAGACTTTTTGTCTCAAAAAAAAAAAAAAAAAAAAAAGAAAAGAAAATCAGGGCAGATCCCATTTGGGAATCTCCAAGAGATAATAACTTCCACAAATCATGCGATGCCCTGGTTGTCTGTTGATTTCACTCTAGACTTCACATCATTTTGTGTTAATTGACATACAATTGATATACAATATCATATTAATTTCAGGTGTACATTATAATGATTCAATATTTATATACATTACAAAAATCCCCACAATAAGGCTAGTTACCACCCATTGTTACTTGCACTAGGGTTCTTGGGTTTCCCAAGATAGAAATTGAGAGGAAAGCTCAGAAATATTTCCAGATAGATTTTATTAAGCTTATGCTCGAACACAAAGGAGGCAGCACAGAGGAGAGGAAGGTCTTCTGAATTGACTCAGGGGCCAGCTTTGCTTGGCTGCTTTTATAAGCTGGAGACAAATCTGGCTTGCTCGAAAAGGCAGACTTTTTCAAAAAAGCTGGCTTTCTTCATAGGCTACATTGCCTGGTAACTGTTTGCACCTGCCACCCTGGGGGGCAAGATGGCGGATTGCTTATCTCCACCAGGAAGGTCATACAGCTGCCAAACCTTGATCAACTAGGTGTGCCGAATAGCAGTTTCACATCTGTATGGAAGTAAGTGGTTAGAAGGGAGATAATAATCAGCTACTTCTGCACTTTTGTGTAGGGAGTAAGGGGTTGGTGGCATTCTTGTGGTCAGTTTTTCCGGTGTTCCTCCTGGCCATCCGACATTTCTTCGGCCTCTGGCCCAAGTCCGTATGCTATCTCACTGTCACCATGAAAAGTTATTACAATATTATTGACTATATTCCCTGTGCTATACCCTATGTCCTCATGACTTACTTATTTTTTAACTGGAAGTCTGTACCTCCTAAATGTGAGCCTTGGTTCCTAGAGGAGTTGGACCTTAAAGCAGAGGCCTTTCCCACTCTCATCCCAATTTTTCTTTCCAACCTTTGCCTCCAGTCCTCCTGTTGACATATCCTCAACTCCAAGCCAACTAAATTTATTTCCCCCTGTTCTCCCAACCCAATGTCCTCTCACACAATAATGCCCTCTCTTCTCTTATTTCTCTCCTTTTCCCCCAATCCCTTCATATCTCACATAGACTCATCCTTGTCCATCTCCATTCCAAGAAACTGTCTGATATTCAATAAACACTTCTGCAGAACCCACTAATGCCAAGCACTGGACCAGGCTGGGCAACTGGGGTTTAAGCTCATGAAGCTAACATTCTGGCAGACAAAATGACCATTAAACAAATGATTACATAAATAACTAAGTGCAACTGTGATAAGTGCATTCATCTTTTATCAGACAGAAGGGGTGGGGGAATGGCCTTCTCCCCAAACCCTTCTCAGGGAAGGGGTTATGGTGTGTTACAAGAAGGAACACACGCAGCGGGAGACATTTAGCTTCAAATTCTGGCACTGACTTTTATTTCTGGAGCCAGGAGCAATTAACTTAATTTCTCCAAGCCTCAGTGTTTTCATCTGTAAAAAAAATGGTCTGAGGGGCAGCCGGATGGCTCAATTGGTTAGAGCGCAAGCTCTCAACAACAAGGTTGCCGGTTCAATTCCCTCATGGGATGGTGGGCTGCACCTCCTGCAACTAAAGATTGAAAATGGTGACTGGACTTGGAGCTGAGCTGCGCCCTCCACAACTAGATTGAAGGACAATGACTTGGAGCTGATGGGCCCTGGAGAAACACACTGTTCCCCCGTATTCCCCAATAAAATTTATTTTAAAAAAAAGATTGTTGAAGATTAAAGTATCTAAGACACCTAGCAAAGGACCTTGATATGACAGTTATTGTAATAGAATGTTAAATTATAAAATTTATTTTTACAAAAAATTTATTTAAAAAAAGATTGTTGAAGATTAAAGTATCTGAAACACCTAGCAGAGGACCTTCATATGACAGATATCATAATAGAATGTTAAATTAGAAGTTTCAACCAAGATACCAAGGTATAATAAACATTACATGGTAAAAGAAATCCTAGACCATTTGCAAAATTTTAAAATAGATAACTGAAAACTGATTATACAACCTTGAAACCCTTCACTCACATCAAATCAAGGGGGTGAAGATGAAAAGAGTCTTGTAAGGAAAATTTTTGAGAACTCTTGGGTGCTGTGGGTCCCACCTTCATCCCATTGGTAGATTTTGTGGGGGAGGTCTCTGCCCTTTGCATTGGGGCGCCCAAGACTGGTACCTGATTCCTACATGAAAAAGCCCAAACAGTTATTTCAGTGGGTTGGAGAGCACCACTGAAGTAAGAACTCCCAGGACCCCTTCTTTCTATCCTCCTCACCTCCAAACTTGGAGGGGTCAGAAGCAGAATAAACAAGCTGGGGAAGGAAGAAATGCAAACCAAGGAAAAAAAAGAGAAGGCTCATGCGATGGAAGTGGCCTCCTCTGCAGCAGGCAGTCCACTTGAAATCAATACTACATGAAAGAGTTGAGATAAGTCTTAGCTTTGAGTGAAAATGCAATGTTATTCAACGTTTTAAACCACTCACCTTTTGTTATTGAATCAAGGCCATGTTGGGATTTCACTTTGTCACAGCAAGTTTTATTACCTAAAAGTGTTCAGAAAAGTTATAGAACCCACCAGAATTTTTCACTCAGGACAGAAGGAACTTCTGCTATGAGCAATTTTAGAGGGACAGGGGACCAAATTCAAAATTGTTTTGGTGAACAAACCCATGAGTCTTGCCCTCAACATAATGGTTGTGTGATTATGGCTGTGGGCAGGCACCTAGCCTCTGTGCTCAGAGAGATCATGGAAATGATCATGCATCTCCTGTGTGTCTTCCACATTTATCCCTGAGCTATGAAGTTCTCAGCAATTGCCTTGAGTCCCACATACCAGAGCTGAGACGTACTAAGACTTTTGTTTTCAGGGAGCGGGAAGATGATATTAAGCCAAAGTCACATCCTTGGATCCAGATGAATGGGACTATCCCTCTCCTTCCAGTTCACAAACTTCTTGAGCTCAGGTGGGCTTTGAGAATTTATTTTTTTTAAGGCTGGCTTCGAAAACTATTCTAACCCATTATCTTTTTATTCACATCACAAAGGTTGGAGGTGGAGTCTTCAAGGACTCTTCCTTATTCATCTGTCGGATACTGCCATCAATTTCCTTAATGGGAGACAGATGCCAATTAGGCTAAATATTAATATCTGAGGCAGAGGTTAAAAACTGATTCAAATTTACAATACATATAAGTGTAGAAACAGCTAAGTGACCACCAAAGATTGGTGCTTCCCTTTTATGGCGACAAGCAGTTACTGGGAAGTGGCTACCCAGTAAGAAATTCTGTTTCCCAAATGCCCTTGTATCTAGACAGATCAGTTCTGACTAAAGGAAGGTAAACAGGTGTGCTGGGTGTCTCCTCCAGGCTGCAGTGGTTAAGAAACCAGGTGCCCTCACCATGGTTCTTGTCCCCATATGCTGGCAGAATGAGAGGACTCTAAGTAGTTAGAGAAATGCAGAGCCACAAGATGGAAGGAGCCTGAATCTCTGAAAAACCAGGTTGAAGGTCACCGTATTAGTTTCCTAGGACTGCCATGACAAGTACCACTAATTTGGTGATTTAAAACAAAGGAAACTTATTCTCTCAAAGTTCTGGAGGTTAGAAGTCCAAAATCAAGGTTTTCTCTCCTAAAACTCTATAGGAGAATAATTCCTATCACCTGAAACCTCCGGCAGCTCTTGACATTCTTTGGCTTGTGACTACATAACTTCAGTCTCTGCCTCCATCTTCATGTGGTCCTCTCCTTTGTGTCTTGTCTTCTGTCTCTTATAAGAACTTGTCATTGGCTTTAGGACCCATCTGGTTAATCCAGGATATCTCTTCTTGAAATCTTTATATAACTTAATTACATCTGCAAACATTTATAGGTCACATTTATAGATCCCAGGGATAATACCTTTTTGAAAGCCACCATGCAACTCACTATAGTCATCTACAAAAATGGCCACATTGGATGACAATGTGAGTGAGGAAAAAACCTTTACTGTGTTACGCTGCAGTGAATCAGGATTTATGTGTTTTAGCAGCAAGCATTATATTAACCAAGACAGTGACTGATACTGGAGTTTGGTGAACTCAGTGGAAATTCAGAGAACACAGAATACCTGAGAGTTATACGGGAGGTGAGGGAGGATGAGCAAGTGATGGAAGCAGTGAGACATGGAGAAAGGAAGATAGAGAGCCAGGGCTAATAACTAAGGATGCTGACCATCTTGGGGGAAAATAAAAAGAAAAAACAACTTGCCTTTCTTCCTTTCTCTCCCTTTCTTGCTTTCTTTCTCTCAACATATAATTATTGAGTGCATACTATATACCAAGCTGGATGTTATGGATCTAGCATTGACCAAAAGAGAGAATGTCCCTCCCTACATAGAGCTTACATTTTAAAGGGGTAGACAATTTTAAAGGGACAAATAAACAATAACACAATAACACTAGGGTATTTCAATACCCTACTTTCAAAAATGAAAAGATCATCCAGACAGAAAATCAATAAGGAAACATTGGACTTAAACTACACATTAGGTCAGATACAATTAACAGACACTTACAGTACATTCCATTCAAAAGCAGCAGTACACACATTCTTCTCAAGTACATATGAAACATTCTCCAGGATAGATATGTTAGGCCACAGAATAAGTCTTAATAAATTTAAGAAGATTAAAATCATATCGAGCATCTTTTCCAGCTTCAATGGCATGAAAATAGATATCAAGTACAAGAAGAAAACTGAAAAATTCACACATAAGTGGAGATTAAACAACATGCTACTAAAAAACCAACAAATGGGTCAAAGAAGAAATTAAAAGAGAAAAAAATATCTTAAGACAAATGAAAATTGAAATACTAATGAGGATGTGGAGAAAAGGGAACATTTGTATATACTGCTGGTGGGATGGCAAATTGGTACAGCCACTATAAAAAACATTATGGAGATTCTTCAAAAAACTAAAAATAGAACTAATAAAAATTAAAAATGAGATTCAGCAATTCCGTTTCTGGATATTTATCCAAAGGAAACAAAATCATTATCTTGAAAATATATCCGCACCCCCGTGTTTATTTGTTTATTGCAGGATTATTTACAATAGTTAAAACAACCTAAGTGTCCATCAATGGATAGAAAAAAATGTGATATATGTACAGAGAAAGAGAGAGAGAGAGAGAGATGCCAAAAAAAATGTATATACATTTTAAGAAAGGAAAAAGCTGTATTAAAATTGTAATACTCAATATATACTGATAACAAAAGATGAATACAAGTCACATTTGACTTCTGCAATTACAAGAGGTGCTCAAAGTGGTTACCTCAGCATAACTTTAATACAGTTTTGTCCTTTCTTAAAATGTGTATACATTTTTTTGGCACCCTCTGTATATATGAACATTATTCAGCCATAAAAAAGAAAAAAATTATTTGCGACAACATGAATAAAATTTAAGGGCATTACGCTAAGTGAAATATCAGATAGAAAAAGACAAATACCATGTAATCTAACTTATATGTAGAATCTAAAAAGAAAAAAATGAACTCATAGATACAGAAAACAGATTGGTGGTTGCTACAGGCAGGGGATAGGTGAAGGGATTCAAAAGGTACAAACGTACAGTTATTAAATAAATAAATAAATAAATAGACAAATAAATAAATAAGTCCTGGGGATGTAATGTACAGCGTAGTGATTATTGTTAAAAATACTGCAATGCATATTCAAAAGTTGTTTAAGAGAGTAAATCTAGAAAGCTCTCACCACAAGAAACAATTCTGTACCTGGGTGTGGTCATGTATGTTAACTAGACTCATTGCGGTGATCATTTTGCACTACCGTTGACCCCTGAACAATGTGGGCTTATGGAGCACCGACTGCCCAGCAGTTGAAATCTGCATATGGCTTAAGTTAGACCTCCACACGTGAGGATTCCCAACAGGCTTGAACAATGTGGGTTTGAACTGCTGGGGCCGAATGGAAAAAAATCATGCATAAGTGGACCTGCATAATTCAAATGCACGTTGTTCAAGGGTCAACTGTTTATACAAATATTGAATCATTATGTTGTATATCTGAAACTAATATGTCAATTACATCTTGAAAAAAAAGTCGTCCTAGAATGGCAGCCCCCGCTTTGTTATCTGACAGAAACAAATGCAAAACTGCTCTGAGGGTCCCCAAATGGCCAGATGACAGGCTGCACGATCCAAAATTACAATATATATGAAAAAAACAATTCTCAACAGCAAGATTAGAACCCCACAATTATAAGTATACTTTAAATATTAAAAATCACACAATGTGAAAAAGAAACCTTTCCATGAAAAAAGAATTTCAACCTCACTATTAGTCAAAGTGTAAATTAGAAACACAGTGAGGGTAACACAGTTTTGGGTAACAATTAGCAAAGATTAGAAGAGTGGTGACACACAAGTGTCTAAGAGTGAGTTGAACTGGGCCCTTGTCACCTGGCTGGTAGGCCACACCAGGTGTCTTACGTTGGGTGTCCCTGATGCAGAGCCTGAGACAGCTGGCTCGGAGGTCATCCTAGGAAACAGGAGTTCAGAACACGGAGTGGGAAACAGGGAAGGAGGGAAGCCAGACTGAGGCTGAGTTATCAAGTTGCCCTGCAGTTGGTGGCTGGAGCTCAATCCTACAGGACCTTCTGAGGAGGCTCCTGAAATGCACCTTAGAAGTTCTCACAAGGCAGCAGTCACCCACCAGCTCCCATCACCACAGGTCAAACGAAGTGGCCTCTCAGGCATTAAAACTTCCAGATTGCACACCTGAAGATGCAGCTGGCCCGTGCCAAGGCTTTGGAAAAGCCTCAAGACAGGAATCTAGAGGCCCAGGGGAGGCTCTGTCAGGACGCACCTTCACGTAGCTGATCAAAGTTATGGGGGGAAGAAAAGGAAGGGCCAAGCAAACTGAAGAGGTACACGAGATGCCCACTGATACACCTAGCATATCCTTTGTCTCAGGAATTACCCTTCAGAATGTTCATCTAGGGAAATCATCCAACTGTACAGTGGGATGTATATTTAACTATGTCTGAGAAAGGCAGGGAGGGAATGAGGGAAGAAGGGAAGAGCAAAGGAGTGAAACAGGAAGAAAGAGAGCAAGGAAACACGTCTTTATTTACTCCATTAACCTTTCCTCTTCAACCGTATTTTCCTCACTGCCCCATGGAAAGAAGTCACCGCTGAAATACAATGAGAAATACAAATAAGTAATTCTCAGCTTTTGAGTTTCCAGCGTCTTTAATGGATTGAAACTAATTTAAGGGATTTTTTTAAAAGATGAATTTTACCTATACTCAATTGTTGTTTTACAATTTGATTTTAAAGCCTAACCATAGCATAACATGCAATTCCACTATACAAAGATTTGTACAGAAAGATATTAACTGAAGCAGTATACATAACACACACAAAAATTGGAAAAATCTAAGCAATTGTCCAAAAAGAATGTATTTATTAACTGAATGACGATACATGCTGTCAGTGGACCATTATGCAGCCATGAAAAGTGATCTTTACAAATAGTTTTTAATGTCTTAGAAAAATACTCATAATATCATATTGAGAAAAGAGCAAGATACCAAAGGACATATATAGTGTGATCTATCTACATCAGGTAAAAATATGTAGGAAAGAGGTGGAGTTAATAGGCTATGTTAAAATCCTCGTGTATTATGGGAATTTTGTGATGTTTCGCTTCTTATGATCATTTCTATTTTCAGTTTCCAAAATTGAGTCAGTATTACCTCTATAATCAGGGAGAGAAAAGCATGTGTGTGTTCATTGAGGGTGGTGTGGGGACAGTGCAAACTTCTGGGTTCCAGGGTCCCAGGTTATGTGACTCTGCAGAGCCCTTTCACGTGCCTCCATTTTGATCGGAAGCCTGCGCCACAGCTGCATGGCTGCTGGGACTGTACTAACTGTCGTTCCTGTGGCTTCAGTTATCTACCATGTTCTTCTTCTACATTATGGCAGAACACAGGATCCTCCATAATGAAGCCAGATCCTACCGACCATGGCATTTTGTGCTACCCAACCGGGGGGTATGGAGCAGTGTCACCCCATTCAGGATAAAAGTACTCATCAATCTCGTTCATTTTCCTGTATTAAATTAAGACCAGTTGTTTCATTCAATACTCATTCGACAACTTGGGTGAAATTCAGACCAGCCCCTCCTTTGATAAATTAGACAGTGTGAAATATTATAACAAAGGAGGAGGAGGCTTGGAGGGTCTGGCATTTCGCTGGTTCAAGATATCCCTGAGGGAGCAATGGGGTGGGGGGGGGGCTTTGGAATCAGATGGGCACCCACTAGTTACACAACCGTGGAAGGTGGAGTAACAGCCCCCAAAGATGTCCAAGTCCTAATCCCCAGAACCTGTGAATGTGTTGCCTTCCATGGCAAAAGGGACTTTGCAGCTGCAATTAAGTTAAGGGTTTTAACGTGGGGAAACTATCCTGGATTATTCCCGAGAGCTCAGTGTATCACAAGGGTCTTTCTAAGAGGGAGGCAGGAGAGTCGGAGTCAGAGAAGACAATGTGACAATAGAAGCAAAGGTCAGAGAAAGTGAGAGAGGGAGGTGGGGAGAGAGAGACTTGAAGATGCTGCACTGCTGATGTAAAAATGGAGGAAGGGGCCCAGCCAAGTATGCTGGCAGTCTCTAGAAGCTGGAAAAGGCAAGGAAACAGATTCTCCCTGAGAGCCTCCAGGAGGCACACAGCCCTCTCCATACCTTGATTTTTAGCACTTCTGGCCTCCAGAACTGTAAGAGAAGAAATGTATATATTGTTTTAGGCCACTAAATGTGAGGTAATTTGTTATGGCAACAAAAGGAATCATGTAATTGTGGATAGGCGCATTTCCTCATCTGTAAAGACAGGGTTGTCATTTGTTTCTCTCTGTGTTGTTATGAGAATCAAACCAATATTGTACGTGCTTCCTAATATGCATAATGAGCATTCAGTAAGCAATGTGTTCTTTCTCACTGCTTACTTTGCACGTCTCCTTATACCTGTGTAGCTCTTCACAGAGCTTTTAAATAACATGCAATGTAGAATCAAACTAACCAGTGAGGTAGGGAAGGTAGGGAGCTCTTATGTAATGTCACCACTTTATGTATGACACCATAGAGGCTCAGGGAAGTTAAGCAATTGCCCAAGGTCACACAGCTATTTAGTGGCAAACAGAATCAAAATATTTCACTCTTCACCCTTAGTAGGGTGGGAAATTTGCTACACTTGTGCTTCTTGCCCTGGGAATCTGTTAAATGCAGCCTAGACCCCACTCACAAGAAAGTCTGATTCAGGCAGGTGGTGCCCTGGAATCTGTATTTTATCAAGCTCCCTTATTACCTTGTTTCCCTGAAAATAAGACCTAGCCGGACCATCAGCTCTACTATGTCTTTTGGAACAAAAATTAATATAAGACCCGGTCTTATTTTACTATAAGACTTGGTAACATAACATAACATAACATAATATAACATAATATAATATATAATATATAAATATAAATATATAAATATAAATATAATATAGTATAGTACAAGACCGGGTCTTATATTAATTTTTGCTCCAAAAGACACATTAGAGCTGATGGTCTGGTTAGGTCTTATTTTCGGGGAAACACAGTATTTGTGTACCGGCTGGTCTAGTGACCTCACAGTGAGAAATGCTGCTCCACCCTGTGTTGCTGAACAGCTATCCAGCTGCTAAGTGCTTCCATCTGCTTTCACTTCTTTGATACTATCATGTTGTTAACTTTTATTTTGAAAATGTTCAAACATACAGAAAAAGACTAAATTAATAACCACCCATATACCTACCACCCAGATGAAAGAACAGCTAGCATATTGCTATATTTGAGATATGTGTGTGTGTGTGTGTGTGTATGTGTGTGTGTATTTGGCTGAGCCATCTTAAAGTATATCAGACGGTGTAACATTTTTAAAACTGCATCTGAACAATAAGTTCATTTTCCCACCATCCACAATAGATTATCACATTTAACACAACAATTTTTCAATATCATCTAATACTGGTTCATATTCAAATTCCCCCAATTTTTCCCCAAATGTCTTTAATAGGTGATTTTTGTTTTCCAGTTAGGAAGTGTGCCCTAGCAATTTGGATGTGACTAGTCTAGAAAGAGTTGGAAAACTTCCAGGGTGATGTACTGATGGGAGTTCCCTGGGTTTTCTCGACCTTGATGAGCACATGAGTGAAAGCCTGGTTTCCCCGCCGGAGCCCAGGTCTGAGAGCGTTGCAGCCTCCCCCTCCCAGGTTTTGCCTTTTGAGCTGAGGGTTGACAGTAACAGGAATTCTCTTCCCAAGGCCACAGGTCATCTTCTGTAACCTCTTCCTACAACTATAGCTCTGATAACCACTCAGACCCAGATAAGACAAGGGATCCCAACTCTTTCCAGCCCAATAGGTTCCATACCATACCTTGTTGATTTCCCTTAACCCTGCTCACAACTTTGTCAATATCGCTTTGTTAAACCCTCTTCAATTACCCCACTTCAGTGTGCCATCCATTTCCCATTGGGACCATGACTGATAAAGTAATCACTATTGGGATGGCCCCAGGGGAAAATAACCCCCAACTGAGATTCAGGATTACATTGCTTACATATTTGAGATTTACAAGAATGATCTCCTTACCAGAGGAAAATAGAACACAAGTAATCTATAAAACATTGTGGCATTGTAGTTGCTCAAATTATCTGCAGTACTGGCATTGAAAGAGTGCAACCAGCGGCAAGATGTCGGCAGATAGAATGGCTTGGCTATGCTGACAGAGATGATTACAGGTCTGTGGATTTTCTGACAGCCCCAGAGACCATACACAGAAAAGGGACAAATTAAAGGTCCTGAGTGTCTAACTCAGAACGTAGGTGCAACCCAGAAAGACTTGATTTACCTTTGAGGGCGTCACTCATCACCTATTGGGCAAATATGCCTAGGAACTGATTATACCGGGGTACCAAAAAAAATGTATACACATGTTAGCTATGTATTACTTTTCAAAGTTGAATAGCAATGTGTAGTATGACGTTCACTCAAAAGATGGCGTTAATCAAATGAATGCCAGCATCACCCTGCGACAGGCAGGACAGTCAAAGAAAATGGCAGAAGCATGGTTGTCATTTGAGGAGCGCAAGACAATTTTGAAGTGGTATGTGAAATTTGAGAAAGTTGTCCTGACTTAACACCTTTTGACTTCTACCTATGGGGGACCTATGTGGTATACCGTACAAAACTGGCTACACTGGCGGTACTTCAGGAAGAAATTGAAATGGCATGGGCAGTGATAAAAGTGGACGCTTTGGTCGCCGTTGTTCAAGCAGTAATTTGCCGTAATCAGAAGTTTCTGGACGCTGATGGCAACCACTTTGAGCACCTCTTGTAATTGCAGAAGTCAAATGTGACTTGTATTCATCTTTTATTATCAGTATATATTGAGTATTACAATTTTAATACAGTTTTTTTTTTCCTTTCTTAAAATACGTATACTTTTTTTGGCCCCCTCTGTATAATGGTGACAGACATGCAGAGTCAATTAACTTTTCAACCTCACCAGATTTCTTAATGCTTCCCACTGGTTGCAAAAGGTAGGACCCTGATGCATAGGTCATGACATTTGAGCAGACACAGATGTAGCTGCCAAGTCACCTAAGGAACCCGTCCAACCCCCTCATTGTCTCCAGGCCCATAATGAGAGTTATATTCTAGTATAGCCCAGATGGAGAAGGATAAACGCTGGTACAGGAGGAGAGAGCCAATACATCAAAAGGGTTGCTGGAAAGCCAGCAGGACTCTGAGGAGCAGACGTAGGAGGGGGTTCCAAGGGCATTGGATGGAGAAGGATAAAATATAAACTCAATTGGGAAGAATTTAATGAAATGGGCATGGTCCCTCAAAATTCAGGAGTTTGTGTGCTAGTTTGAGCACCCAGGAGTGGCCCTCATAGCTGTGCTGGCTAACAGAAGCCTGAACTCCACAGTAGTTGATAGTTACGAGGACTTTTCTAGCATTCAAAAGAAAAGGAAACTGAAGACTGAGGAAGTTAGGAATGTTGGAGGGGATTTATTCTGTACAGCATGCATAGTCACACCTTAACCACTCTCCCCAGGAGGGCCAGAGGATACTCCCTTCACAAGGGCAGAAGAATTCCATTGTGAAGTGTTCACAGGCCTTCTTGAAAAGTTCCTCTTGGCTGTTTTCTGTAAGCAGGAAATGACAGTGGGAGAGGCTGCAATGGAATTAGGCTCCTTGATTTTAATAGGAAAACAAGGGATCTCAGCATAGTGGGGGCCAGGTCTGTCAAAGACACAATGGACACAATTATCATAACGAACTACAGGTAATTGGAGTGTTTCGGCCTGTAGGAATCTGTGGCACTGGCTAAGGAATCATGGGGTCCTTAGGACTGCAGTAAACGTACAGACTATTAAGGTGCTGGCGGACATAGAGTAGCAGAAAAATTCTGAGTCTGGTGGGCAAAATCATAGTGGAGAATCAGAATGTACCATGTGTTCAAACCCAGAGGCCCAGAATCCCTAGACTTGGGGAGTGGGGTGGGGTTCCTTTGAGCAAGCACCCGCCATATGGCTATAGGTTTATCATGTGAACTTGCCCTCAATCCTTACACAGAGGGTCCTGGTGCCATTGAGTAGAATGGGAAAAGGGAAATATCCAGACCTTCCAGGGACTATCAGAGACTGTTTCTGAACTCATGCTAACCACAGGAGACTCAGACTGCCACAGTAGCCCACAGGTCAGTGTGAGCTCATGGAGATCAGGGGATTAATGGACCAGTGGCCCAAGTCTATCTTAGAGTGGATCCAATATGACTGAGGCCTTAGCCTGTTTTTATGTTCCCAGTCCCAAGATGTATAATAGTGACAGATATATTACTAACAGAGTCTTACATTGACTCCCTGATCCAAGGAATGACGGCCATTATGGCAGGAAGGGCCAAGGGGGAACTCTCACCTTGGGGGAACTATACAGATTAGTGTAATCATCAAATATTTAAGAGATGCAGGAGAGGTGATTCCTACCACATTAACATTTAACTCATGTTTTGGCTGGTGCAGAAACCAGATGTATCATGGAGAATGACTATAGGTTATAGAGATTCGGTCACATGGTGATGCCAATTGCAACAGCAGTTCCAAATGGGTATTGTTACTAGGACAAATCAAAAACACCCCTGGCACATGGTATGCAGCTGTAGTCCTAGAGGATGCTTTCATTCAATTCCAAGCAGCAAAGCTGGTTGCTTTCATGTGGCAGGGTCAATAGTACACTTCTACTGGAGTCTTTATGTCAGGGTGGTATCAACTGTCTTGCTCTCTGTCATAATATACACCACAATCACTTGATTATCTTGATATCTTACAGAACATCACTGAATTGCATTGGTGACATTGTACTAATTGGACCTGGTGAGCTGGAAGTGGCAGGTATTTTGGGTGCCTTAGTAAGATGTGCATTTGGGGAGATAGGGGATAAAACCCAGGAAAGTTTAGAGGCATTCAATATTGTGAAGTCCTAGGAAACCGGGGGTCTTAAAGATATCAGAATTAGAGACAATTGCTACATCTTTCACTTTCTACTTCAAAGAAAAAGGTGCAATATTTGGTAGACCCTTGGGTTTCAGGGATAAAATATCACTTGAGTATGCTGCTCTAACCCGTTCAAGCAACAGTCCTGACGGATGCCAGGTCAGGATACACTCTGGTTGTGGTACAAGCTGCTCTGCCTCGGGGACTCTATGAATAAGCAAACCCAGTGGTAGAGAAGTCTTTGTACATATAAAATGTTTTCTGTACCACCTGGAGAACTCTAGTAGGAGGTTTGGGGTGTAAGGCCTCTTTTGCTGACAACTGTTCTCCTTTGGAAAAGTAGTTTCTTGCTTGTTAGTAGGCTGTGGTAGACACCGAATCCCAGGTCATGAGATACCAAATGACTATGTGACCAGTACCACTCCTCATGAACTGAGCATTCTTATCTATAAATTTAGGCACAAGGAAATTGCATGAGAAGTGTGATGGTTAATTTATGAATCAACTTGGCTGGGTCACAGTGCCCAGATATTTAGTCAAATATTATTCTGGATGTTTCTGTGCAGGTATTTTTGGATGAGATTTACATTTACATCAGTGGATTTTAAGTAAAACAGACTACCTTCCATAGAGTGGGCTTCATCCAATCAGTTGAAGGCCTGAATACAACAAAAGGCTGACAGACAAGCCACCCCACACCACAGACCTGTAACCACCACAATGCTCACGCCACTTACTTGTGCCTGCATTGGTAGATAACATAATGCTCAGTTCATGATGCATGGCATTGGTCACATAGTCACTTGGTATCTCATGACCCCTGCAACCTAGGGCTCCGTCAGTTTGGAGGTCCTTGTACACAAGGGAAGAACCAAGAAACACGACCGAGGTTCTGTTAAATCAGAAACTGAGACTGCCTTCTAATCATTTTTGGCTTCTTGTTCTACTGATCCAACAGGCAGAAAAGGGGTCACCCTAGAGACCAAGGTGATTGATCTGATTACCAAGGAGAAATTGGGTTGCTGCTACGCAATGATGACAGGATTCAGAATCCAGGAATTCACGGGCCACCATTACATATTCTCTTACATACGAGTAGTTTATTTATCAGTGAAAAATTGAGGCAACTCAATAAAGACAGGGCCACCAAGGACACAGGTCATGAAAGAATGAGGGCAATGAACCCTGAGGGGTTAAGGTGCTAGCAAAGAGTGAGAGAATGTGTAATAAGTGATAAAAGAAAGACACCAAGGTTATTAATTTGTGTCTCATGGACACATATAGAAGTGGGGATTATAGCAGCTTTTAAGTTAATTGATTCTCTTTCCTCACTTTTACCCCAAAACCTTACATGAAGAGCATTATAGCTAGCATTTTAAGTTTCAGGTAGGAGTATGAGGCCAGCAACCTGCCATCATTCAGTAACTAATGAGACTTCATATGTCCTTGTGTTGGAGACATGAAGTCTTCTTCTGGACAAGGTAGCTGGTGAAAGGCAGCAGGGGTGTAAGTGCAGATATTCTCTTTTCTCCATTCTGTGCACTGTGCCCTGGAGCTGGGCCTCTGCGGACTACAGCAATGGGCTCCTTTGTCTTCAGCATCCACTTGGGTTTGGCCATGAGAGGCACTGGCAGGAGACTGGAGGTGGGAGGACAACAAAATCATAGCAGGTTTCTGTTAGCTCCTTCCCACCGCATTGCCGGTGATCAGTAGCCATTCCTCTACCAAAGGTTACAGCCTCCACCCACAGTGCGGCATCCCCCAGGTTCTCCCTGCCCTGCTCTTCTCCTCACACATAGTGGTGGTCGTGGCACCCCACTCCTGAGGTGTTTCACTATCTAGTGCTGATTTCCCTTCACTCTGCCGATAATCTTGTCGATAGCCCCTTTATTAAACTCTTCTCAGTTACTCCATTTGAATTGCCTATCACAACCCTCTCTGATGCCACCCGTTTAGTCAGACTGGATTTAGAATGGCTCTTTTCTCTCAGACTAGTACCAGCCCTCAACTGCTCTGAGTGGCCCTGATTCACAGTTCTTAAATCCATCATTCACCTACCTGTATCCTGCGTCAAGGGCTTCAGCCCCACGTATATTCAGATGCCTTTTCATCAGCCTTTTGAAAGGATAATCAGGAAGTTGTACAACAAGGCCCTCCCAGCCGCAACTGGCTCAAACACTAGCTTGCTTGCTGGAGTGTTACAATGGACTGAAAGTTTATGTCTCCCTAAAATTCGTATGTTAAAATCCTAACCCCCAATGGGATGGTATTATGAGGTAGGGCCATGTGAGTGGAACCCTCATGAATGGAACTAGTGCCCTTAGAAAGGACCCTGGAGAGCTGTGTCACCCTCTCTTTCTGCCATGTGAAGCCACAATAAGAAGTGGGCAGTCTGCAACCTGGAAGAGGCTCTCCCCAGAACCTGACCTGGCACCCTGCTCCCTGACTGTGAGAAATAAATTTCTAGTGTTTATAAGCCACCCAGCTTACAGTCCTTTATTGTAGCAGCCCACACAGACTAAGGTGAGGGTTTCAAAGCATGGGCTCAGTTCCTAATATATCTTAGGAAGAATGTCCCAAATGGTGAGCAAACTGGAGTGCTGCAAATGAGTTCCAGGAATGCCATGGGAGATGATCTCCTCATTCTTCCTGGCAGCTGAGCAGGGCTTGAGCAGCTGGAGTAGCCTCACCTCAGGCCCCTTGGAGAGCAGCCAGAGGAAGTGGGTCTGATGGCATGCCGTGTGGCCCTGCAGGCAGCACGCGCAGGGAGGACCGCCCCACACCTGTCGCTCTGCCTCCACCACCTGGCCGTGGACCTCAGTAGCCAGCCACAAAGTCTGCAGCTGCTGTTCATGAACAAGGAGTCCCTTAGCAGCTGGGGGACTCTGTGCTCCTTGTGCCCAGGGGGCGTGGCCCCCAGTCCAGGGACAGCCAATGGGGGTGCGTGGGGGCCCTCAGCAGGTACCGCTCAATCTCCCGCTTCACATATATTGGAACTTCTGTTGTGATTTTGGATGATCTGCCTTTCGTGGTGTCCAAGTTGGCTGAGGAAGCACTGCTCTACCAATACATGTTTACTCTACAAATTAGACCTTCATTCTGAAATAGCTGGTATGAAGTACAGTAGTTTAGATGTGAAATTCTGTTAACATCATCACACACACACAAAAATCAACATTACATGTGACGCAAGAGAAGAGTTATTAGATCCCTTAAATATAAGTACATATAATCATATAAATTCATCTATTGGATATATGTATTTACTAAATGTATTTAAATATGTATCTGTTTATATATATTAATAAATATATACATGAATGTGACTGTTGTAAATATTTGGTGTAAAACATCGTCTTAGATTTTGTTGCCCACAACTACAAAAATATCTCTTTCATTTACCCCAGTTTGCCATATAAAAAGTATCATTTTCCATGGTGCCATTTGGTGGGAAAGGTTGAGGAGCACTCTATGAGGAGCACACTTCGTTTCCCTGCCTCCGGTACCTGCCACAATTACAGCACCTTAGCACAAACCACAAGGGGCTAAATGCTGAATTAAATACAAAGTAAAGACCTCCCCAGACATAGTCACGACTCTCCATAATCATTTCCCTCATAATAACAGAAATAATTCCCCATGGGGCTAACACAGTCGTACACACACACACACACACACACACGCATACACACGCGCACTGTCTTCAGAGATTACCTTGATAAAAGAGTATGAATTGACCTGGGGAGGAGATAGTTGATTTAAAGGAGTCAAAGGAACAAAATAACCAGTAAACGTTTCATGTAAAATTCTACCTCAGAAATTTCGCATGTGCAGGGAATGGGTACTTAGCCACAGGTTACACTGACAGGTCTGAGGTTGAAATACCTTAGTTCTCAGATCTCTAGACCTTCTAATGAAAGGGTAAGTGTAATAAAATAGAACGAAAATGAATGGCACTGCTAACGAACCAAACACAGCAGAGTACACACTATGTGACTGCATTTTATAAAGAATAAAAGCAAGGGTGCTGGATGGCTCAGTTGGGGAGAGCGTGAGCTCTGAACAACGGGGTTGCCAGTTCCATTCTCACATAGGATGGTGGGCTACACCCGCTGCAACTAAGATTGAAAACGGCAACTGGACTTGGAGCTGAGCTGCGCCCTCCACAACTAGATTGAAAGACAACGACTTGGAGCTGATGGGCCCTGAAGAAACACACTGTTCCCTAGCATTCTCCAATAAAATTTTAAAAAGTAAAAAATAGAAAGCAGACTAAATTAAACTATGGTATTAGCAATCAGGATAATGGTTAACATAGGTGGGACGGGGTCACAAAGAAGGGCCTCTGGGTTGTAGGTCATGTAATACTGCTTAATCTGAATGTTGGTTACATGGATGGTACTGTTTATGAAAATTTATCAAGTTGTGCACTTCTGTGTGTCTTTATCGTGCTTCAATGAAAACATTTTAAGTGAAATGGCAGACAGCTCACACTAACACAAAAATACTTGGTAGTTAGGCACAGGTATAGAAGACGGAAAACAAAAACAAAAACCTGGGGCCCTAGCTGACCATAAGCTAATGTGAAATAACAAGTTAGTGTTATTAGAAGCAAAGAAAGAAAGCTAGCCTGATACCTGGGCCATAATAAAGGATATTTGTACAGAGATTGGGAAGTAATTCTTCTATGATACAATGTACCTACTTGAGCCCTGATCAGAATAATGGGTAATTTTGATTAACAACCTTTCAAAAGGATATTGAAAACTAGAAGGGATTCAGAGGAATGCAATAGAGTTGATTAAAAATATGGGAAATAGACTCTCAAAAACGTTAAAAATAAAGCATTTTTGAAAAATTGGGTGCTGTCCTCTTCTCTTGATAAATGGTAAAATGACCACTCTGCCCTTTCCTCTAGTCCTTTGCTCCTTTACCACTTTTTTAGTGGCAGGTAGTCTTGTAAGAGCCAAAGAAGTCAGTTGATGTAAATCTACGGGGCAGACATGTCAATGTCATCCTAACAGGTAAAAGATGTTTAATCATTTAAAACATGAGTCAGAATAATTGGCGCTACTCAGCTGCAGGAAGAGAAGACTTGATTGGCCTTAAAACTGCTGAAGATGTTTGAGAAGAGAGTTTATCAGACACTCTTCTATCAGACAGTTTATCAGACAAAACAAAAGTAAATAATCTTCAAATAAAGCAAAGATTTCAGCAGGACACAAGAAAGACTTTATCAATGAGCAAACCACAAGTCCTGGGACACTTAAGAGGAGCATTAGGATATTATGACTAGGCCAGTTTCTTGCGAACATCATAGTTTTTATTATCTCCTGAGTAATGCTTTACATTTGTAATGCCTTAGAGTTCTCCTCCAGGGACACTTTTGTGTCTATTAGGCTCAACTTATGGTGAGAATTGGTGCTGCCAGAGGGAAATCTGTCACTGAAAGGAAGCCCCTGAGGCAGCCGGTGGGCAGGCCCTCCCTGCAACCCCCCTGTTTCCCCAGGGGGCTGGGGCCTGGGAGCAGCCCTGCCAGGCTGAAAGATGCAAAGCAGAGGCTGCCTTCTGTCGTCAGTCACCATGGTGACCTCACAGCCAGCAGCTGCCCTCCCCACCATCGTGAAGATGTCTAAAGGTTTCCAATGCAGATTGGGGTGCTGGGAAGTCTTAGAAAAGGCCTGAAGCCTGGGGAAGTCCTGGCCGTTTGCTCAGCTGAGCCAATCACCTCTCCTGAGGCTCCCAGCAGAATCCAGGGTTCACTTCAGACCAGGCTTCGCCAGAACAGCCTGAGAAATGTCCCGTAGCACTAACATGCTCCCCTCTCTGTATCTCGTTGCCATGGGAGAGTCTGAGGCCTGGAAAAGAGAACACAGCACGGGGTCTTTTTCTTTCTTTTTAATTTTTTTTTATTGAAGTATAGTTGGTCTACAGTATTATATTAGTTTCAGGTATATAACATAGTGATTCTACATTCGTAGACCTTTGGGTGTGATCTCCAAGAAGTCTAGAAAGGGTCACCATGCAAAGTTTTTACAATATTATTGACTATATTTCCTGTGCTGTACACTACTTCTCTCTTTTTGTTCAAGTAAAAATAGAATTATGTGGACTCTTAGGTTTATGCCAAGACTTTATCCCTTTGTCCAGCAGTATTTTGTTCATGTTGCAGCTTTTGCTGGTAGGGGACCTTCCCGACCCTCCAGACCTGAATCCTGAAGAGGCAGCTGCCGTTCTTTTCAACAACCTGTTGCCGATTGAGCAGCCCGTTACCATCAACCCTCACCCTGCACACTCCAGCCCGACACAAGCTGCAGGAGACGGCACCCCTGCATGGCACCTGCCGCCTGGCACACACAAAGCAGGACCGGGGCCAGCGCCCAGGGGAGCCAACAGCTGGCAATCCATCTCTCAGCTCAGTGCCTGCCTTGCTGAACTTCAGGGAGGAGGAGGCCCCAGGGGGTTCATGATGGGGAGTCTCTCCAGCAAGACATCTGCTCCCTGGCCAGGAGATCTGAAGGACGGATGCAGGAGATCTGAGGGGGCAGGCGCCAAGGCAGCCTCTACACTGCAGCTGTGCCAAGCACCCGCTCCCACTCTCCCACGTGGCCGCAGTCTGTCCCTTTCATGCTTGTCCTTCTCTGTCCCCACCCCCCTCAGCTGTGTCTCGGGAAAGACAAGTATCTCAAACAAAGCTGTCTACTGGCAGCTGTCCCTGCCTACCCGGCTCCCCTGCTGCACCCCACATTGGACCTTTCCCTGAATTGCTGCTCCTCCACCCTGGCAGCTCTGGGCCCCAGCCAGGTGAGTTTAGTCCCCTACCTCGTTGCTCTCTGGCCAGGTCTGATGCCTCTGTCAGATGCTAGGAAGATGGCTGGACTGAAGCACTAGAGGCCAAGTGTCTGCAGTACACGGGGCACCCACCATTCGGGGAGAGAAGTGACAGACGAGCAAGGGGACTTCTTGCTAAATCACCAGTCTGGAGCCTTCCTGGCAGCCTCTGAAGAAGCGGCCCCTCCACCCCTGTCAGCTTTTCTCTTTCCCTTGGCCAAAACTCCTGAGCTGAATAGGGGGTGAGGAGGGGGGCTTCCATCTCGTGAGCTGGGGATTTCACTTTGGGGTGAAAGCTATACCAACAATCCAAAGCCCATTCTGTGAGCCTGGTTGGAAGCAAAAAGACACTCTCATCACACCTTGATTAGCATAAGGATTTAAAAACAAACAAACAAGCAATTTTGCCCTTGGCCTTGCCAGAGAGAGCAGTTTATATACTGACTGAGAGGCCCAGATGTCGGGCAAACTGAGGGTTTTCTTTTATCCAGGCAACTGCTGGTCATGCACAGAATATGAAGCAGTGATCTTGGGAGGTGGCAGTGCAGGAGACCTCCAGGCCCAGTCAGTGCAGGAAACTTGTCCCCAGGTACTAGTGAGGTCCCATGTCTACAAGAGAGTACTGCCCTGGTGGCCTAAGCAGCCCAAGGGAGCTCCTTTGGGGAAGTCCCCGAGTCAGAGTCACTCTCCTCTCACAAGCCCCCACACAGGCTCTGGTGGTTTGTAATCTTTGCCCACTTGCAGATTGGGCTTTAACCTTCCTTCCCACCCTCATGGAGACTCAGAGACGTATACAAAGAACTCCTAGTCAGTTGAGCTTATCTGCTAGGTGACCACGGTGGGGGGAGGGGGGAGCCCTGTCATTTCCCCACACTGGTCATCAGCTGCCTGAAGCATGTTGGCCTCTGAGAACCCCCCAACCCTGGCTGAAGGCAGGCGGATGGCAGCGCTCCCACCTGCCTGCCTCAGACTCCAGGGAACAAAGAGAATGCAGACCAGAAGGTACACTGTACATCACACATCACACGAGCGTGTATAGGTGGAGGGATGGGGGCGGCAGTCCCTGCCCACCTCCTTATTTAGCCCCCACGCCCCTCCCTCCCCCCTGTCTGCTGCCCCATTTTTCCTGCTGTCACTCAGGACCTTGATGTACACATCTCCATTACTCCGCTCACTATACTATCACGTCATCATCCATTTACTTGACTATTTCCCTCTCTAGTTCAGTGAAGTGACAGCAGAGGCTGTGTCTTGTTTGTGGTCCAGGAGGGCAAGCACTTGTTCAGTGTTTGTGGAGTGAATTGAATCCTGCAAGTGGTTCACTAATTCCCAGCTCAGCCATCGACCCCACAGGCCCTGTCCCCAGCGCCCAGCCTGACACAAGCTAGCCTGGTCTCCTTGGCTCTTTTGCCATCATCCACATCAAAGCAAATGCAACATGTATTTTTAATGAATTGGGCAAGCTCCATGCTTTTAATGGGCAAAAAGGGAAAAACACTTAGCCATATACACAGAATGGGCTTCTCCCAGGAGTTCCATTAGAGAACAGAATGTAAAAGGTGATCAAAGCAACAAAACAAACAAACAAACAAAAAAAGGTGGCATATTTCTCTGCATCACCCTTTTCCAGCTCTCAGCACTCCTCAGACATTGCACCCCAACTTTGGACACCCCTACTGAGTGTTGTCCCACAATGAGCCATTCCCCTAACAGGCTCTGACAAATCGCCTGAGAAGCGAAAGCACAATTCCTGGTCACAGCACTGTCACATCTGTCAGGCCAGGATATGTTAACCGGGGAACACTTTCTGTCAAAAATGTCCACTTCAGGGGTGACTTTTGTCATGTTGCCAAGACATTTGAGAGAGTGCTTCGTGTCCATGTCAGACCCTACCCTACAGGTGGTCCCTGCTCCAGTGGGTCTCTAATGCATGTTCTTATATAGCTGTCGGTGTAATCTGAGGAGATTGATCAAAATGCAGAGCTCCTCGAAAGGCACAGTGTGTTCACACCCAAATGCCCACCAACTCTGAAGAAAACCTAAGAAGACTCCCTTTGTGAAGTCTAATAGGACATTGTCCTTATTTCTTCTCTTCAACGGAGTCCAATTAAAAACGATCTCTGTTCAAAGTCACATGAAATGGGAGCTGGAAGACACCATCAGGGGTCTTCGAGTTCAGGCCCCTGGAAGGAGGGCCTGGAAGGAGACTGCAGTAAGGATGGAGAAGTAAGGATGGAGGAGCCTTGCCCAGACCACGCAACCAGCTGGAGCAGAGCCAAGTACAGGTTTCCAGATTCCTCGCTGGGTTCTTGCTTTCTCAAGTGTGCTAGTAAACACCATTTAGCTTCTGCATGTGACTCTGACAAAAAAGAAAGGAAGACCCTGATAGGGCTTACTGAGTACCTGCATGCCAAGCACTTGGTATGTGTTATCTCGTTAATCTTCACAATGATCCTGTCTTGTTAGACCTCAGTTTCCACATTTTATATCAGAGATCTGCCCAATATCACACAGACAATAAAGTTGGAGTCAGGACTCACCCCAGGTGTGTCTAACTCTAAGTCTTCGATAGCCCATAATCTGGGGACAAGAAGCCTATACTTTTCAAATACCAGGAACTCAGCCACTCGGCTGGCATATGGGGAATTTACTCCATTCTCTTTGTGGCCACAGCACAGCCTGCTCAGAAGTCCTTCCTGCCCATCCACCCCCCCACACACACACATACACACACAGCCACCTAGATTTGCAGACTCTCCAACCTGCGCCAGCAAGAGGGTTTGTCTTTGCAAATAGGCCCGCAGGTCTTTCCTGGCAGCTCTGAGATCACAGCCCTGCTGAGGTGGGCAGTACATCAGAACATGTGCCAGGAACCAGAAGAGAATTTAGTTCCTGCCCTGATGCCTATGGCATCTGGTTTCCCAGAGAAACTGTGGCTTTCTCTTGGCTTCCTGTTTCTCCATACCAGCTACAGCAGTGGAGGTTATGTTTCACACACTGACATCACTGACATAACTCATTCTGTTCCTGGACCTACAGGAGGGCTTCCTGTGGGACGACCTAAGCTGACACTAGGTGTAGGGTCCAGTCATAAAGATCTGTTATCCTAATACAAAACGGAGGAGAAGAGATGGGAGATGTGGAGGGTTCCCTACACCCACCACCTTCCATAACATCCATTTTTAGCTCATAGGTCTTTGCTCTATCCGTGCTTCAACATAGCCCCTTCTCTTTCTCCTACTCCTTCTTCTTCTTCTTCTTCTTCTTCTTCTTCTTCTTCTTCTTCTTCTTCTTCTTCTCCTTCTCCTTCTCCTTCTCCTTCTTCTTCCTTTTGAACACTTAACAGGTGAGAAAGCTTTATTGAATCACACACACATTTCAGGGGGTGGTGAACAAAGGAGCAAGTTATAGGTCAGGATCCCAAGTTACATGCCTTCCACTACAATATCAATCCACACCAAATAAATCTTTTAAAGACATTCCTCCATTTAGTTCACACATACAGTAGAAACCACCATAGCTTCCCTCAGTCCAGTGGCATTCTATAACAGTCATTTATCAGCTGACTGTATTGAAACAAACTTCACAAGTGACTTTGTGTAGATATACTTGTAAAAATTAAAAGGCCAGTTTGGAACAGTGAGTATCAGAAAATGGATATTGGATCATCAGATTCTTCTTAGAAAGGTCTCAACACACCATGTCCATATTACATCTAAGTCAAGTTTGGGAAACAATAGAAAAAACAGGACCTGAAATGACTTCAAGATGGAAGTCAAAATAACTGGGACAGTCCCTGAACACATTCCCTTGAAGCACTACCAGTGCAGCCTGCAGAAATAAAGGGCCAGTGCTTGGCTATTCTGGCTGATGTAATGGTATGCAGACCATATTCTGTGTGCTAACACACCGTGGACACAAATACTAGGAAAGCTGTGGTACATGAGAGTGAAGATGTGGTACATGAGAGTGAAGATTAGAGAAATGAGAAGTGCCCCACTCCTCCTTTCTTGTCCTAACAGAAAATTCTGGCTCCTCCCAATGACATTGATACATTATGAAGTTCATCTTTTTATTTATATATTTTCAGCAAATATTTATTAAGCTCACGTCGTGTGCCAGGCAGTCTTCTAAGCATTGGAAATACAGCAGTGATTGAAAGAAACCAACAAAACAACAACACAGGCAAAAACTACTGCCTTCATGGAGCTTCCATTCTAGCTGGGGACACAGAAGGTGAGTAAAAAAAAAAAAAAGAAGGTATAAGGAAGTTCTGGTCAAGATAGGGGAGTAGGTCAACATTGTGCTCACTTCCTCAAATGACCACAGCTAACTTACAGAACAATCAACCTGGAGAAACATCTGAAGACTAGATGTATAGAAGTCCTATAACTAAGAATATAAAGAAGAAGCCACATTGAGAGTGGCAGGAAGCGCGAAGATGCAAAACAAGCCAGTCCTGCATGTGGCAGTTGAAAATTGGGAAGGATATCTCATCCATGGAGGTCACTCCCAGAGGAGCAAGAAACCCCAGTCCCACACTGGACTCCTCAGACCAGAGAACCAGTTCTGGTAAGAGAAGCCCCCACAACATCTGGCTGTGAAAATCAGCGGGGATTCCATCCATGTGGGTGAGACAGAAGGCTACTGGAAATGCAGGTGTCCTCTTAAAGGGCCTGTGCACAGACTCACTCACTTGCAGGCACTCGCCCTGAGGTCTAATGTAAGGACAGCGATTCGTGAGGTGCCAGATACATTCAGAGAGTAAATGACTTGTGTGGTTCCAGGGTGAGGACTGGAGGGACAGCAGCTATTGTCCCTGTGTTTAGCCCTTCTCCCACACAGCCAGCACACAGGTGCCATCTTTCCTGTGTTGAGCTATCCCCCCAACACAGCCAAATCTGAATCTTCATTTGCCTGGTGAATTCTACTCCACCCTGATGACTCTCTGAGATTCCATGCACCCAACTCCTGAGTTGCCAGAAGCTCTTTCAGCAGTGGGCAGTCAGCATTGGTCCACATTGCAGTCTTTCTTTTAAAAACTCTCAAAGATCCACAGGCCCCAGGCAGACAGTGGCTAACCTCATTGTGCCCTGTGTCTTTTGCTGAGTGGCCTCAGGCTCAGCACTGGTGCCTTATCTGAACCTGCATTAACCTGGTGAACACCAACATTCCACCCTGGTGACTCACTGAAACCCTGGCTCACCCATCTTACATACCAACAAAGCCACTTGCAGCAGCTGAGCTTATAGGCAGCCAGCAGGTGGTAGGAGGATTTGGGGTGCTACGTACCTTTGACTGAACTGCCTCAGGCCTGCTACTGGTGGAAGCAGGGTGCAGTTCACATCATAGCCTCTCTCATATGACTCCAAGTCAAGCAAAGGCACTACCACCTGAGGATTGCTTTGTAGCTCCTATCAGGTAACCCAAGTTGGTGACAGGCTGCAGCTGACCTTGGCCTATACCAGAGCCACTTGCAAGAGGCCCCAGAACCAATACACCCAGTGGCTGTCTTCAGCAGACAACTGAGCACTAACCAATTAATCACATAAGCAGCACACACAAAGGGTGGTCTTTGTAGGCACTAGAGCTCGCTAGGGCAATCCCGCTCCATGGGTATAGCCCACATACAGTGGTTACACTGTAGTTGTAGCCAATCCTCACAATCAGTCAGCCTGAGCATTAATCCCACCTACTAACGTGTCAATAGCAATTAAGGTGCAACTACAACAGAAGTCAAACACAACCCACACAAAAGACACTACTGAAGCACCTGGCTCAGATGATCAGAAAGACTGTGCCATTGGGCCCCACAGGACACCTACTAAATAAGGCCACTTTGCGAAGACTGGGAGATGTAACAAATCTACCTAATACATAGAAACAAACACAGAGAGGCAATAAAAATGAGAAGACAAAGAAAAATGTCCTGAAAGAAAGACCAGGTGATAACTCCAGAAAAAGAACTAAATGAAATGGAGGCAAGTAACCTACCAGGTACACAGTTCAAAACACTGGTTATAAGGATGCTTAAGGAACTTATTGAGAACTTCAACAAAGAGATAGTAAGCATTAAAAAGGACATAGAAACCATAAAAAGGAACCAGTCAGAAATGAAGACTATAATAACTGAAATAAAGAATACACTAGAGGGAATCAATAGCAGATTAGATGAAGCAGAGGACTGAATCAGCAATTTAGAAGACAAGGTAGCAGAAAACATCCAATGGGAACAGCAAAAAGAAGAAAGAATTTTAAAAATGAGAATAGTTTAAGGGACCTATGGGACAACATCAAGCATAACAACATTCACATCATAGAGGTACCAGAAAGAGAAGAGAGAGAACCAGGGATTTATAACCTATTTGAAAGAATAATGACTGAGAACTTCCCTAGCTGGGTGAAAGAAATAAACATAAAAGTTCAGAAAGCACAGAGAGTACAAACAAGATGAGCCCTAAGAGGCCCACACCAATGTTACTAGGAGTGATGTTTTTCCTCAGCTCTTGTCTTCTTGAAGGAAAGAATTGAGTCAAGAGACAGAGTTTGTGCAAGCTTTGGACCGCAAGGAGTTTATTAGTGAAGCAAGTACACTCTGAGACATGGAGCGGGCTGACCCAAGAGAGGGAAGCAGTCTCTCCTCACACTGTGTGAGGGTTTTTATCTCTGTGGGTAGAAATGTCTCCCTCTCTCCCTCTCCAGTATCTTCCTCTTTTTCTGCTGATGTGTTCCATCCTCCCTTCTTGTTCCCAAAGTTGTTTCCCAGAGCATAAGTGTGAACCCGTCAATTTCCATGATTGATTTGAGAAGCCCATTAAATGAGCTGGTTTTTTAAAAGATATTTTTAATTGATAAACATTTAACCAGATTGATCAAGGAAAAAGGAGAGGGGACCCAAATGAATAATGTCAGAAATGAAAGAGAAGTGACAAATGACTTCACAGAAATAAAAAGGATTACAAGAAAATACTATGAACAATTATACGCCAACAAATTGGACAATCTGGATAAAATGGATAAATTCCTAGTAACATGCAATCTTTCAAGACTGAATCAAGGAGAAACAGAAAATCTGAACTAAAATCAAATCAGTAATCAAAAAATCCCAGCAAACCAAAGACCCGAACCAGACAGCTTCACAGGTGAATTTTGTCAAACATATAAAGAATTAGCAATCATCCTTCTCAAACTATTCCAAAAAATTGAAGAGGACAGCAAGCTCCCAAGCTCATTTTACAAAGCCACCATTACCCTGATTCCAGAACCAGACAAAAATATTACCAAAAAAGAAAATTATAGGCCAATATCCCTGATGAACATAGATGTAAAAGTCTTCAACAAAACATTAGCAAACTGGATTCAGTAATATATTAAAGAGATCAAACACCATGATCAAGTGGAATTTATTACTGGGATACAAGGTGGGTACAATATCCACAAATCCATTAACGTGATACAACACATGAACAAAATGAAGGATAAAATCATATGATCATCTCAATAGATACAGAAAAAGCATTTGACAAAATTCAGTATCCATTTATGATGAAAAAAAAACTCTCAGCAAAGTGGGGAAAGAAGGATCATGCCTCAACATAATAAAGGCCTTATATGACACACTCACAACTAGCATCATACCCAAGGAGGAAACGCTAAAAGTGTTTTCCTTAAGATCAGGAACAAGACAAGGATATCCACTTTTACCACTTTTATTCAACTTAGTATCTGAAGTCCTAGCCACAACAATCAGACAAAAGAAAGAAATAAAGGCATCCAAATTAGAAAGAAAGAAGTAAAATTGTCATTATTTGCAGATGACATGATACTATATAAAAAGAACCCTATCATTCCACCAAAGAACTATTAGATAAAACTATTAGAGGAATTAGGAAGGAATTAGTAAAAAAAGGAATTAGTAAAGCATACAAAATTAATATTCAGAAATCAGTTGCATTTTTATACACCATTAACAAACTATCAGAAAGAGAAATTAAGAAAACAATCCGATTTACAATTGCATCAAAAAAATAAATAAATAAATAAAATACCTAGGAATTAATTTAATGAAGGAGGTAAAAGATCTGAAGACCAGCACTCAGAAAATTATAAGATATTGAAGAAAAAAATAGAAGAAGATACAAATAAATGGAAGCATATACTGTGTTCATGGGTAGGAAGACTTAACATAGCTAAAACATTCACATTACCCAAAGCAGTTTATAGGTTCAATGCAATCCCTATCAAAATACCAGTGGAATTTTTCACAGAACTAAAACAGATAATCCCAAAATTTATGTGGAGCCACAAAAGACCCTGAATCACAGCAGTCTTAAGAAATCTTAAGACTTCACAGCAATCTTAAGAAAGAAGAAAAAATTGGAGGTATCATGTTAGCTGATATCAAACTATACTACAAGGCTATAGTAATCAAAACAGCATGTTCCTGACATAAAAAGACACATAGATTAACGGAACAGAATAGAGAGCCCAGAAATAAACCCACACCTATATGGTCAATTAATCTGTGACAAAGGAGACAAGAATATACAATGGGGTAAAGACAGTGTATCCAATACATGGTGTTGGAAATACTGGACAGATACATGCAAAAAAAATGAAACTAGACCCTTTTTACACCATATACAAGAATCAACTAAAAATGGATTAAAGACTTAAATGTAAGATCTGAAACCATAAAACTCCAGAAGTAAACATAGGCAGTAAACTCTTTGACATTGCTCTTAGTAATATTTTTCTATCTCCTCAGGCAAGAGAAACAAAAGAAAAAATAAACAAATGGGACTACATCAAACTAAAAGTTTTTGCACAGCAGCCATCAACAAAATCAAAAGACAGCCTGCTGAATGGAAGAAGATATTTGCTAATGATACATCCAATAAGGGGTTAATATCCAAAGCTTATGAAGAACTCATACAACTTAACACCAAAAAAAAAATCAAACAACCCAATTATAAAATGAACAGAGGACCTAGATAGACATTTCTCCAAAGAAGACATACACATGGCCAATAGACATTTGAAAAGATGCTCAACGTCACTAATTATCTGAGAAATGTAAATTAAAACCCCAATGAGACATCATCTCACACTAGTCAGAATAGCTATTATCAATAAATCAACAAACAATTGTTAGCGAAGTGTAGAGAAAAGGGAACACTTGTACATTGTTGGTAAGATTCCAAATTGGTGTAGCCACTATGGAAAACACTTTGGAGGTTCCTCAAAAAATTAAAAATAGAACTACCTTATGACCCAGCATTTTCACTTCTGCATATTTATCCAAAACACTAATTCACAAAGAAATATGAACTCCTATGTTCATTGCAGCATTTCTTACAATATCAATGATATGGAAGCAATCTAAGTGCCCGTCAATAGATAACTGGATAAAGAAGAGGTGGTACATATATACAGTGGAATACTACTAGGCCTTATTATTTCATTCTTAAAAAAGAATGACATCCTACCATTTGCAACAGCATGGATAGACCTAGAAGGTATTACGCTAAGTAAAAAAGTCAAACAGAGAAAGACAAATACCATATGATTTCACTTATATATGGAATCTAAAGAACAAAATAAACAAACAAAACAGAAACAGACTCATAAATAGAGAGAACAAATTGATGGTTGCCTGATGGGAGGCGGGTTGGGGGACTGGGGGGAAAATGTGAAGGGATTAAGAAGTACAGATTGATAATTACATAATAGTGACAGAGATGTGAAGTATAGGGAATATAATCAATAATATTGTAATAACTATGTATGGTGACAGATGGGGGAATCACTTCATAAATTATATAAATGTCTGACCACTATGCTGTACACCTGAATTTAACATAAAAAATATTGAATGTTAACTGTAATTGAAATTTTTTAAAAGAAAAATAAGAAAGGATACAGTAAGGAAATGATAAGGAGAAAGAGAAAACAGGAGGGAGATATGAAGTGTGAGGGGTGGTTGAAGTTTCAGATAGGAAGGCCTGAGAAAGTGTTACTGAAGTTACTTTTGAGTAAAGACAAAGAATTGAAGAAACAACCATGTGGATATGGGGGTGGGGCAACATTCTAGGTAAAGAGAACAGCAAGTGCAAAGGCTCTGAGGCAGAAATGGGGAGGCACCTTGAAGAGTAGTAGAAAATGAGATCAGGTAAGTGGAAGGGGGGACAGGAGACAATTAACATAGAGAAATCCAGGAAGGTTTGACAGAGGAATGCCAAACTGACTTCTAACTGGAGTCTTTTGCTGCTCCATTGAGCAGAGACCTCAGGAAGATGAGAGCAGATGCCCAGCGACAAATCAGCAGGCTGCAGTCATCGTCCTGGAGAGCTTTGACAGTGGCTTGACAACAGCAGTGATAAAAAGTGGTTGAAAATATATTTTCAGGATCGTATCAACAACTGCTGACTGCCTGGGACCTGAGACAATGGACGAATGGAGCTTGTATGTTTTGTTGCCGTCCAGACCCCATCTACCACACGCTCACAAACACACACCAGCCCCTCTATCCCCACACTCCTTGTTCTCCTGACTGACCATTCCAGACCTTTTCTGACTCCTCCCTGTTCCCAAAGCTTCCCTGTCCTGTCCCAGGTAAGTCAATTCAATTCTGACACCTACCAGTAGAATGACCTTGGGTGAATTTACCCTCTCTGATCCCCTCATCAGCTGCAAAACAGAAATAAGGATTACATTTACCCTCGAGGGTGGCAGTGGGGATTAAGCAAGCATCTACAAGTGTCACCACACTGAGGGCATCCCACCAGTGACAGTCCCTCTTCTCCCACGCTGGCTCTGCTCCCAACCACATCTACATAATGGTCCCTCTGGCGCTGGCCGCGAAGGCCCAGTGTGCGCTCGGCCACCACAGGAGAAACAGCTGGAGGGACCGCACCTCACCCAGGGAAATGTGCACAGGTCCACGACAAGCTGGCGACGCAGAGCGTTGGTGGGCAGGGAGCCCAGGGCAGCCCAGATCTGGCCGCGGGACACAATGCCTGGAGCCCTCGGCTGCCCTGGAGCCCAATTCCAGCTTGGTCCTGCAGACGCCCTGTCTGCCACCACTGAAGTCATGGGTCTCCTCCTACTGCTGCTCCCTCCATTCTGGCCTCACAGCAGTCGTGTCAGGAGCTCCAGAGCTTCAGGGTCAGCATCACCTGCTTTGAATCCCGAGCTACCACTCATAAGCTGTGTGGCATTAGTCAGTTACTTAGTGTCTCTGGGCCTCCAGTTCCTCTTCCATGGACGGGGAATGAAATGAAACAGCCCATACAAAGCGCTTCAGTCTTGAGGCTGTCTGTGGGTAGTGCTTAAATGATGCATGGCATCATTACAATGAACATAAGGTAGTCTAGCAGGACCTTGCACCATAGTCTGTAAATAAAATTAGGATAAAAATGTAAAAACACCCTATTCTCATAAAACGGTGAATAAGTCTGTGTCCTCTGGCTTTAGCTCAGAGAGCATGTACTTTTTAGTTAGTTAATACCTTCACATGGAAAAGGGAGAGGCAAATTCAAGGACACCATTTTATTTTATTTTACTTTATTTTTTTGAAGATCTAATTGGCTTTATTAAACAATTCATGAATCGGGCAGCATCCCGTAAAGCCACTAGAAGGGTGCTCCCTCAAGGACACCATTTTAAACTCCCTATGATTTGGAGAAAGGATTTGTCTGGGAAGATCTGCAACAAACAAACTGTCCAAATGTATGTAGACTCCGAGGGCAGCAGATTTTCCTCCTCCCTGCTGAGGCCTGCCTCCCTGCCACCCCCCTCTGAGGAACTGGGTTTTCCTTCGCAGCCACAGGCAGCGCAGCCCCTCCAGAAGCAGTTGAGGATGTGATTGTTCCCGCCTCGTCCTGGCTGAGTATTCACAAGTCTGTGAGTCAAGGGGCTGTCTGGGTGGGTGCCAGGGGATGGAAGAGACAATAGAAAACAAGCGCTGGGGCCATTTTCTTTTCTGAAAAGATCTTCAGTTCCACACTAATGGCAATTGCCGCCCTGCCTCAGTTTCAGACTCAGGCTGATTTGCCGATTCATCTGGCAAATCACTCCTGGCACGTTTCCTCCACCTCTTTTTTCTTGGCCAGACAAGGCCAGTCATAAACTGACAGGGAAAAACACAGCTCTCCAAATTATGTTAGTGTCTTGTCGAGGGTTATTACGGTGCTTGGGACAATGGCAAACAAGTCTCAGTTGCTATGGATGCCGCCTCTGAACTGGTACCTCTCAACTTTCCCACCTCACCTTCATTCCTGTTTGCTGACTACAAATGAATTCCTTTTCCCCAAAATCTTTCCACACTGCTCTACAAACCAAGGACCACATGAAGGCCAGCACCAGACCTTGTAGGAACTGGAAGCCTCTTACCCAGTCCAGGACTAACCCTCCCATTTGAAAGGCCTTTTATTCTAGTACTTAATGATGCAGAAACAGTTAAGGGCTGGACAGCAGAATTGACCAGATGTGAATGGGGAATCAGCAGGGTGGAGAGGAGTTAGAAGGGTAAGGAAGGTATTCCTGGCAGGGCTAAGCATGGAAGTGGGAACCACATAACATGGATGATAGGTTTAATTAGAGCTGTCACTCCATGCCTCAGATGGTAGAGGCACGAGTTTGTGTTTTTAGTACTTTAGGGCAAAACCAGGAATTATCTTAGGTGTTTGAGCACAGAAATAATGATGAAAGCACATTTTTTCAAGGGCGGAAAAGAGAGGAGGCTCCCAGACCTTATCTGAGACTCCTCAGGTATACAACAGCCCTGTCCTTCCAGACCCTTCATACGCTAATCTGCTCTAACCTCCCATGAAATTTAATATTACAAAATTGATGTATTTCAAATGGGTCTGTTTTCTGCTTGGTGCAATTCATAAGTTTGTGTCATGAGAGCTAATGAGAACATGAAATTATTTAAAATATGAGAGAAAACAAGCCTGGAATGCAAAGGATGTAGACCAACTCATTTCATGTCAGCGCTCCCTTTTCAGACTGAAAACAGATTCTAGGTGGGAAGAATTTTATTCACTTAAGAAGACTGACCTCTGTACTCTTAACAAAAGGATTCGTTTTTATTTTCAGATTTTTATACATTCGGTTGCCAGAAGACAGGGGGAAATCACATTAAAGTGCTGACTGTCAGGTTTTGTCATGAGAACAAGGATTGTGAAGTGTGTGAAAACACCTTGGGAAATGTGCGTTACCTTGACCTTTAGAGATCACAGCATCCTAATTGGCTAGCTGGGCAGCCCTCTCCCCTGGAGTCAGCAGGGTCAGAAAACCAAGCCTACAGCAGTACCGAGGCCCGGAAGGAGGCAGGTGCCTTCGGTGGGCTGCCCCACAGGGAGACACTAAACCCAGCTGGAGGATGCTATGTAGTGGGTGGAGGTGATGAGGTGGGAGGTGCGAGGGGGACTAGAGCAAGAGAGGGAATGCAAGCCCGCCTGCGTGTGACTGGGCGGGGCCGTGGGGGGGCTGTGGGCGGGGCCGTGGGCGGGGCCGTCATGCGCACGCGGAGGGCACTGGTGAGGGGTGGGCGTGCTGGGTGGTGGGGTCTTGGTCCCACGCGTGAAGATGAAGCTATACGTGAGGCCCTCGAGGGAGGCCCGTCCCCTCATCCTTGGCCCAATGGGATGACGTTGGGGTAGATTCTGGAGGAGGTGGCGCGTGTGTCCGTGGTTGTCCAGCTGGGCAATGACCGGCCCTCACACCGGAAACGGCGTGTCCGCTCCATCGTGGAAAACCCGAGCTCACACATGACGTGCGGTAGGGAAACTTTGCATGTAATACTCATGCACTTTGACAAATTCGAGGAGAGGAGCCGTACAGTTAAAAACCAGAGCAAAGTCCCCGGATGGGGTTGAGGTGCTATTGGGTCGCCAGCATGCCGCCCCGCACCTGAGTGGTGGGTGCATTGAGTGTTTACCGACAGCCAGCCGCCTGGTGCGGTAACCACGACGACGGCTCGGTCTTCCCCCTCCCAACCCGCCACTCCGCAACCACGCCCCGCTCCGGAGCGCCCCACCTCCCCACGCTCCCTATTGGCCGCGGGCTCCGGCGCTCCCAGAAGCCACCAATCACTCGCCGCGTCTCCTTACAAAGCGTAGAGAGGTGCCTCCGGCCAGAAACCGCCTTCTGAGTGAGAAAACCAGGCTGATGGCTTAATTGAGGTTAATGTAAACTCCAATCCGAGAAGCAAAATGCAGAGCAGGATGATCTAATCGTATATTCGTAAGGGAGCAATACGAGAGCCCGAACAGCCCCTAAAATAACCCGCCCTGGAAAGGTTTCTGTGGAGAAGTCATCAGATTGCTCTCATCCTGGGTATCTAGAGTTCGGGCTCCATCACTACCTAATTCCTTGTCACTTCCCATCTGGAGGTCCCTGTTTCCTCAATTTAGAAAGAAAGACTGCATAGTCTACCAGGGCCCTTCCAACTCCAAATTTCTATAAGCTGCAGAGGCTGATCACCCCCTGGGAGCCAACACTGTTTAGCATTCAAGCCTGGACCAGAAAGCAACGAATAGGAGGCTCATTTGACTTTGCTTTTTTCTTTGCCTCTTTCTGCAGAGAAAAAAAAAAAAAATAGCTGTCTCATTCCTCTTTGCCAGCGAAAAAAATCAATAGGTATTTAATCTGTACGGGAGATAAATTTCTCATTTAACCCAAGGAGATGCGGGCCTGCTCTGAGCTGAGGATTTATAGAAGTGTCAAATGTCAGAGGCAGCAGGGCCAGAAACAATGCGGTCCGACCCGCTAGCCCTAGCTTTACAGGTGGGGAGTCTCAAGCCCAGAGAAACAAGGGGACTTGCCTAAGGCAGCCCAGCTGTCAGTCAGAGTAGAAAACTATGTCCTTTCTGCCACACCGTGCTGGACAGCTCTGGCCACTTGGTTTTTTGGGAGCCCCTTTTGCTGTGCCTCCCACTCTCCTGCTTCCTCTTCCTCTCACACTGTCCAGTAATGATTGGCGACACATGACCCCAGCCTTTGGAACCTAGGAGGCCAGGACCAAGCTGGCTTTTCTGATCCTAGCCAAGGTGGATTCCTTTAAAAAGAAGGGAGCAGCTGGCTTTAACTCGGCCCCAGTCTGAAGCTCTGAAGCATTCCAGTGGTTCTGCAGCACGCGGGCTTGGACTCTGCAGGATGCGCAGCTGATTTCACAAACCTTCGCAGCCATAAAGAGCAGAGTGATGAAGCAGCAGGTCAGCAGGACAGTGGCTGACGGCCAGATTCTCTTACTTCCCAAATGTCCCAAACCCACAACACAGCATCAGCTGGCTTTGGTACCTGCAAAGTCTTGCAACCATCTAAGAGTAGCTTTCCTCGTTTTACCAAATCCCCCTCATTCCCGGTACCTGCATCTTGGGCCACCTTTTCTACTTGAGCATCAAGTGTTTACTGAACTCCTAGGCAATCTCATCAAACGATTCAGGCACTTGTGAGGCAGGGGGAGAATCTCAGAAGCTTTCCTCCGGCCTATTCTTGCCCTGCTGCCTCTGCCCACCTCCTGCACCAGGCTCCAACCGCCTGCCTCCCTACCACGTGTACCAATTCAAAACAGCTTTCAGGCTCCCCATGGTTTTCTCCTACTTTTCTGATCCCTGAAAGCCTGCTGTTCCTTTGGCCTCCATAGTTTCTCCAATGCTATTCCGAGTTTCTCCAATGCTATTTGATGTCAAACATCAAACAGCCAAACTGGTTCACTAGCTGCATAGAAACTGGAAGTTGATGGTGATGTCTAACCAAAAGGAGGAGGAAGAGGAGGACCGGGAACAGGAGGAAGAGGAGGAGGAGATGATCAAGGACTAAAATGGGTCCCTTTTCCACCCTACAGAACAAAATCAAAATCTTTTTCCATCATGTTCAAAGCAGAGCCTCCCCCGTCATTCAGTGGCACTGTTCATTCATTGAACAAACACTTTGAGCACCTTCTCCATGCTGGCACTGGGGGTACACTGGAGAACAAGACTGACCAGGCCCACACCCCATGGAGACGGCAGGCTTCAGACCGTAGTGGGAGCTGCAGGCAGAGGTTCCAGCGAAGGAACAATATGAAGTGTTCAGGATGGATACGAAGGAACAGAAAGGAGGATGGCTTGTGTCACTCAGGGTGTCATGTGGGGTCTCTGGCCCCGCTCCCCACATAAGAACGCAGGACATGGTGAGGCCAAAAAGGAACACCCATGGAGCCATAGGTAGGGGAGTCATACCACTACATTCTCACTGGCGGCTGGGTTGGGGACACAGCAGGCGCCACATGATCCACAATCCGCCGTCCACTTGTCTCTGCCAACCAGCCCCACTTGCTAGCTGCAACCTGCCATGCTAACTGCAATCCACGCTTGCTTGCTCAGCCACCATCTTCCTGCTAGCCCACCATTTTGCTGCTAGCGTAGCCACAGCAGTTATATTAGTGGCCAATGGCTCACTGGTTACAGCTGACGGCCAACCAGCCACATCTGATGGCCATCCAATCACAGTTGATGGCCATTTACTACCTGAGACAGCACCTTTCTACGTGAGGCCGAGAGCCCGGAAACTGCCCTCCTGGCTCTGTCCCCACAGCATGGCTGGAGCAAAGTGCTCAGAAGTAGGGTGGTAGGAAGTGAAATTGGAGAGGGAGGCAGGGTCATATCTCACAGAACTTTGTACTCAACTGTAAGGAGTTGGAATTTTAAGTACAGTGAAAAAGCATTGCAGGGCTTTAAGCAGGGGAGAGGCATGATCTGATTTAGATTTGTAAACACCACTCTGGATGCTGTGTGCCAGATCATTATCAAGAGAGGAATCTTCTTAGCATGAGAAGAAATCCATTCAGTTGTCTTGAGTACACGTACCCCTCCTGGTCTTTAATTTGTCCCAGGAGGGGACACTGGTACTGGTTATACACCCAGTCTAGCTTGGAGTATAAATGATTTTTTGCCTTCAGGTTTACAAACCAATCCCTTATGACTTCTTTAGAATGAACCTGCTCACTCAGAACCTCTGGGCAAAGTTGTGAATCAGATTCTGTCCAAAGTCCTGCTCACCTGTGTGATCCCAGGTCAGAGTCCACTCAAACCCCTCTCAGGTGCAGCCATCTGCTTTAAACTATCCTCATGTTTGTTAAATGGACAAATGGATGGATGAATGAATGAATGAATGAATGAATGAATGAATGAATGGATGGATGACTGGCTAGTTGGCTAGTTCGATGGAAGAATGGAAGGAACTGGTGTGTGTGTGTGTGTGTTTGTAGAGAGAGAGTGAGGGAGAGAGGGAGAGAAGGAGAAAGATAAGGTGGGGGGAGAGGGAGAGAGAGAGAGAGAGAGAGAGAGAGAGAGAGAGAGAGAGAGAGAGAGAGAGAGAATGAATTTGGACATGTGGGAGCCAGGTAGCCAGGTAGGGAAAGATCCCAGGGAAGAGGGAGAAGATGGATTAAGAGCACTTGTGGAAAAGTTGATCTGGCCTCTTAAGCCACCACCTACTCATTCTGGGGCACTGCTCATTCAGCCTTCTAGGCTCTTTGGCTGCCTGGAGACCTAAGTAAATAGCCTAAAGCAAGTGATCACACTCTCCCCAAGTCCTTTTCTCCTAGAGGGCAAATAAATCACCTTCCCTTCAGACTCCACAATTGCATTCATTCCTCTCTGGACCTACAGACTTTCTACCTCCCCAAAGTACCCCTCCAGCCTTGGAGATGGTTAGAAAAACCCAGAAAGAAAGAAGTGGTGAATGGGGCTGCTGAGACACTAAGTTAGGGTTCCCTTGGAGCCAGAGACAAAGATGAAAACAGAATCCCCCCCCCCACCATCACCACAGGCTGGTCCTCTGACTCCCAAGGACCCACCTTGAACAAAGGTGAGGCTGTCAGGGGCCAGTGTGGTGAAGGCCAGTGCCAAAAGGCTCATCTGACCAAGTCGTCATTCCCCACTCCCAACCTGCCCCCTGAGAAAGTCATCTAAGGACATGATGCAAATGAAATCTATGCTAACACCTTCCACTGGTCCTGCCACTTTCAGTACTTGGTCTGAATTCCTGTGTCAGATCTGTGGGTCACTTCACAGGGCTCCGACAGACTGGGCCTCCAGGCAGAGAAAAAAGCTTGATGTGGAACAATGTGCCAGCTTCGAGGGACCAAGAAATGAAGAAGAAAAATGCCACTATTTTGCTGTGAGTCCACTCAACTTGGCAAACCTGGTTGTTTTGATTCTGGTGGGAAGCCTCACTCTGCTCTGTTAGCAAAAGGCAAGAAAGCCAGTCATAGACTTGGGCCTAAAACCATTCAGCAAGGTTTGCGTTTGTCCTCATGCGAGGTTTCCCGTGAAGATAAATGCTTTCCACACAGTCTGAGTGGAGGAGGCTTCTTTCCACTTGCTTTGATCCTTAGACCCTGCAGCATGTAAACAGTCATCACCCCAGTTTCCAGAAACAGATCCTTGCTCGCTGACCCTCCACCCCAACTCTGAGAAAGATGGCCATGTTCCCATACCATCTTATACCTCACCCCACCCTGGACAACCAGAGAGCCATGCTCCTAAGTCCCCAGGGAGCTCATCCTGGGGAAGGGCCTGAGTCAAAGAATGTCCTTGGTGGCTGTTGTCTGTGGTCACCCAGGCTCAATGCCCCGAAACTGTCTTCCCCAGAGCCCCAGATCCCTTTACCGCTCTGTGATAGACCACTATCCTCCCCTCCAGCTAGCAGATGAAATCAGATTAATACAAACTCAAGGGCTGGGGGAAAACTCCCATCGATGCTGGTGTGCACACCAATTATTACAGCTTTCCTATCTCTCTGTAGGTAATTTGATATAAACAAACAAATAAATAAATAAATAAATATTCCCTTAAACACACGTTCTGATTAAGCAGTTCCACTTTTAGGAATCTATCCCCAGAAAATAAGCAGGAATGTGGCAAAAGGAAAATAAATGGGAAACAACCTAAGTACTCAATAAAATGGGGATTAAATAGTCTCTTGTACATTGAGTCAACAGTTACATACCCCATTAAACATAATTTTTGAGTACACATCCTGATAAATAAATATGTATTTATTGATTTATGATAAGTTATATATGGGTACTACTGAGCTACAAGTGTTATGTGCATTGAAAAACATACAATATGGAAATTTTAAGCAATATTTAAAATTTTTTAAATTTTTGTTTTATTCATTAATACTATAGAAATATTTAGACTTGGAAAGAGCAATATGATTTTGGATATGCTCAATTATTTCTTAAAATCTTAGTCAACATTGTTACAACAATTGGTAGTTCAATATATTTCTATACTTGCTTATAATAGTTGATATAATTGAAAACCATCTTTAATAAAGATAGATACAAATAAAAGAAAGGCATAATTAGGCATAGTTAATAAATCAATTTTTCATGCTTATATATTAAGTATACAGAGATTTTTATTGAACTCAAGCTAAGTAAATTTTCTACTTCTAAGATGTCAATCAATAGGTCTTACTTTTTTAATATTTTTAGCAAATGGGTCCAAAACACTAAAAATTTTATTGGAAGGTCTTTAAACAATTAGAAAATTCTGTTTCCACATTTCAAAATGGGCAAATATGAGTTTTTATGTATAACTACACTTTTTCTCCAGTAATAAAATCACATAACATTGGAAGTCAAAATTTCTTTCCAAAAGTATTATTTTATTATTCATTGTTAAAACGTCACCATAACTTGAAGGGACAGATCCCATGATTTATTCTGAAAATTAAGTAACATAATATGGAAAGCCACAAAAGCCACACATCATATGAGAAACACATCTTTACATTTATTAACTCTCTAAAGTAATTGGCTGCATAATACATATCCAACCTTGTATACATAAAAGATTTATTTGCTCAATCCCTATGGTCTTAAAAAATATTATAAAGATTCTACTATAAATGTAAAGCTTCATTTTATAAACCGAACCACATCACTGATACTCAGTGCAGAACTTCACACTTCCAGTTTCAAATTCTTTGCTAATAAGTTTGTAAATAAATTTCAAGTTTCAAATTCTTTGCTAATAAGTTTGTAAATAAATTTCAAGTGTAGTACATATTATCAGCTTTTATTTATTGAGCACTTATAATGTGTCAGGCATGGTTTCAACACTTTATGTATATTAACTCATTTAACTTTTGCAACTACCCCTCATGTAAATACAATTATTATCTTCATTTCACAGGTGAGAAAGCTGAGGCACAGAGAGATTAGGTAACTTGCCCAAGGTCACAGATCTAGCAAGCAGCAGCACTGGAATTTGAACTGTGACAGTCTGGGTCCAGAGACAGTGCCCTTCCCCACCAAGCTAGACCAGTGTCTGTGTGCCTACAATTATCTACTGATGCTCGAGAACCTTATGGAGCCAAAGTGGGCACTGTATCTGCACTTATACCTACATCGTGTTTTTTTGTTGTTATTTTGAATCATTGAAGATATCACTTAATATTAAGAATATGTATCCTTCAATAATCCTTGCTGTAGTGGCTTAGAAAACCCAGTATTTCAGATCCAGTGGGGGAAACACAGTCTTCAGTCTTTGGTAGAAGGGGAAAGTGATTCCTGGAGCGACGGGGCTGATTTATATAGACAGAAGTCCCTATCCCTGGTCCCATCATGCAAATGAGGACTCCAAATCCTTTTATTATTGATTGGTTAGAATGGAACTGTTCTGATTGGTCGGTGAAGGTGCTGATGGGGATATAGCTGTGCAGCTCCGATTGGATGGGGAAAGCCTGTCCTGTTGGTTGAAATACAATTCCAGGAACTCCGTTCTAAGGGCTGGCTCAGACAGCAGGAACCTAGTATAGGCAGGCAGTTCAGTGTGGGAGGCAGGAAGCTTAGAGCAGGCTTCTCCCTGAAGCATGGTTTGCATGAGAGGTCCCTGTTTAGAAACAGCTGCTAGGCTGTTTTTAAATTTGAGCCCAATTAGCCACCAAGAGCCCTTCTTGGTAGGTATCTACTTTCTCAGGGTCCACAAATGCTATCAACAGCCCCTAGAGGATACATTCTTTCATCTTCATTTTTATAGATAAGGAAATGGAGTCTCAGAGAAGTTAAATAATTTGCCCACCAAGGTGTCACAGCCATGAAGTGGAAAGAACGTGTTGACTCTGCCTGGGAATGTTGTGTTCCTTCCTTTAGGCCACACTGCTCAAGTTTGATCAGTCAGCAGGGAATTTTAGGGCCCCCTTGTGAACTCCAGTCCTAAGGTCCACTATGGTAGCCACCAAAGAAAGGGGCAGACTATGTGGCACTTGGCAGCCAGGGGCTGGCGCAGCAAGCACAGGGCTCTCAGAGACACTGCCCACCCACTCAGTGGGATTTCATTCCACAATCCAGGCGGGCCTTCCAACACAGATGTCCCTGGATGAGGCCTTACCAAATGTCATCATATCTTCCCTAAGACTTGGTAGGGGATGGAGGTACACAGAGCTGAGATATGAAAGTAGAGGGGGAACCATGAAGGAGGGAAAGGGGAGCCAAGGCCTGGATGGAAGCATTTCTGAACACCCAATATACAACGAGCCCCTTGTGGCTGACTCACCAGCTTTCTAGGCCTCAGAGCCCAGCCCACTGAGGCTTGGACTTTGGATGTATGCGTGTGTGTGTGTGTGTGTGTGTGTATGAGTGCTCATGTGTGGGTGAATGTGTGTGCATGCAAGTGTGTTTTGAGGGGGACACAGATTCTCACCAGTCAAGTTGAGCTTTATACTCTAGTTTCAGGCACCACAGGCCAAACACCTGTTCTGTACTCTGCTGGTCCTCTGTCTAATGTAGCTGACTTGATAGTCAGAAGAAAGGCCCCACGCAAATGTAAGAGGCCACCAGGAGAACGGATTATGATTTTCAAGAGCTCATGCTACCACCCACGACTCACTGTTTATGAACGAACTTTGCTCACAGTAAACTGTGTGCGATACATTGTTTACACATGGGCCACCGCAGCACTTGGTGGGCAGGGCCAGGCAGTACTAATCAAGGTGCAGGGAGGAGAGAGGGCCCCACTGCTGCTGGGGAGATGAGAGCAGAGACCAAACAAAGGCCGGGAAGGCAGCTGCTCCTGTGCGCAGCTGTGCAGCGGTCTATTGAGGGTGACAGATCCTGTTAAGTTATGCAGCCAGGCACACACAGAGGAGCCATGCCCCCCGTAAATCAACAACAGGCCCACATCTTCGGGAAGGCTCCTGCAAGCCTTGGGGGGGGGGGGAGGCAAGTATGCCTGCTGCCTGGGTAAAGAGGACATAAACAAAGGAAGCAGAGGGTCTGTGGCTATCCTATAACACTGAAAGCAAGGCTCTGAGGGGCAGAGGTGGGGCAAGAAGCCCAGGGAGCCACAGTCTCCCGCTCCAGAGCCCCTGTAGGAATCCAGAGTGCTGAATCCCTACAGCTGCTAACTTGGGCCCACCACCCAACCTGGTGTGACAGTCCTGGGTCCTGGAAAGAAGACAAGGGTGGTATTCCCTCAGGAGAGTTCACTTCATCTCAACCTGCCTCAGCTAAAAGGCACTAGTGGCTGAGAGCCACGATGAATTCATCTGCAAAAGGGAGCCCTGGGTTAGTTCCCTCCCACCCTCCCAGCCCTTCCAGTTCTGCTTCTTGAACTGTGCAGAGCATCGAGGTGAGAGTCCTCCCTGACTAGTGGAAGGACCATGGTCCCACCACTTAGGAGCGGGGAGAGATTTCAGCAGGCATGGAGCCCACCTCCTTCATTTTGCAGATAAGGAGACTGAGCTTCAGTCACAGCATGCCCGATGTTCATAAGGAAGCTGAAAGCAGAACCCAAGACTCTTGACGGCTGGCCCCGTGCCCAGTGCTACAAGATGACCACATCAGGTCTCTGCTTTGTGGGTGCAAAATTTCTGAGACGTCCTAGATCTCTGAAACAATGACACTGAAATAAAACCTAACAGGTTTGTAGCTTGCAATGATTATTTAATTAAAAAACAAATAAAGCCTTCAACTCCAGCTCTTTATTTTGCTTTGGCTCCCCCACTCCCCATCCCAATCACCTACTGTAGACAAAAGCAGGAATTAATTACTATTATTCATGGAGCAGCACCCAGTCCTGCAGGCATCATCTAAGATGCTCATTCCTGCTCATTCCACTGGGAGGTGAGCGATCTCAGGGTGTACTGACTTCCAATACTATGGAAACAGAGGAGAATGGAGAGAAAGGAAGGAGAAGATAACAGGAAAGTGGAGAGATTGAGCTGCAATTCTATGGCTCACACTCTCTCTTCAACAGCTCAGAGTCTGCCTTGTATTATATTTGTATTGGGTAACAGTCAGCTTCCTTAAGGTAAAATTCTTTTTTGTGTTGAGAAAAGCAAAATCTCTTTTGACCATAGATATCTTTTCAAAACTAATGGGAAAGTTGTGAAACAATGTGAATGTACTAATGCTACTAAAATGCACATATTTAAAGATGGTTAAAATGGTAACTTTTATATTTCTATTATATATATTTTACCAAAATTTTACATAGGGTAACTCAATGAGTAAGAAAACAAGAACCATGCATTTCCTGTCTACAAGAGACCCACTTCAGACTGAAAGATACATATAGTCTAAAAGTAAAGGGATGGAAAAAGATATTTCATGCAAATGCAAATGAGAAAAAAAGCTGGTAACAATACTTATACCAGACAAAACAGACTAAAACGAAGGCTATAATAAGAGAAAAAGGACATTTCATAATGATAAAGGGATCTATCCGACAAAAGGATCCTTGTTAGACCCTTGTAAACATTTACACACCCAACATAGGAGCACCTAAATATGTAAAGCAAATATTGACTGACATAAAGAGAGAGATCCACAGTAATACAATCATAGTAGGAGACTTTAACATCCCATTGATACCAATGGACAGATCTTCCAGATGGAAAACCAACAAGGAAACAGGAGCCTTAAATGACACACTAGACCAGATGGATTTAATTGATCATTTTAGAGCATCTTACCCCAATGCAGCAAAATATACATTCTTTTCAAATGCACGTAGAGTATTTTCCAAGATAGAACCATATGTTAGGCCACAAAACAAGTCTCAATAAATTTAAGAAGACTGAGATCATATCAAGCATCTTCTCTGACTACAATGGTATGAAACTAGAAATCAACTCCAAGAAAAAAAACTGAAAAACACAAACAGATGGAGGTTAAATACCATGCTATTAAACAATGAGGGTTAACAATGAGATCAAGGAAGAAATCAAATGATAACCTGAGACAAATAAAAACGAAAATGAAAACACAATGACCCAAAATCTATGGGACACAGTGAAAGCAGTCCTAAGAAGGAATTCATAACAATACAGGCCTACCTCAAGAAACAAGAATAATCTCTAATAAACAATCTAACCTTATACCTAAGGGAACTAGAAAAAGAACAGCAAACTAAGCCCAAAGTGAGTAGAAGGAAGGAAATAATAAAGATCGGAGCTGAAATAAACAAAATAGACCACCTCCCCCCAAAAAAAATCAATGAAAACAAGAGCTGGGTTTTAAAAAAATTAAAAAAACTTTGATAAAACTTTAACAGATTCATCAAGATAAAAGAAGAGGGGACCCAAATAACTAATATCTGAAATGAAAGACAAGAAGTGATGACTGTATTACCCACAGAAATACAAAAGATTATAAGAAAACACTATAAACAATTATATGCTAACAAATTGGACAATCTGGATAAAATGAATAAATCCTAGAAACATACAATCTTCCAAGATAGAATCAAGAAGAAACAGAAAATCTGAACCAACTGATTACTACTAATGAAATTGAATCATTTAATCAAAAAAGTCCCAACAAATCAGTCCTGAACCGAAGGACCTCACAGGTGAATTTTACCTGTGAATTCTTTATTCAAAGAAGAATCAACACTTACCATCTCAAACTATTCCAAAAAACCCAAAAGGAGAGAGGCCTTCCAAGCTCATTTTACGAGGCCACCATTACCCTGATGCCAAAACCAGACAAAGATATTACCAAAAATAAAATTATAGGCCAATATTCCTGATGAACATAGATGCAAAAATCCTCAACAAAGTATTATTAGGTTGGTGCAAAAGTAATTGCAGTTTTGCACCAACCTAATACATAGATGCAAAAATCCTCAACAAAATATTATTAGGTTGGTGCAAAAGTAATTGCGGTTTTGCACCAACCTAATAATACTAATAATACTTAGAAAAATTGCAAAAACCGCAATTACTTTTGCAACAATCTAATAGCAAACCAAATTCAGCCAATACATGAAATAAATTATACACCACAATCAAGTGGGATTTATTCCTGGCATGCAAGTTTGGTACAATATCCACAAATCAATTAATGTGATAATTGAACAAAATGAAAGCTAAAAATCATATGATCATATCAATAGGTACAGAAAAAACATTTGGCAGAATTCAGCATTCATTTATGATTAAAAACTCTCAGCAAAGTGGGGATAGAAGGATCGTACATCAACATAATAAAGACCATATACGAGGTCTGACAATTAAATTCGGGAACTCATCCTAGAAAAAGTGCTACATACCTCATGGCTGAATATCACTACGGTCTCCTTTGAATTCCCCTTGGGAAGCTATGCACCAACACCAGCACCTAGTCCACCCTTCAGATCAATTTTGGAACTCTTTTTCTAGAATGGCCATCAGAGCTGTCGTCGTATTACCCTTGATGTCCTGAATATCATCAAAATGTTCCTTTCACTATTTCCTTTATCTTCGGGTAAAAAAAGAAGTCATTGGGGCCCAGATCAGGTGAGTAGGGAGGGTGTTCCAATACAGTTATATGTTTACTGGCTAAAAACTCCCTCACAGACAGCACCGTGTGAGCTGGTGCATTGTCGTGATGCAAGAGCTCCTTTGGGACCATTTTTGCACATACTTTTATCATGCCAAGATTTTCAGTTAAGATTTTCCTCACTGTTTCTCTATTGATGTTTACTTGGTCTGCTATGCTTCTCATGGTCAGCCAACGATTCTGATGCACAATTCGATGAATTTTTGCAATGTTTTTGTCAGCTCTGCTTGTTACTGGCTCTCCTGACCTCTCTTCATCAGTGACCTGTTCTCTTCCCTCAGAAAAACGTTTAATCCATTTGTACGCTGCCATTTTCTTCATGGCATTATTCCCATAAACTTGAACTAACGTGTCCCTAATTTTACTTCCACTCTTGCCAAGTTTAACAAGAAATTTAATGTTTGTTCATTGCTCTAATTCTAGCTCAGACATTCTTGCGACGGCACACAAACACAAGCAACAATAATGAATGCCACTCAGCAAGATACCACCACATGTCGACACGAACACAGCTGCGAGACAATAATATACCAAGGTTATGTAACTTCATCAAACTGTTTGTACAGCGCTGCCAACGAAACACACGGTGGCAAGTTCGCAAACTTAATTGGCAACCTTATATGACAAACACAGAGCTAATATGCTCAACAGGGAAAACAATTTTCCTTAAGATCAGGAACAAAACAAAGATGTCCACTTTCACCACTTTTATTCAACATAGTACCTGAAGTCCTAGCCACAGCAATCAGAAAAAAGAAAGAAATAAAAGGCATCCAAATGGGAAAGGAAGAAGTAAAACTCTCATTATTTGCAGATGACATGATAATATATAGAGAGAGAACCCTAAAGATTCCACCAAAACACTACTGGAACTGATAAAGGAATTCAGTAAAGTAGCAGGATACAAAATTAATATTTAGAAATCAGTTGCATTTTTATACACCATAATGAAAAAAACTATCAGAAAGATAAATTAAGAAAACAATATCATTTACAATTGCATCAAAAAAAAAAATACCTAGGAATAAATTTAACCAAGAAGGTAAAAGACCTATACTCAGAAAATTATAAGAAATTTAAGAAAAAAAATAGAAGATACAAATAAATGGAAGCACATACCATGCTCAAGGAGAGGAAGAATTAACATTGCTAAAATGTCCATACTACCCAAAGCAGTTTATAGAGTCAATGCAATCCCTATCAAAACACCAGTGGCATTTTTCAGAGAAGTAAAATCGATAATCCTAAAATTTATATGGAGCCACAAAAGACCCCAAATAGCCAGAGCAATCTTGAGAAAAAGGAACAAAGTTGGAGGTATCATGCTACCTGACATGAAACTATACTACAAGGCTATAGTGATCAAAACAGCATGGTACTGGCATAAATACAGACACATAGATCAATGGAACAGAATAGAGAGCCCAGAAATAAATCCACACCTATATGGTCAATTAATCTGTGACAAAGAAGGCATGAATATACAATGGGGTAAAGACAGTGTATTCAATAAATGGTGTTGGAAATACTGGACAGATACATGCAAAAAAAAATGATACTAGACCGCCTTCTTATACCATATACAAGAATCAACGCAAAATGGATTAAAGACTTAAATGTAAGATCTAAAATCATAGAACTCCTAGTGGTAAACATAGGCAATAAACTCTCTGACATTGCTTTTAGTAATATGTTTTCTGATATATTTCCCTGGGCAAGGGGAAAAATAAACAAATGGGACTACATCAAACTAAAAAGTTTTTGCACAGCAAAGGAAGCCATCAAAAAAACCAAAAGACAGCCCACTGAATGGGAGAAGATATTCGTCAATGACACATCTGATAAGGAGTTAATATCCGAAATTTATTTAAAAACTCATAACTCTTAACGCCAAAAAACCCCAAACAATCCCATTATAAAATGGGCAGAGGACCCGCATAGACATTTCTCCAAAGAGGACATACACATGACCAATATACATATGAAAAGATGCTCAACGCCACTAATCAGAGCAATGTAAATTAAAACCACAATGAGATATCACCTCACACCTGTCAGAAAGGCCATCATCAATAAATCAACAAATAACAAATATTGGCAAGGCTTTAAAAAAGAATGAAATCTCACCATTTGCGACAACAGGGATGAACCTAGAGGGTATTATGCTAAGTAAAATAAGTCAGACAGAGAAAGACAAATACCGCATGATTTCACTTACATGTGGAATCTAAAGAACAAAATAAAATAGAAATAGACTCATAAATACAAAGAACAAATTGATAGCTGTCTGATGGGAGGAGAATTGGGGGACTGGGTGAAAAAGGTGAAGAGATGAAGAAGTACAAATTGGTAATTACAATTGGTAAGTACAAATTGGATATAAAGTACAGCATAGGGAATATAGTCAATTATAATAACTATATGATGCCAGTTGGGTACTACACTTATCAGGGGAATCACTTTGTAAATTATATAAATGTCTACCCACTATGTTGTACACCTGAAACTAATGTAAAATATTAAATGTCAAGCATAATTGAAAATAGACAATATATATGATCAGTTCCTCCATAATTAAAACACAGATTAAGCGTATGATCCAGCAATTCCACTCCTAGGTATATACCCAAAAGTGTTGCAAGCAAGGACTTCAACAGATACCTGTACATTTGTGTTCAAAGCAGCATTATTTACAATAGCCTAAAGGGGGAAATAACCAAAGAGTCCATCAACAGATGAATGGGTAAACCAAATGTGGTAGCTAGATGATAGAAAGAGATAGACCTATAGTGATAGAGAGATATAATGGAATTATTATTCAGCCATAAAACGGAATGAAGTTCTGACACGTTACAACACGCATGAACCTTGAAAACATTATGCTAAGTGAAATAAGCACAAAAGGACAAATATTCTATGATTCCACTTACTTGAGACACCTAGAGTAGCCCAATTCATAGAGATAGAAAGTGGATTAGAGGTTACTAAGGGCTGGGAGGAGTGGGGATGGGGAGTTACTAGTTAATGGGGACAGAATTGCTATTTGGATGATGAAAACATTCTAGTGATGGTTGCACACAACATTGTGAATGTACTTAATGACACTGAATGTACACTTAAAAATGGTTAAAATGGTCAATTTTATGTTATGCATATTTTACAATAAAAAAAAATCTTTTTCAGTTACTTGAGTCTTCAGGGGGAAAAAACCCACATCACTCCCAGATTCCATAAGGTTTCCACAGGCTGAGAGAGAAATGCATGTTAGGTGGACTTCTGATTCCTGCAATGTCACGCCAGATCTTCAGACCAACCTGCCCACTGGGAGAAGAAAATAATGGATAAAATAGACACAAACTCCTTAAAAGCATCAATAAGCTGACAAAATAGTAACTATCAAGCTAGACTCTAAGGGGAAATGGGAACCCAGACAGGTGGGAACATCAAAGCTTTTAAGTTGCTTTTACCCTGAGGGCTGTTGCTAAAATGGGCAAACTAAGTGGATTTTATTTTTAACAGTCTCTTGGGGCAAAGAAACAAAAACCAAGGCCTGGGGCCCCACCAAGATAGGGAACCTAACAGGACACCTTCCCGTGAGGGGGTCTACACTTGGGCCTAAACCCATTCTCCCGGCAACACGCACACACAGCCCAGGACTCACAGGGAAAATTGCCTGAGGCAGCTAGCTAGGCAAGAAAGGCAAGAAGAGGTAAGGGAACAACACATCCCTAGGCACGGGCCCCAGAATGGATTTGCAACCTACATTCACAGGGAAAATGAAGACAAGGATTTGGTGTAAGGTGGCCCCAGATAGGCCCAGCCTACTTGGTGTGCACAGGATCAATAAATGTTAGCAACCACCACCATTACCACCTCCCCATGACCACCTCCACCCCCATCTCTGCCTCCTCTCAGCCTTTCCTGTTCTCCAGCTGCACTGGCTTCCTCCACATTGCCTTGCCGGAAGCCCCCATATTCTCCCGCCCCTGGTCTTTCCCCTGGGCTGTGCATTTTCTCAATGACCAGCTAACTCCTATTCATCCTTTTGACCTCACTCCTGTGGCATTTCCTCAGGGAAACTCGCTCTGACCCAAGCCTAAACCAGGTCCCTTTGTAAAAACACCTTGGCAGACCTGCATTCCTTGCTTTCAGAGAACTTAAATCAGTTTTGAATTGCACATTTATTAGTGGGATTTCTTGATTAATAGCCCTCACTAGATTATAAACACCCTGATAGCAGGAAATATATCTGGTAATATTCATCATAAATTCCAATGTCTAACACATAGGAAGTACTCAAAATTATTTTTGAATGACTAAATTGCAGGAGCATGGAAGACTGGGGGTTTGTCCCAACTTTGCCACTTACCTTGTTCCCTTTGTCACACACTGATCTTTCTGAAATTTAGTTTCTCGTCTTGCATAACGGAATAATAAGACTTACCCACCTCCTTTCCAGGGTTCTGATAAGGACCAAATAAAACCCAATATATGAAAAAAAAATGTAAGGAATTTTATGATAGGATTATAGCTGGAGAAATATCAAATTTTGCTATATGACGAACACTGGGTTCTTACTATCAACCAGGCATGACAAAAGGTGCTTCAAACACATTACCTCATTTAATTTTTATTTCCAAAACCACGAGGAAGGTGTTATCTAAATTCTACATACAAAGAAACTGAAGTCCTGAAACGTTTAAGAAATTTGCTTCGACTCCAGTTAAGAAGTTTGGGATCTGAACTCCAGTGTCTCTGACCCCAGTGCCCACACGGTTTTACTCCCACCCCACCCCCACCTCTATCTCATCCCAGAGCTCCACTCCGCCCAGCACCCAGCGCTGCACAGAGGCAGCAACGGCCACCAGGGAACTGTCTGGTTGGCTAGGCATCAAGGAGGGAGTATCAGAAGTCCTCTCTCATCCAGGTCCTTCCCAATTCCCCAGAATACATTTACACTTACTGAGGCACAGCATTCCCTAGTACACAGGCAGTTTGGCAAGAACCTGGATCTGCTAGGAAACCCAGTTCCACAAAGCATCCTACCCCCTGCCACCTCAGAGGTTGTCCCGGGACTGTGGTGATGGCGCCACCTGCCCTGTCTTGCCGAAGAGCTGCTTCAGTTTATGACGGTGTAACTCTTGCCCTCCACTCACAGGCAGTCCTTGTATGTCTAAAAGATCACGGAAGGGGAAGCTGATACTAAAGGATGTTCTTTTTCAGTTAACAAAAGGTTAAAAGCAATGATCTTTCAACCTTAAGACAAAAACCTGCTTAATATTCTTGCCACTGTCTCCAAACCCAAAAGTACTGTTTCCTAACTTTTTGAATAGAACTGTACTTCAGTCTGCTTTGGAACCAGCTTCCAGTTTCCATTTTGCTCTTTGAAATGCCTTCATGTATTTATGGCAAAGTTGATTTCAACTGTAATCACCCATGGAGTAGGAGAAGCCTCCAAGTTCAGTGTCCTGCCTAGTGGTGTGTACAGGTATGCCCTTCAAATCACTCTGGGTCGTAAAATGAAGAGTGACAACAAGAAGAGTTTCCACTATCATTCTCTAGGACCCTAAGATTATTATAAACAACAACAAAAAAAGCCAAAACAGTAAAAGCTTAATAATTGTATTTTGAACATCTAACTAGATCCTGAGTGCGTCTCTATTTTATTTTAAATATACACATACTAAGTTTCCTTTCTGCAAAGAGGAATTTCTAACTCCTACTTTAAGCTCGAGGAAATTAAACCACCACACACACACACACACACACACACACACACACACACATAAACCATCTCAGCCGTATTTTCACCAAAGATAATGAACAGAGCAGACAAATCCATCTGACAGGTAATTTACCATTAACATTTTGATTTCATCAGTCTAGCCACAATGCATTATGAACCGGGAAAATTAGACAAGTCAAGAGGATGATAGTATCAGTGCTTAATGTTTATTTTCCATTACCTGGCAGCACAATTATTCTCAATAACATATAACCATTCTCTAACAGAAAAACTTGAAGCATTTCACCTAATAAAATAGTATTATTAAAGTTTCGAGCAGACTCAGCCACTTGGAGAGACCATGTGCCTTTTATTGATGACTGGTGTGACAACTCAAAAACCATGCAGATTTATCACTCTGTTTAGGTGAAATGAAGGGAAACAAGGCATTCTCCGGACAAGTAACTTCTACATTCACTAAATGAAATATGTTTTTATCCTTCCTTTTTGAATGTCATACAAAATGCACTCATTTTTAAAATCAGTTGACAGTTTTGTGTTGGTTATCCCAACCAAAGCAATATAAGACAATCTGCTGAAACTCCTACGTCACTATGGAATAGACTTTAAAACGTCACACATACTCTGGTGCCCTAAGCCCAGTAGAAGCTCATCCAAAAATGATTGAGACAAGAGTCTTAATAGACCCCACTGTCTATGGGAATTTCCAGAAATTGAGTTTCAAAAACAGGTAAATTGTTGGAAATTAGCCTCAGACACAAATATATCTGCCATATGGGGACATTTTTCTCCCCCATGATCTGTTTTTAAAAAACAGCGAAATAAGACTTTGGAAAAAAAAGTAGATTGCTCACACTTCAAATGTAATTTAAAGGTTCCTAATTTTACCATTGTGTCTCCTTTAAACAGCCATCAGACAGCGCAGCTAGGAATCCAAGAATAGCTTCAGTTTCAAGATAATGTCTTCTTAGAAAAGATAATAATTACTAGAGCACCAATGCCTATGGGGGTAAAATGCAATCTCTCTCTTTCTGTCTCTCCTCCCCCCCAAGATTTATTAGCTTTATTCGTTCCTTCAAAGAACCATCTTTTGCCTTTACTAATCCCTTCTAACATTTACTTTCTATTTAATTTTTTTCTTTTAACTTCGTTTCTTCTTTCTACTTCTTTGGGTTTAATTTGCTGTTCCTTGCTGATTTACATGAGGTCAACTGTCATATTTTTTATATCATTTAGTTAAAATGTTTTCAAATTTCCATTTGATTTCTTCTTGAACTTATGGGTTATTTAAAAGTGTGTTGCCTAATTTCCAAGCATAAGTGACTTTTTAAACATTTTTATTAAATGTATTGGGATGACATTGGTTAGTAAAATTATATAGGTTTCAAGTGTACAATTCTATAATACATCACCTATATACTGCATTGTGTATTCACCAGTCAGTTCTCCTTCCATCACCATATATTGACCCCCTTTACCCTCTTCTGCTACCCCCTTATCCTCTGACAACCACTAAAGTGTTTTCTGTATCTGTTAAGTTTTTGTTTGTTTGTCTTGTTCACTTGTTGCTTTCAGTTTTATATCCTACATGAGTGAAGTCATAAGGTTCTTTCCTTTTTTTGTCTGACTAATTTCGCTTAGCATAATAATCTCAAGATCCATGTTGTCACAAATGGCAGTATTTCATCTTTTCTTATGGCTGAGTAATACTCCATTGTATGTATGTATGTATGTATGTATGTATGTATGTATGTATGTATGTATATATCTTCTTTACCCAATCATCTAACAAAGGACACTTTGGTTGTTTCCATGTTTGGCCACTGTGAATAAATGCTGCAGTGAACATAGGGGTACATATATCTTTCTGGATAAATGTTTTCAGATTTTTTGGGGTAGACACCCAGCAGAGGGATTGTTGGGTTGTATGGTAATTCTATTCTTATTTGAGGAAACTTCATAGTGTTTTCCATAGTGGCTGCACCAATTTACATTCCCACTAGCAGTGTATGAGGTTGTTTTCTCTACAGCCTTTCCAACACTTATTGTCCTGTTGATAATAGCCAGGTGTGAGGTGGTATCTCATTGTGGTTTTGATTTGCATTTCCCAAATAGCTAGTGAAGCTGATCATTTTTCACATTTCTGTTGGCCATTTGTATGTCTTCTTGGGAGCAGTGTCATCAGGTCCTCTGCCCATTTTTTAATTGAATTGTTTGTTTTTGTTGTTGTTGAGTTGTATTAGTTTTTCATATAGTTTGGACATTAGCTCCTTATCAGATGTGTGGTTTGCAAATATCTTCTCCCATTCAGTTAATTTCTTGTTTTGCTGATGGTTTCCTTTACTGTGAAAAAACTTTTAGTATGCTGTAGTGCCATTTATTTTTCCTTTTGTTTCTTTTGCCCAAGGAAATATATCAGCCAAGATATTACTAAGGGTAATGTCTGTGAGTTTACTTCCTATATTTTCTTCTAGGAGTTTTATGGTTTCAGGTCTTCCATTTAAGTCTTTAATCTATGTTGAGTTTTTCTTGTCCATGGCATAAGAAGATGTTTCTTTTCTTTTTCTTTTTTTTTTGCATGTATCTGTCCAGTTTTTCCAGCACCATTTATTGAATAGGCTGTCTTTACCTCAGTGCAAATTCTTTCTTCCTTTGCCAGATTAAATGACCATATAGGCATAAATTTATTTCTGGGCTCTCTATTCTGTTCCACTGGATCTATGTGTCTATTTTTATGCCAATACCATGCTGTTTTACTATGGCCTTGTAGTATAATTTTATATCAGGTAGCATGATACCTCCAGCATTGTTCTTCTTTCTCAGGATTGCCATGGCTATTCAGGATTTTTCGGTTCCATATAAATTTTAGGATTATTTGTTCTACTTCTGTGAAAAATGCCATTAGTATTTTTATAGGGATTGCATTGAATCTATGTATTACTTTGGGTAGTATAGACATTTTAACTATATTAATTCTTCCTATCCATGATCATTGTATATATTTCTATTTATTTGTATCTTCTTTCTCTCTCCAGTATCTTACAATTTTCTGAGTACAGGTCTTTAACTTCCTTGGATAAATTTATTCCTAAGTAGATTTTTTTTATACAATTGAAAATGTGATTATTTCCTTAATTTCTCTTTCTGACAGTTCGTTATTGGTGTATGAAAATGCAACCAAGTTTTAAATATTAATTTTTCATCCTGACTTCACGAAATTCATTTATCCATTCTAATAGTTTTTTTGGTGAAACTTTTGGAAATATATATATATATATAAAATCATGTCATCTGCAAATGACAGTGTTACTTCTTCCTTTCCCATATGACTGCCTTTCACTTCTTTCTCTTGTCTGATTGATGTGACTAGGACTTCCAGTACTATGTTGAAGAAAGGTGGTGAAAGTGGACCTTTTTGTCTTTTTCCCCCATCGAGTATGTTGGCTCTGGGTTTGTCACAAATGGCCTTTATTATGTTGAGATATGCTCCCTCTATTTCCACTTTGCTGAGAATTTTTATCTCAAATGAATGCTGAGTTTTGTCAAATGCTTTTTCTGCATCTATTGATATGACCATATGATTTTTATTTTTTATGTGATATATCACATTAATTGATTCGCAAATATTGAACCAATCTTGTATATCAGAATGAATCCCTCTTTATCGTGGTGTATGAGCTGTTCAATGTATTGCTGAATTTGGTTTGCTAATGTTTCGTTGAGGGTTTTTGCATCTATTTTCATCAGGGATATTGGCCTATAGTTTCCTCTTTTTTATGTAATGTCTTTCTCTGATTTTGGAATCAGGGTAATGATGACCTCATAAAATGATCTTGGGAGCCTCCCCTCTTGGATTTTTAAAAATAGTTTGAGGAGAATAGGTGTTAATTCCTTTTTGAATGTTTGGTAAAATTCACCTGTGTAGTCATCTGGCCCCGGACTTTTGTTTGTTGGGAGCTTGTTGATTACAGGTTCTATTTCATTGGTAGTAATTGGTCTGTTTGGTTTTCTGTTTCTTCTTGATTCCACCTTGGAAGATTGTATGCTTCTAGGGATTTATCCATTTCTTCCAAATTGTCTAATTTGTTGGCATATAGTTGTTCATAGAATTTTTTTAAAAACCTTTTTGTATTTCTGTGGCGTCCATTGTCACTTTTACTCTTTCATTTCAGATTTTATTTATTTGGGTCCCCTGTCATTTTTTTTTCTTGATGAGTCTGGTTAAAGGTTTGCCAATTTTACCTTTTCAGAAAAACAGCTCTTGGTTTCATTGATCTTTTGTGTTATTTTTTTCGACTCTATGTCCTCTCTACTCTTTATTATTTCTTTCCTTGTACTCACTTTGGCCTTTATTAGCTGTTTTTTATCCCAGTTCCCTTAGGTGTAAAGTTAGATTGCTTATTTGAGATTTTTCTTATTTCTTTATGTATGCCAGCAGTGCTAGGAATTTCCCATTTAGGACTGCTTTTGTTGTGCCCTATTAATTTTGGGTCATTGTATTTTCAATTTTGTTTCAAGGTAGTTTTTGATTTCTTCCTTGATCTAATTGTTGACCCACTGGTTATTTAGTAGCATGTTATTTAGCCTACATGTGTTTGTGTGTTTTTCAGTATTTTTCTTGTAATTGATTTCTAGTTTCATATCATTGTGGTCCGAGAAGATACTTGACATGATTTCACACTTCTTAAATTTATTTATTCTTGTTTTGTGGCATAACATGCGGTCTCTGTTGAAAATGTTTCATATGCACTTGAAAAGAATGTATATTCTGCTGGTTTCGTGTAAAATGCTCTAAAATATCAACGAAATCCATCTGGCCTAGTGCATTACTTAAAGCTGCTGTTCTCATGTTTATTTTCTGTCTGGAAGATCTGTCCATTGGTGTCAGTGGGGTGTTAAAGTCTCCTACTATGTGTTACTATTGATCTCTGCCTTTATGTTGGTCAATATTTGTTTTATATATTTAGGTGCTCCTATGTGGGGTGTACAAGTGTTTACTAGAGTGATGTCTTCTTGTTGAATTACTATTCAATAATTACTTTATTACTATGTGATGTCTTTGTCTCTTAGTACAGTCTTTGTTTTAAAGTCTGTTTTGTCCAATATAAGTACTGCTACCCCAGCTTTTTTTCTCATTTCCATGTGCATGAAATATCTTTTTCCATCCTGTTACTTTCAGTCAATGTGTATCTTACAATCTGAAGTTGGTCTCTTGTAGACAGCATCTGCATGGGCCTTGTTTTCTTATCCCTTCAGCTACCCTGTCTTTTGATTTAATCCACTTACACTTAAAGTCATTATTGATAGGTACATTGTTATTGCCATTTTATTATTCATATTTTTATCTCTGTTTTCTTTCTTCTGCTTAAAAATGTCCTTTCAATAATTTCTTGTAATACTTGTGGTAATAAATTCCTTTAGCTTTTTCTTGTCTGGGAAGTTGTTTCTCTCTTCTTCAATTTAAAATGATAGCCTTGCTGAGTCAAGTAGTCTTGGTTGTAAACCCTTGTTTTTCATTACTTTGAATATTTCCTGCCACTCTATTCTGGCCCGTAACGTTTCTGTTGAGAAATCAGCTAATGGTCCTATGGGAGGTCCCTTGTAATTAATTAGTTGTCTTTTTCTTGCTGATTTTAGGATTCTATCTTTAACTTTGGCATTTTAATTATGATGTGCTTTGGTGAGGACCTCATCGGGTTCATCTTGTTAGGGACTGTCTGTGTTTCCTGGGCTTGTACAAGGTCCAACAATTAAGTTCACAAACTCATCTTAGAAAAAGTGCTATATACTTCATTGCTGAATATCACTATGGTCACCTTTGAAGCAATGCACTGATGCCAGCACTTAGCCCACCCTTCAAAGTAATTTGGAACTCTTTCTGGAATGGCCATCAGAGCTGTTGTCATATTACCCTTCATGTCCTGAATGTCATCAAAAAGTCCTCTTTCAATATTTCCTTTATCTTCGGGTAAAGAAAGAAGTCATTAGGGGCCAGATCAGATGAGTAGGGAGGGTATTCCAATAAGTTGTTTGTTTACTGGCTAAAAACTCCCTCACAGACAGTGCCATGTGAGCTGGTCATTGTCATAAAGCCGTAAGTTGTTGACAAAAAAAGTTCAGGTCATCTAACTTGCAGCCTTTTCAGCACTTCCAAATAGTAAACTTGATTAACTGTTGGGTCCAGTTGGTACAAATTCATTTAATGAATAATCCTTCTGGTATCAAAGAGAGATTAGCAACATCGTTGCAACAAGTTCGTGAACTTAACTGTCAGACCTTGTATGTCTATTTCTTTTGCCAGGTCAGGAAAGTTTTCAGTCGTTATTTCTTCAAATAGTTTCTCTATTCCTTGCTCCCTCTCTTCTCTTTTCTCCTGGTACCTCTGTAATGTAAATGTTGTTACACTTGATGTTGTCCCCCAGGTCTCTTAAACTTTTTTTTCTTTTTGTTGTTCTAATTGGGTGTTTTTTGCTATCTTGTCTTCTAAATCAGTGATTCAATCCTCTGCTTCTCTAATCTGCTGTAGATTCCTTTTAGTGTACTCTTCATTTTAGTTATTGTATTATTTATTTCTGAGTGGCTCTTTTTTATGGTTTTTATGTCTGTCTTTATGCTTACTACCTCTTTGTTGAAATTCTCACAAAGTTCCTGTAGCCTTCTTGTAACAAGTGTTTTAAACACTCTCTCTGGTAGATTGGTTGCTTCCATTTCCTTTAGTTTTATTTCTGGAGATTTCTCCTGTTTTTGGAGGGGGAGGGTTGTTTTCTGTTTTGTTTTTAATTTGGGACATGTTTGTTTTTTTATTCTGGCTGCCTGTGTTTGCTTCTACGTATTAGGTAGATTTCCTGTGTCACTCAATGTTTGCTGGGTGGCGTTATGTAGTATGTGTCCTGTGTACTCCAATAGCACAATCTCCCTGATCCCTTGTGCATGTATTCCAGGAGAATCCCTTGAGTGTGTGTTCTCTTATAGTTGAGTCGAGTGCTTCTGACAAGTCAATGGGTGGGATTGACTCCCAGGGTGACTGAGAATTTACAATGCCCACAGTGTATGAACTGCTGTGTGGTGGCTGACTCCTCAGAGGGGGTATTTGCCTCCGTGGGCTCTTGTGCCTTTTGAGATCACTCTTTGGGTGTGCCACTTGTGGGTCTAATGAGGGTAGTGCTCTGGTGTATTCTGATGATGGTTCTGGGTGTGTTGTTTCTGGTGTTTCTTGGGAAGAGCCCCCACGCAGGCCAGTTTCAACTTTGCCTGTAACCAGCCTGCAGCTACCCAGTAGGAGCTATAAAGCTATATGTGATTAGCTGCTGCTTATGCTGGACCTGGAGGCATGTGACAGTGCCCTCACAGTAAACCAAGTCCGGCCACCACCAGTATTGGGCCTGGAACAGTTTACAAAAGACCCAGGGCCCCCTAGGCCTATTGCCACTCTCCAGCTGCCCATAAGGCTCAGCTATTCTAAGAGCCTCCTTAGGTGCACAGGCCAGGCTGTTGACCACAGGTTGAGAGTGCCTTCGGCAATGCAGCACAACCATGTTTCTCTAAAATTAAGACTGGGTCTTATATTAATTTTTGCTCCAAAAGACACATTAGGGCTTATGTTCAGGGGATGTCATCCTGAAAAATCATGCTAGGGCTTATTTTCCAGTTAGGTCTTATTTTCGGGGAAACACAGTAGCTGGGCAGGGCAGGGTCCCAGAGAGTCACAGGGTGTGGCCAGTGGTTAATATTCAGTTCTTGCACCAGTGCTTGGCCTGTGACCACTTCACAGAAAGCCCTGAAAACACTACAGCCAGCCACCTCTCGCCCTGGGCTCACAGCTCCCCAAGAGCCACCCAAGAGAGGCTCAGCACAATCTGTGGCTCACTGCTCACCACCGAAAGTTTTCTGGACTGCTGCTATAAAATTCTTGCTGAGCTTGTTGGGTGTGGCCAGCCTCTCAGTAGCGAGAGTGCCCCAGGTTATGCAGCACTAGCTGTGCAGTGCAGGGACCCAGGGCATCACCAAGGTGATGCTCATGTGGGGATTTTAGCAGATCAACGCAGTCTCAGACTTAGCCTTCGGGGGAGGGTTCAACATAGAAAAGATGATGCCCTCCTGTAGGCTACACATTTGGCAGGCTCCACACAGGGATAATGGCTGCTTGTGGGTTTGGAGTCAGCCTGATTCACATTTCCGCCCCTCCTAAACTCTTGATGTAGCCTCTTCTTTATATCCTTAGGTATAGTGGTTCTGTTCAGCTAGTGTTCAGATGATTCTTGAGGTTGCTTTTTCTATAATTCATTTGTAATTTTGGTGGTTTCCTGGGATGCAGTACAGGCATAGCATCTACCTAATCCACCACAGGGGCCAGTCACAGGCAAGGCTGACATTGGCCTGCATGGGAGCTTCTCCCAAGAGACACCAGAAACAACACATGTAGAATATTAAGCCATATCGCTTAATATTCCCAGGTCTATATTATCTGCAAAGCTATTGCTGAATCCAGGATTGTATTTACAGCATTCCTTTCCTCGACCAGTCTGTTTTCTTCTTAACCTGGGGGGGGTGGGGGGTGTCCATTTTGAGATTTCTGAATATATTCTCTATTGTCTATCAGACATCTCTGACATATGTTCTTGGATTCCATCTACAAATTCTTGAAGAAGCAGGAGAATACTGGGATGTGGTTGGTCTGGTGCTGGGGAGTCATTTAAAACTTCATTTCTTTTCATGGCTCTCCTTGGTGCTGTTATTACATCTTTACATTATTTATTTTATATGTCCCTATTTGAAGATTGTGCTGCTTGCTGGAGATGTAAGCCTTTTTTGTACTTCTTGATCTGCGTATAGCTTAAAAGGCACTTTTTGTTAACTAGCATGTTCTTAAAAGTTCATTGGGAATTTAAAGCTTCTATTTTTATAAACTTGTACTGTTGTATGATCATTGTGATCATATGCTCCACAAAGTCAGTTTTAGTTCATCCTTTGGAATCTGTGTTCATCAGAGGGCTTCCTATGCAAGTATATCAGTTTCCTTTTCTTCCTCCTTTGCCTCTCATTGTACACTTGAAATCTCACATTTTTATACTTCCTACTTTCAATTCAGTGGTTACATATGGGCTTTCTTGTCATTGCCTTGGAAATTTAATTTAAGTCATGTTGATGAGTTTAGTTTCCTGCCAAACAATCTTTCTGGTTTTTATGACCATCATCCTCTCTCAGGAACCTGTCATTCTGTTATTGCCATACTTAACACTAACAATAAAAACAATTACCATTTATTATACTTACCTTACCATACTTCCAGTGGTATACTGGGAAATGTTTAGAAACTGGCATAAAATACACACACACGTTTATTGTAAATTTTACTGATATAAATATACAATACTCTATTGCAAATTCCACATAATCAAATTATTCTCAAAGAATGTTTTTTTTTGCCAAACTCTTGCAGCTGTCCTACAATTGCAACTGATGAATGAGTGTAATTTGATATGAATGTCAGCTGACATTTTCATTTACATTAATAAGACAAAAGTGAACAATTAAACATGTATGTAAGAACTCTCATTTGTCAATGATGTATCTGACTGCTTGCTGAGTTAGATAACAGTTTTTTTGTTTTTTTTTTAATCCTGGAGGAATATTTCCTTAATTTTTTGTTATTCACAATGTAATGGCTATAGACACAACACATTTTTAAATTTAATCTGTATTATTTTTTCCATCGCATTCGTAAGCCTAGACAAATCAACAAATCAATCATTGATTTGGTTTAAATATCACATGGCCACCTTCAAATTACCATGATGTCACTCAATGTGGAATTGGGAAAAGATTAGTAAAGTACACCATTATATAGCATTTCCACTACACAGATAAAAATATAACCTTAAGAACATGTAAAAAATAGTAATAGTAAAATGTTACAAAATAAAGAACTTACACGTTTTTACTCCTTTGTTTTTAAATGATGCTCACATCTCAATTTTTAAAAATGTATGAAAATCCGTATGGTCCTGCATCATCCCTTTCTTTTGCATATAAAGCTATTTGTTGGAGAATTCAGGCCCTTTGACCTGCAGTTTGTCAGTCTGGATTTTATTTCATATTGCTGATATAATTATCTGTATTTCCTGAAAATTGGAAGTTGGATGCAGGGCCTGATTCAGATTCAAGGCTCAATTCCTTTGACAAAGACTATATAAGAGGTCTTGTGTTCTTTTATCAAGGAGGCGTGCAGTGCCTAGTCATTTCTTTTTATGATGTTAGTAGCTATTGATGCCTAATACTTATATTTGCTAACTCAATGGAGGGTATAAAATGGGTGATACTATATCATTTCTTTTTCAATTACTAGTCATCTGCCATTTCAGTTACCCAGTGGTCAAGTGCATACAGAAAAGATAGGATAAATGCTTCTTTCTCTTTATTTACCAGTTTTCAAGAAGATAATTCAGTATCATTATGAATTCGTGGGTTAAAACATATTAATGGATTTCAATTCACTGCAATCATTTTCATTACTGAAACTCATGCTATCCTCTCTTTGGTCAGTGGAATCTTCTTCAAGTTGCCTCATCCTCTTGACAAGATCCTAGTAATAGTTGATGGCTTCCTTGCTATCTGCTATGACAAGATCTTCCAGGGTCATCTTGTATATTTCTGAAGCAAGATGGCAAGATGAAGCAAGATGACAAGATGGAATCAGCCACATCTCTAAAATGCTTCATTTCTTTTAATAACAAATTATATTTCAAGATCATAATTTAGGTGCTAGAGATGTTCGCTGGGTTGGTCATTTTTCTAAGGTTTTTCAGCGGACAATTTATAATAGAGTACACGTATGTACATGTAAATAAACGATTCCATGACTTCAGATTGATACTCCCAATTCAAATTAAGACTACAGAGTATTTACTTATTATAACTGTGACTCCTTTCTTCCATTACGAGAATCTGGATTCTCAAGGGCTCAGGGGATAGAACATCCCAGAAGTATTTATTTGTTTAATTTCCTATTACATACACAACAATCAGAATAATACCAATATGGTTGCTGAAAACATTAAATGTTTTGCATGTTCTCCCCATTCTTCCATTTAAAAATTTGTACTAAACTTTATTTGTAAGGTTATATGTGGTCATTAAGGACTATATAGTCTCCCTTTAAGCCCTCATTTAGTCTTATTTCTATACACAATTAAATATTTAATGCAGTCCTTATGTTGATGTCTCTAAGACATTTTAGTAATCTGAAACTCATTCTGCAATAGATTCTTAAAGATGTGATCATAGAAAGTATTTTTTGAATTCATAAATGCTGATAACAATTTGTGCCTTTTATACTTGCAAGTCAGTTTCATTGGACAGAAAATCCTTGACGACTTTCCTTGAGAATCTTCAATATATTGCTCCATTTTCATCTGGTGTAACATGTTGCTGTTGAAAATTCCGATAATTTAATATTTTCCCTTACAAATTACATGAGCTTTTAAAACAGATGCCCAAAAGATTTTTCTTTACAGTTCAGTAATTTCACTGGACTATGTCTTGATATTGGTCACTTTAGGTCAATGTTAGTTATTTGATGTGCTATTTCAATACAAAATTTCAATTTCTTTTCTAATTTCAGGAAAGTATTCTTGACATATTTTTAATGTCTTTTGCTTACCTTGGTTTATGAACTCCTATTAATCCTGTTTGATCTTTTTTGCCTATCTTCAATGTCACTTTTAATCTTTTAAAAAATATTTCTTTAAATCTTTCATTTATGATTTAAAATTTTTCTTTTACACTTTGTTTCTTTTAAGGCATTATCTATTTGCACTTATGTTTCTACTTACATTCTGAAATATTTTCTAATTTCAACACTCTTTCCTGAGTTTCGCCATCTTATGTCTAATAATTCATGTTCTTTCATGTCTTACATCATTTCTTACAGACCTTGAGCTCATTTTTTATAATATAGTTTTCTTTTGTGGGCATGTTTTTCTGGCATGCTTCCAGTTTCCATATGGATGTTACTCTGCTCATTATTTTTTCTTACAATTTTATATGGAATTCGGCCTTGATACTATAATTTTGCTCATTTTTATGTGAAATTAATTTTCCTGAATTTTTGGAATAAGACAGAATTCAGGAAAACTTTGTTAACTTCACAGATTCATTCTTGTGTTGTTTTTGCATTGTGTTAAAAAATATGGCAGCTTGATTCCTCGGATTTCTTGGGTCTAACTTCTGTTCCCCACTTCTATTTAGACAATCTTTTTTGTCTATTGTCCTTATCCTGTCCAATTTTGATTCCACTCTCAGCAACTTTTCTCCAGTGTGAGGTCTTGTCCTGGAAGGGAGCTCTGGCAAGTTCGTTTTAAGAATTTCTAAGAGCTAGTGTTTCAGCCCCTTCAGTCCTTGTGGTGATATTGTGGTTCTTTTGTTCTGAGGTCTAACAGATGTTACCCTATTGTTTCTTTCTTGCCTCTTTTTCACACAGATACCAATATCATTGCAGATCTTGGAGCTGTTGGTGCTTTGTCCTGACCTGCTTGTATTCTGGAGGTTGTGAGGATATCTGTTACCTATTTACTGTCAATGGCATTATGTTGTTGTTTTAGTGTGGAAATTGAAAAACTATGCTGTTTCAACCATCTTCCCAGAATCCTCCATACATTTAATTTTAATACCGGAAGTATGATGTGGATTATGTGTGTGACCATTACAACTGTTGTTAAATCCATTCTTTTCTGACAATTTAGTTTTAAATGTCCCACTACACATTTTATTGTTTCATGCTAGGATGATCCATCTTCTGTTTAAAACCAGGACTTATCAATTGAATTTATGCTTCATCAACGCTTTCAACATTTCTTGTATTTATTTGACAAACTTGCCTTACTTCTACTCAACAAGTACTCAAGAATAATGTCATTCTCAATACATGCTACCCAATTATGTAGCAATAAATCTTAGCTAAATTTCTGTAGACTGGCCTGAGTACACTAGTAGCTGACTTGAAAGGTACACGAATAAAACTTCTAAAACTGACAATGTTGAGTTCACCTACTCAATATAGGTGTATGTCAGAATTAAATACACACCATTTGTCATATTATCAATCTTAAGACTGTAAACATGAGCACAGAGATTCTGTTTTGCTTACCTTTGTTTTGTATCCCCAGAAGTTACCACCATGCTTAAACATCTCAAATTCACTGAATTTGTTGAATAAATGGGATCTTAGTAGACTGTTTATATTAAACTCTCTTTCCAACCTTTTAGGCAGGAGATGTTTTGGTACTACCTATTATTTAAAACAGCAATTTCATATTATCTGATGCTGGCTTTGTGGAACCATTAACACCAACTGAGTATGCTATAGGCACTTATGAGAGTGATTAAGATGGGTAAGAAGGTTCAGTCAATGTTACTAGCAATGCTCAGGCAATCAATCTGGCTAATATAACAGGGCAAGAGTCAGGGACATAATCAGAGAGGGCAGCCTTAAGATGTAGCCAGATGTCAGAAACATCACATCATATCTGTTTCCCTTACATAAAGGGCTGAATTCAGGGAACCTCATAGTCACAACTGTCATCCAAAGATATTGGGACTCACCCATATAAAAGATTTAGTTTCCCTCTCAACAGGGCTGTGGAAGCTTCCTCGAGGCCTTTGATTCCTCTTGAAGTCCACCCTCTCCTGGAAACATGGACACTCTGGAAATAAGGGCCTCAGTAAGTCCCAGTACAGTCTCTGTGACTAGCCACTCATTTGATTGTCTAAAGCCAACACCAACTGCTGACACGGAAGATAAAGGGAAGACAGATGAAGAAACGACACAGAAAGAAGCATTTCATGTTTCAATGTACTCCTTAATGAGAATATGGGAGAAGAGTGTTAGTTTTACTAGATGGCAAAGCTTCTTTACCCTATGATTTGTTTAAGTCTGAACTGAAGCATTTTGTCTAGGGGTTGGGTTACTTAGAGTACCTAACAAACTACTAGGCTCCCTACCTAGAAATCTTAAGATTAGATATTAATAGGAAGCCTTTACAACAGGGTTGAAAATACATGAGTAACATCTTCTTCAACTAGAGCACTGTACGTGTCAAGTATGCACAGAAGTACCAGTTCTGAAAGAATTTGGTCTGGGACCCTTAAAATAAACAATCATTTTGATTAAAAAAAAAAAAAAGCTAATCATCTAGTCTATGGGATCTGTATACCATGTCCCTGTCCATACTTTAGCAAGTAGCTGGTGAAATCGTGTGCAGACCTACTGACATGCTTTGAGACTATCAACAATTTCCCTGTATCTGTCGCTAAATTTCAGTTTCCATTTAAGAAGAAATTTTGTTTGTAGGTTCAAGAGCTCCATTACTTCCTATAGGGAATTATTAAAAATCAGGAGTAAATACAGGTGAAGTAGCTTGGACCTCAAAAGAAAGCTCTAATAAGAATAATTTCTTTCATTAATTGTTTAGACACAGTGTCTAAAATAAGATTTCAGAAAATCTTTCCCACCAAAGCAAAAATTCCTAAAATGTAGGAGTATTGTGACATACATCTCAGAAATGTTATTGCATAGTACAACGTTCCTAAATTTCCCAGAGAATAGTGTCAACTGAAGCTTTTTTAAAGCCACAGTTTCGAACTGATTTTTGATGGAGTGGTATTTGAAGTCAAATCACATTTACCACCCTTTTAGCCCCCAATGAGAGCACATGGTAGGACAAATATTCAAAGTTTGGCAAACCTGTTATAAAAATGTGTCTCCTTGCTTTTAAATTCTTTCAGAGTCCTATACTTACACGACAAGCACGAGAGAAAACTATGAAATATTATGTAAGGTTTTTTAGGTCATTCGTGTCTTTTTTGAAAAAAATTTGCATTTTGCAATTGCTTATTCCTCACAACCAACCTTCTGGAACAGTACTGCCCAGCTGAATTTTCTGTGAGGATGGCAACGTTCTATAGCTGCCCTATCCAACACAGTGGCCATCAACTCCATGTCACTACTGAACATTTCAAATGTGGCTGCTGTGACTAACAATTTTTAAGTTTTATTCAACTTTAATGAAAATTAAATTGCCAAAAGGCTGCTGGACAGCAGTTCTAGAACACCAGTTAAAGGAGATATCCATACTAAACAGAAATGAACATGCAATGGCCTGCCTAGGAATGTCAGTGGGTAGAAAAAGAACCACTAGAGTCTCATTATTTGCCAGGGAGGGAGAGGAATGCTGGATTGCTATCAATCAACTAGAACTAGGAAAGACCAGCAGAAAGCAATACCTACCCACTGTCAACCTCTGTATTCCTAATAGATGCACATAATATATAAAAGAAAATGTTTCAATATGCCAAATAAATAAAAATTAACTTAGCTTGAAAACAGTGGCCCGCAAAAGGTAGACAAATTACTTGTTTCTTCCTTAAATGATATTCTTTGAACACGACAGAATAGTGATCACAAACTTTAAATAGAAATAATGGAACTAATCAAGGTATTTCTTCCCTTCAGCCTTAAGCTTATCATCTGTGCCACTAACTGGACATATGGCCTTAGGAATTCACAATCATTCTGGGCCTCCATAAAACCAAACTGTGAGTGAGGGTCCCTACTGGTCCTGTCTTGCTTTACACATCAATGAGACTAGTTATACTTGAGTGTCTAAGATTCCCATCTCTCTTACCTAAATAGAAACCATCTCTCAAAATGCTCAGGAGGAGAAAGGAGTCCTTGAGTGCTATGCTGAATCTCCAGTGGGTACTCTACCATGACCTCATAGTGGTTCTCATTTCCTCTGCAAAAGCCCCCTCTGAGAAGAGCTGCTACAGCATCAATTTGTCATTCTGATGTCACTATGGATTTCACCAACATTACAAGGTGCCTGACATTATAGGTTTCAATGCTGCTTACAGTGTGAGCCACAACTATAGAACTATGTGAAAGATATCACTACCAGCATTAATAATTAAAAATCTTAACCAAAACCTTTTCTGAAAACATCAAGAGAGGAAGTAAAATAAAAGGAGGGGACGGTTGATTAGAAAAAGTGAGGACCCAGACTTTTCTAAACCCGTATTGTAGTGGTTTGTTAAACGGTTACCTTGTTCTACAAGTGCTCTGTTTATGAGAGTGCCATGAAAGTGCTTTTTTCTTTCCTTTTTTTTCCTGTGGGAGAAGGGAAGCAATGAAGGAAATGAAAGAGTTCATTTAAGTGCCATATTCACATAAGGCTAATTTGTAAAAGCTCAACCCAGCTGAATATATTTACAGCCATCACCAGTCCACAAAACTTCAGTTGAGAAGACTAATTGAGATTCTCCAGGAGAACTGCCTTGTCTTTAGTAGTTACAGAATGTCTCATTAGGCATTCTGTACTTCCCCCTTCTCTAGAATACAAAGTCTGACTCTGCTTGGCCTGGGTTTACAGCTTTTGAATTTCCAATAGAATCTAATACACCATTATTGTAATACTGTTGATTTTGTTTTGCAGCATCCTTTGCATTTTGTTTGTTTGTTTCAAACTAAAGTTGCATTTAACAGGACTATATTAGCTATATTGGAATACTGTTTAAAAAAAACTAAAACTGTGCCCACTCCAGGATTGTAACATACAGACTCAAGTCCTTATTTAACACCTTCTCTAGCCTTGCACCAGAGAAGTGCTTTCTATAAAAGAGGATCACGAGAGCTGATGGCTGGAGTTCAGAGGCTAGTAAACTCCATAAAAATCTTATTTTCTATCCATTTTTAATTCTCTATTTAGATGCAATGTTTGAGCATTTGACTTTTATTAGACCAGTGAGAGCGTGACGGCCATTTGATTATTTTTATTTTTTCTTCACTAAAATGACATGTGGTAGGCTCCTCTGTGTGTGTTTTGAATGCCTAAAGATGTTGGAGAAATTAGTGTCATGGGAAACTACATGTTTACTTTAAATATTTAATTAGAAGTCTCTCCCATGAGCTGGAAAAAATCTCTTGGCCCAATTCTGGAATAATATTTTTTCGCTCTCACTGCTATCTAATATCTAATATTATAGGCTTACAAAAAAAGCTCGGGATGAAACTAAAATAGTACAAAAGTCTCCAGGTCTCTATCCTTACTATTATTGATGAATTTTCATTTGTACATAAGCAATGGAACGTGCACACATGCATGCACACACACACACACACACACACACATTTACATACACATGTATGTGTGTATATAAAACACATCTGCCTAAGCCTGAAGTATGGCTCCATTATTCCATTGCTCTTTTCACATAAGAAAAAAATCTATAGATTTGCCTCTAGCTGAAAGGTAACATCATTTTTTCAGAGACATTTCATATTTAACTTTTTCCAGAGTAAAAGGTTAAATTTCTTACTGCTATAAAATTTAAGATGTGTTTTTCTTCTAATTGAAATGTAATGACACATTTAAATATATTTTTTCTTTCAATTTCCAACTATTTTTTTTGAATGACATGCTGAAGTAAGTTTAGTAAATGAAATGCCACTGACAATTTATTTCAGCCTTTAATATATTTGCTACTAAAAACTCAAGCTGTTGAGACAAGAAAATATTACTGGTTCTGTTACTACAAAAAAAACAAGTGAGAAATTTTAATTCACAAAGGATGAAAAACACAAGACACTGATCTCACTGTACATACAGTATTACAATAAACTGATTAGCTGTAGACTAATAAAACATTTAAGACTTCACACACACATATGTACTTTGAAACAAGAAACACAGGACAATATTAATCTTTGATATGTCCATAACTACCGAGAGCAAACATCACTGATATGAGTTTAATTGTTTTCCTGGCACACAATCACTACAGCATATTGTAATATTAAGGATATCTTTAGGCAAATATAAACATTCTCATTTGGGGGCTTTTTCTCCCTGCCCAAAACAATCTGCTTTCCCAAAGCTATCATGTAGCTTGGTTTGTCATCAATTTAACAAGATCACAACAACAAACAATAGTTTTACCACTAAACTCAAGTGAGAGGTTTTTAGACAGATCATACAAAAAATATTTGTTCCCAAGGAAGGCAATCTGTAAATTATAAATGCAATTCTATGAAAAAAGAGTCTTGGTTACAAATCATTCACTTTCAAATACTGATGAAGAAATAAAAAGGGAAAGGTGAAGGAGGTACTGAAATGGCGGGGAGTAGAAAAGGTGTGAAATGAGAAAAATATATTTGCCACAGAAAATATTAGATTCAGTTTTTTTTAAATGAGGTATAAGAGTATGCCAGTAAATACAAAAACAAAAATATTAAAAACCCAAATGCACATTTCAAATGGAAATTCTCTAAACCTCTTAGTTTTCTTTATTCAGATTAGACATTTCATATACAGCAGTTAATCTAGAAAAATACATTTTAAAAAATCTTCAACCGACCATGCTCTCTATTAACAAAACCTTCCAAATCCTGCATTATACAAATCAATCTACATTAGTAATGTAAAAAGAAATTCTTAAATTTAGCAATGTCATTTTCCATCTGACATCCATCTAATTTACATACGGGTTTCCACTATTCATACTGCAGAGTTAGAATTCTGTTATAAATTTTTCTAATGTATTCTGTACATATTAAATAATCTAAAAGGCTCTTCTTGTAGTGCATTTACCATTTAGCAAGTCTATTCAGTATTTTTCCAGTACCATTTGCATTACAGTGATTTGCCTGTAAATGTAATTAAAATCTAAAAGTGCACACAGTTAACTTTCTCAAATAATGACCTATTTCAGGAGGAAACCTAATATTCACGGAAAAGATGACCAGTATCATGATTAGAAATGTAGGGTTAGAATGTACTCTGAGGCTATACAACACAATTATATACATAAGCTGAAAGACATTAAGTCTTCAGCCTGTATTTACATAAAATAACGTCTGTTTCCACAGGGTCATACCAAGAACTCAGTATGGCACTAGACATAATTAGGATTGTTAGCTAAATCAGTGTAGCACAGACAGCCCAAAAATACCCTGAACTGACCTATGCTAAATTAAACTCCAGTATATCACAGTGTTTTAAGTAATATTAGTGTGCTGCCCAAATAAGCAACTAAGATATCCAATAAGGATGCTGTGCGGCATGGTACAAGACAGCCTGCCTCCATCAGGAAATTGTATCTGAGTTATAATGAAATCTTAGCACTTAGACTGCACTGCATGCAGAAACCCTGACAAAGATATACACAGGTTTCAAAATGGATATACTTCATTTTGTTTAAAATGCCCAAGAGTGTTTTCAAAATAACTGATAGTGAGTATTGTTCTATCAAGTGATGAACCTAACAAATCATGAGAAGAAATTCTACATTATCCAGTTTGAGGAAAAAAAAAAGTAATTTTCTTACCAAATTATCCAGTGTATACGACTGGTTAAATTGCAAGTTTTGATTTTTACTGAAATTCAGAGTATGAAATGCAAACATTCAGGATAAAATTAATTCAAAATTACACACAGGTATATCAACTTGCAACAAAGCAGCAAACGTGAGGGCCCAACACACATCTTGACTCTCCCATTCCCTTCTGACCCCTCAAAAAAGTGCAAAATCAAAGAGTCACTGCTTGGTCCAAAAATAAAATACATCATGTATAAGGATTTGAAATCTGATGGAATTCGGCTTCTACTCCACAGGTGGTCTTCAATAAGAAATCAACGTCCAAAGATGGAATTTATTTCCAGAAGAATTAATTCTACAATCTGGTTTTGGTAGACAGTATGAACTGCGATATTACCAGTTTCTTTCTCTGGCTTTAACAGAGTGGGACCAAAAACAATTGCTACACTCTGATAGGTCATTCGGTTTTTTTCTCCGTTTTCTATAACTCTAAGGGGGAAAAATGCATTATTAAAAGAGAAAATAAAAACTAAAGGGAAAAAATTCTTCACATTGTATTATAACCATAAATAGTTTGCATTTAGGAATGAGAAATAACACTCATTTTCCTAAGGTACATATAAACCATTTAGCCAAGTAGAATTAAATACAAATGCCATGAGAAGCTTTCTTCTGGATAAACACAACACAGCTGGAAGGGATAATTACACATACTCTAATAAACTTATATGTGGGATATTTTAGCCTAGCATTTAAAATAAGACATACACTTAAATACGAGTGACAATTCAGGCAACAATGATTACTACACTAGGTTGACAGGGAAAAAGTATTTCATTAGGGCACAGATATTAAACTTTCAATTTTACTCATTCTTTGTTTTTTGTATTTTTTTAATCTCTCTCATTGAGATCATTTTAGTATTCTAGTGGTCTTTCTTTCAGAAGGGAAAAAAATCAGTTTTTAAGGTGGCTAGTTATTAACAAAACAATTAAGGCTTTATTTTAAGGTGACTTAATAGTCCTCATTTAATAACCAATCTAATGTTCACATTAATTAACTTTAGCAACAACTTTTGAACACCTACTATGTACTTGCTAGACATTATATAATTGCTTCATATATAACACCTACTTTAATGTATTCTTTATACCAAACCATTGTACCCATGAGGAACGTGGGCTCTAAGGAGCTATCGTTTTCAAGTTACAAAGACAGTAAGTAGCAAAGCCAGATCTAAACCTGGGCTGAGTGGCTTCGCCCCATGTGTCCTACACCCCACTTTTTTCTGAATTACTACTTCTCTTTTGTGGTGAGACTCTTACCTTTTGAGATGTCTAAAAAGGATCTGCATTGTATCTTGATTTGGCTTTGGCAACTGTTTGATTAGGTCCTTCACAGCAGCAACTCGCTGTCTTGGTTCTTGTTCTGAAAAAAAGATAATAATTGGAGATTTTACATGAAACTAAAAGCAGTGACTTATTTTGGAACCTGGTATTTGGTAATACACAGTGACATCTGGTGGTCACATTTATAATTTCTGGAGTAAAATAATCCTTTGAAAAGCTTAAAATAAAGATAAAACAGGATGCAGTGACTTAATCTGTAGAGAGGATTTTCAACATTTAGGAAAAAAACAGAGTAAAACTACATACTTACTAATTGCATTCACAAAATCATTAAAATGATTAAATGTAAAAAGAGGTTCTGGCAATTCTCGAAAAAACATTTTGAGTGCTCCAGTGATGACATGAATATCTTCCCATTTACTGTCATTCAAGTCTAATTTCTCATCTGAAAAACAGAAGGAATAGGAATTTTAAAAAATTAATTCTAACAGTTCTGAGTGATTATTTTGGATATACCAATAGGAAATATGATCTTACCATGATTAACTGCAAATCGTAATTTCTGGATCACTGCAAGGTTGCCACTTACTCTGTATATCCCATCGACATCCAAACCTAAGAGACAAAAATATTTTTATGTTTAAAGTACTTGTTTGCCTCTTCTAAAGATGCTCACGGTTCAGAATTCTTATTCATTCATATTAGCCTAAATCAAATGGGAAAATACTCTTTTCCTCTAAATCACTTTTTATAAATGCTTGGCAGAGACAGGGGGGTGGAGATTCAATCTGAATTCTGTTTAATAAATAGCAACAATTCTACTTTGTTTATCGTGTAGAATGTAAAACATCTCATTAAACTTGAAATGATAACAATTTAAGAAAAAAGTCTAAAAACACCAGCAGATAGTTCAAATAGTAAAGAAAGCCAGTAGATAAAATCAGCCCACCCATTTTTGACAAGACATTTTATAATATGTACATTTGTACATTTTAAAGAACTCTTAAAAATGTTTGTCACATTAAGTGCTTGTAATAAACTTAATGCAGCTAGCTACTAAAATAATGGTTATATAAAAACAATTGATAATTTGCTAGTTTATTAATTTTATGTGGACTAGAACCATTTGAAATTCACACAATTAAGCCTAAAAATTCAAATATCTATTAAATAATGCTGTACAATTTAACATAGCACATTATCGAAAGTGTTATTTCATTTCAAATAAATTCAAGTAGCATGGTGTCTGTCATATTGACAAGAGTCAAAGAAACATCTATAACTGGCAGAAATTACAAATTATGCAAATATTTTAATTATGTAAGACGTTTTGATGAAATAGAGATATGTTAATGTGATTAGTCAAGATACTGTTAATTTATATAAAACTAGTACAAATATTATAAACCTGTTAAAATTAACCAAAATAGAAATTAATTTAAGTCACATTTTACAGTAAATGACATAAAAAGTATTAAATACTTTATAGTTGATTTAAGTTTTAAAATGTTCTCATTTTTATTATAAACAGAAGAAATTTTCTCTTAGTAAGTAAACAATCTCTTCATATCTTCTACACTGTCAAATTATTTCTTAATAAACTCAGTTTCACAATCACCACCTCCTACATTTTAAGCAAATGCAAACTCCAAATAACTTCAAACAATACCATATGCTAATCAACCATAAGCACTGAACATTTAAGATGCCTGCAAAGGTCTTAATTTGAAACAGGTACAAACATGCAAGCTTTTTGCAAACAAGATGCTTTTCTTAACATCTACAACTATACAGAATTTTTGGTGGCATCATCAAAATCATAAAAATCCTAGTGATTCTGATGGCAAAACAATGGGTTGGTGTGCTTAACATTTTTGTAAAAATCATTTTCTTACCATATTCTTCAACATGTTCAATGCATAATTTCACAAATTTTGGCACTGTCCCATTCTCTCTCTGACACAGATTAGCAAGATTGGCTCCAAATACCTGATCTGAAAGAGATTTATTTTTAAACATGAGCTACCTTGCTAAACTTTAGTTCACAAAACAGCTAAACCATTCAGAGCACAACAGAAAACATGCAGTGCATCCAGAATTCTTTATCATGACCTTATGCTTTATTATGATCTGCACTCTGCCTACCTTTTCCAATTTTATTTCAAACAATTTTCCTTCTCTTATTCTTGCCTACGAGCCTTTTTACTTTCTACCCCATTTGTAGATATTTCCCCAAATTTAGCTTCTTCTCATCACTCCTGGTCTCAGTTACGTGTCATCTCCATAGAAACACCCTCTGACCATCCTATCTATGGTAACTCAATTCCAGTCACTGTATTAGGTTCTTCATAGTTGTCATCACTCTTTTAAATTATCTTTTCCATCTCTAATTTTTATAGGTAAGTTTTATGAGGGCAGAGACCTCGTAATTCTTGAACACCAATCGGTATTCATAGCACCTAGGCTCAGGCCTAGAGCTAGCACTTAGTAAATACTCCGGTATTTTTTAAACTATTAAAATAAGTATGTGCATGCCCATCAGGTGCCAACACTTGATTTCACAAAGTATATTTCAAAGGCTATTCTATCTAGTAATCTTTCAGCCCAAAAGTTTTGAAATGTCATATTCGTGCTATATATTCAGAAAAACAAACAAATTATCTGTAGTGGTGAATACCATGAAGTGGCAAGTTTGTATTTCTCAATGAAAATGGCCTGGTGAACAAATCAGCAGCAGTGCTTTCCTATTCATTTATTTGACAGTGTTCTTTAAAGACTCTGAATTCAAAAATATAAATTCTTATGCATTATCTGGGAGTACTTGTTTGTCTATAACCTTTAACAGTGCTATTCTGAGGACTGGCCCAGTGGCTCAGGCGGTTAGAGCTCCACGCTCCTAACTCCGAAGGCTGCCGGTTCGATTCCCACATGGGCCAGTGGGCTCTCAACCACAAGGTTGCCAATTCAATTCCTTGAGTTGTGGGACGGTGGGCTCTGCCCCCTGCAACTAAGATTGAACACAGCACCTTGAGCTGAGCTGCCTCCCGATTGCTCAGTTGGTTGGAGCACATCCTCTCAATCACAAGGTTGCCGGTTCTACTCCCGCAAGGGATGGTGGGCAGCGCCCCCTGCAACTGGCAACGGCAACGGCAACTGGACCTGGAGCTGAGCTGCGCCCTCCACAACTAAGACTGAAAGGACAACAACTTGAAGCTGAACGGCACCCTCCACAACTAAGATTGAAAGGACAACAACTTGACTTGGAAAAAGGCCTGGAAGTACACACTGTTCCCCAATAAAGTCCTATTCCTCCTCAAAAAAATCTTTAAAAAATTTTTTTCTTATTATTTAAAAAAATAATAATAATAAAGAGTGCTATTTTGAATCACCTAGCTGAACTCTTCCCAGAAGTTTTAAATATCGTTTTAATGAAACCCATTTAATGAAAACTACTAGATGCTTTGTAAACAGATGCAAAGCATCTGTTCCAGTGATGGTATTTGTCAGAAACTTCACAATCGAGACAGATATATATGTATCCTTTACCTATATCTTTATGTACAAATAACTATCACTGTTTTCAATCATGTATTGGAAAATTTTACCTTGGGAATTAAACATGCTCGTAAGAACTAAAGGTATATACAAGTATATGTGATTTTAAAGAATGTTTTCTTATGAAGATTCTGTTAGTGCATTATGGTGCTTTTAGTGAAATAACAAATGTACACATTAAAAAAACACCACCATACACTAATTTTTAAATTAACATGAGAACTGAAGGCAAACAATCAAGAATAAAATTATTTGTTCAATATTTTTCTTCTTTCTTTCTACTGTGTTAGTAATTGTTTATTCAAAATTTCTTCTGACCTGTGTATCTCAAAACTAAAAATCTTTATTGTCAGGTCTTCTAAAAATCTGCCACCCGTCCCATCACATCGGTGGTTCCTCTGGTACCACCTAAAATCTTAGTTTGGTAGTTATGTCTATTCGATGGCCTAGTTAAAATAAATTCTACATGTGCATTAAAAAAAACAAATTTTTATTATTCCAATGTATTTTAATCACTGAATCTGATAACTTCATGAATAATGAGTAAGAACATTCTTACTCTGGAAATTTTTCAGTCTTTAATTTAAAATGCCTTATTTCTGATTTTGGCCAAAGTTCATTATTATAAACATTACATCTACCTACCTTTAATATAACCTTTTTCACGAACAGCTTGCAAAGTGGGGCGCCGTGTAAGAAACTTCTTCAAGTTTTTCTTGGTTTTTTTCTGTTCTGAAGAATCTATGCTAGACACTTTCATGGCTTAAAACAAACAGACAGTAAACATTATGCAAAATAGAAACTTTTTTCCACCTAGCACTCAAAATATATTAATCTCATATGTAAAAATCATAATATAAACTCAGTTATTCTAACTTTACTATGGTTTAAGAGTAACATGAAGAATCAAACTAGCACAGACCCAATTTCAGTGATAAACAAACAAAACATTTCATTTTTATCACTAAATACTGACCACAAATTACCTTCTTTAGTATATGTGCCAAAACATCCCTAAATTATTCTAATTTATATTCATTATTTCATAAATAATACAACTTATCTTCTTTGATACTCCATCAGTTATAGAACGGGAAATGACCAGCAAAAAAGAAAATCATAAAACATAAACAACAACAAAAAATCCCTATCCTCTCCTATCCTTACTGAACGAGGAATTGAGAGAGACCGAGAACGAAAGAGAGATCCATATTTTACATATATATTATAATTATTTATAGTTAAGTCTTATCATAATTATCTGTACTGAGCTAAGAATACTCTGAAAAATGTTCTACATTGCCTTTAGTCCTGATTTTTCTCAATTACAACAAAAATTCAAAAAGTAAACTTCTCAAAAATAACTATATTTGAGGAAACAATATATTAATAAAGAATTGAAATAAAATTTTCATGTATTTACACTGTTATATGGTGACAATGTCAGTAATAGACCTAAACTTCATTAGAATGAGGGAAAACAAAAGCAGAACTGATTTTCTAATCATTCAGTTACTTTGGAATGAAAAAACATTCTCAGTTACAAGTGAATTTGTTAAAACAGATTTAACAAAGTTCAGAGGCATAGTTAATGGCTTATATAAACCATGTAATTCACAAGAGGCCTGCATTAGACAACGCTATTCTTAAAATTGCTAGGTTTAGCTCTGGTCCTTTCTGTATATATAATCTGGAGACATGAGTGTGTGCAGCTGCACTTGCACAGATATATCCTAGTCCAGAGACGCTACCTAGTGTTCCATACAGAACCATGGTACATATCCCATGACTTTTCACTTCTTAAGGTGTAAGATTCTATCAAGAATCTTAAACAGTAATTACATATTTTTAAATCAATGAAGTTGAGCTTCCTAGAGACCTCAATAGAAATGCAATCTAATACATTTTGTCTCTAGAAGTATCACAATATCTCAAAATTAATCTGATGACATAGGAATGCATAGGATGAGGCTGAAAAATGACAGTGGGTTAACAAGGAGGATAATGAAACACTGAGACTGCAAGATCTTACCACTTTTCTTGTAAGACTGAAGAGTGCACTCAGCTTCCATGTATTTATTTAAAATCTTTGAAAAGCTAAAATAATGAGCTCATTCAAACCACTACCAAATAGAGAAAGAATAACTTACAACGAAGTTTTTTAGTATCCTTATGGTCCTTTTCTTTATCCTGCTTTTCTATTCCTGGTGAATCTGGGATCTCCTCTTCAATTGCTTCATCAGGTTCTATTGTCTATTGGTTAGAGATTTCCCAAACACACATTACTTTAGGTATAACAGTATATTTCTCAGAATGATCAGTTATTGACTCTTCCAAATGATTTTAAGGAACCAATTAATACTATATAGTATGTTTATTTAGATAGTTGCTAACTAAGTCATTTAAAATATTCTTTTCCCTCAGGTGGCGTTAATTCTGAATTTTAAAAAAATTACTGATAATTCACAGGACAATGGGTTTACACTGATAATAAGGCAATCTTGCCTCATTTTGAGCAAGTGCTTAGGCATGACAGTGATAACAGTTAAAAGGTCAGGCTATAGTCTGTCATGATAGAACAGGATGAAGCTAATTCTGTTAAAACAGTACAAGATAAAGCTAACTAACCAATGACGCATTGATTTTTCACACCAACAATCTTTTTAAATTATACTTTGAATCGATAGCTAATTATCACTCACAGACTCATGGATCTTAGGAACTGAAGGAAATCCTAGAGCTCTACAGCCTAACCACAGTCACTTTTACAGATTAAAAAACTAGGATAAGTTCTCAAGTCAAAAACATTGCTTTCCTTTCATATTGAGGTCTTTACTCCACCGAGAATTTATTTTTGTGCATAGTGGAGGGCAACGTTCTATTTTCTTCTCGGATATCTAGTGGACCCTGCACCACTTACTGAAAAGTTTATTCTTCCTCAGTTTTCTACAGTGCTATATCTGGCATAAAGTATCCAAAGATAGAGGGGTCTGTTCCACAGGTCTTTGCATCTATGTATTCCAGTATGGATACTATATTGTATTAATTAATATAGTTTTATGAAGTCTTGATATAGAGCAAGTCCTTCCACTTTCTTCTTCATGAGTTTCTTGGATATTCTTAGCCCTTTGCATTTCTATGTGAATTTTAGAATAAGCTTCTCAAGTTCTTTCAGAAAACCTACTGGGATTTTGAATGAGATTCAAAAATTCCAATCTATGAATTTATAAACTATTTGGAAGAATACTGTATCTTTACATTATTGAATCTTTTATTCCATCAACATGATATACTTTTCATTTAATTAGGTTTAAGTTCTGTAATTTTCCCTGCAAAAGTCTTGCACATCTCTTGCTACATTTATTCCTCAGTACATTTTGCCACTTTGTAAATAGTACACATTTTTAAATTTCATAGTTAATAGTAAATTCCTCTGTTTTTACCTTGTTTATTCCCTGATCCTTTGATTTAAAACAACCACTTAATCCGCAAGGCCTTCCCTGACCCCCACACTAGGTTAGCCCCTACTTAATCAGTACTTTTATAGTATGTTGTACATCCCTTACCACCATAAAACTCATCACATTTCATTCTATGAACTGCTCAGTTGTCTGTCTTCAGTAATCTTGTCTTTGCTGGTAAGCTCCATATAGAAAGATGTAGAATCTGGCTACATGCTGCTACATCCCCAGGGCATAAGGCACTCAAACATTTGTCAAATGAATGTAGCCAAGCTTGCTTTCAAGAAATAGCGAGCAGATTACTGTAACTGGAGCTAGAGGTCCATATTGGATAGACTAGACAGTACATTTGAAAAGACAGACTGGGCTTAGGGTGTTGAATTTTAAGGTGAGTCACAGAAGGTTTCTGAGCAGGAGAGGATTATAAAATTGACATTAGGAAGCTTCATACACCAATGGCATTAAGAACAGACTGGTGAGTGTCTTTTGATAGACAACTGGATAAAGAAGATGTGGTACATACATACAATGGAATATTACTCAACCATAAAACAGATGAAATACTACCATTTGCTACAACATGGATGGATCTTGAGAATATCATGCTAAGCAAAATAAGTTAAATGGAAAAAATCAAGAACCATATGATTTCACTCATATGTAGGTATAAAACTGAAAGCAACACATAGACAAGCAAACAAAAACTCACAGACACAGACAACAGTTTAGTGGTTACCAGAGGGAAAGGGGGCTGGAGGTTAGAAAAGGGTAAAAGGAAAAAAAGAAAAAAGAAAAGGGCAAAAGGGGTCCAATATATGGTGATGGAAAGAGATCTGACTTCGAGTGGTGAACACACTACAATGTACAGATGAGGTGTTATAAAACTGTAGACTTGAAACCTACATGATTTTATTACCCCAATAAATAAAATAAAATAGAAGAACAGATTGATGGGGCATGAGATGAAATAAGGAAAACTGTTCAGGAGGTTACTCTTATCTTAGTATAAACACATAAAGGCCTGTCTGTGGTTTCAGGAATAAATGGAAAGGAAGGAACAAGATTCAGAAATAGCATACAATATTACAAACAGCAAAGGAAGAATATATATAGATTGGTGAGTAATTTGCTAGAAGAGGTAAAAGTTGGAGGCAGAAGAGTTAAAGAATACCTAGATTCCAAATCTGGATGTTTTGAACTGAGTGAATCATAAAATTTTGGAGTTTGAAAGTATACTTGGAGACAATCAATTCCAACCTCTCTATTTTAGAAAGTGAGAAAAGTGAGGCCCAGAGGTGGAATATCTCAATAAGATCACAAATCTTATTAATAATGAGGCTTTACCTGTAAAGTCTCTGAAAGATACCTTTATCTCTACTAAAGCCAGAGATTCCCAACTTTTTTTTCTGTCTCTGTTTAATTTAAAATCATAACACATTCCCTAAGTATTCACTTTCATTTTTGTCACTGACATTCAATCCTTAATCAGGAGCCATGTCCCCATACGATGAGGGGGTAAGAATATAGCCTAAGAAAGTATAGCCCCTAGTTGTTTATCACTGCTCTTACTAACAAAGTTTCAGAGGTTCTTTTTTGGTTGTTATATATATAAGAGGAGATTTACTAGGAACATGAAGGCAATGAACACTTATTTGTAGGGGGATGGGGGAAAGCTAGAACACCTGAAAATACCTCGGGGGAGAGGCTACAGAGATGTCACCAGGAAAGAAAAAGTGCTAATAAAGAGACTACAGCTTCATTCATTTCACAATTTTGCCTCGGACCTGTTTCCAACTCACTGAGTCATTGAATAAATACTATGTACTAGGCACAGTTTTATGATCCCTTCTTCTTGAACTATTTCTTTTTGGACCAATCCCTCATGTGAAAATTACTTAAAATAATTTAAATATTTAAATTATTACTAAATTGACCACTGTCTTTCCTAGCTGTCAAAATATTAAAAAGTGTTTTTTCACATATAAATTGGAAACCAGATATGAATAACCAATTAGCCAAAAAAAAAAAAAAAAACACTCTGAAGTGAAAAATAGTTGACCTAAGTTAAATACATACCTGACTATTGATAGCAGTAGTAAGAACTTTAAACCAATCATTAATAACAGTGTCATTATCAGACTGAATCAGCAGTTCTGTTCCTTGACGGGTTTTCAGCTTTCCAGAAAAGGGGCGGGGGAGAGTATGGTTAGTGCTTTAAACCAAATAAATGAACACAATTAATTCAAAGTCTAAAAAACCACCAGCAAAAGATTAGATGCCATATATTATGTGATGCAAGGTTTAAGTACTACACAATGGGATACCTTTTATTTTAGTATAAAACATTATCAGCTAAATTATTTTCGAAAACATGTTTTCCTCACAATAAATTCAGTGAAAATCTAATAATTTAGGATCCCAAATTCCATCACACAGATGGCATAAAATTTGCTGCAATGTAGTATACTTTATCATTTAAAAATGTATTGAAGTATCAAAGCAGTACATTTTAAATTAGAAACGTAATTTATTTGTAAAGAAATAAAATCTATGATATTTCTACATAAATCTGAGAAATTGTTTCTCTCTCTCTGGTTAAAAAACAAATGTAGAAAGAGTTAGACGTCCATTATTTCTTATTTATTAAGCAAATATAATGGCTTAGTAGAGAAAGAGTACAGACACTATATATTGCATCTCTTTGGGGCAGAAATACTACTAAATTTACTAACGTGTCAAATCATGAACTAACTCAGTTAATATTATGTATTATGCTATATGAAGGCAATAACCAATTTATGTATAATCACTTTGGTTCAAAGTTTCTTACACTTGACTGAGGAAGAATTTTAAGGTAGTTGGAAAAAGCATTCCTCTTATTTTCTGGTTAATAACTGCTTATTTTTTTTCCTAGAAGAACATATGACAATGTATACCAAACAATATTCTCAGACATACGCCCCAAGCAGTTCCTGAAGTAATGTTTAGAAAAGGTATTCCTCAAAATAAATAACCAGTTATGTGATATTAATTTGGGAAATATTGGACTGAAGAAAGTTAAACCAGAATCTCCGCTCAAGACTTCTCAGTGCTGATATTCCAGGGTGTGCTGTGATTTTCTTAGCAAGGAATAAAATATACACTGTTTCCTAGATTTATTTGACTATGGAATCCTTTTCATTTGGAATTAGTTATTCAGACTGCAAGGCTAATTCAGGAAACAGCGACTTCCTTTCTTGCATTTCTTTCTAGAAAGGGATCAAGCCAGTCAACCAATATTGAATATTCAGTGCACAAAAGATCCTGTTAGAGGTTCTTACTTAAAGATAAGGAAAAATACAGTTTCTGTGCTTAAAAAAACAAAAAAGCTTTAATCATCTAGTGGAGGAAATGATTTACAGATGGTGATAACGCAAGGTACACTGAAATAAATGCTACTTTAAAAGCCAGAGAAGAAGCATCAGTGTTGTGGTATCATTTCTCATGGGTCTTGGAAGATTGGTAACGTTTAACAAGCAGAGATTGGCATGGATCAGTACCCAAAAAGTGCAAATCATAGAGGCAGCAAAATAGAAACTAATCGAATCTGCCTGGACAACAGACAGGAAAGGACCGAAACATGAGGCTATAAAGGCTGGGCTCTGCAAGACTTTGCAAAGACAGCCTCAGAAATTCCTCCTCTCTGTACCCACACCTCTCAGCAATGCGACTTTGCTGCCCCTCAATCAACAGGTGGACTATAGTTCCCCAAACCCCAAATACTTGGCTGGCCTTCTGACTTGCTTTTACCAACAGAATACACTCATGTGTGGCTTCTAAATCTAGGCCTCAAGAAGTCTTGCAGCTTCCACTGACACCTTCCTGGAATCCTGATACCGCCATGTAAAGAAGCCTGTGGCGGCTGGCTTCCTTAAGAACGAGAGAGATAGGGGAGAAAGAGGCCTCGCAAACAGCTGGCACAAACATGAGACATGTGAACGAGACTGTCCGGCACCAGTTAAGCCACCAGATGACCCAAGCCTCATGAATGGTCCCAGGTGAGATCAGAAGAATCACTCAGCTTGGTATAGGCCAAACTGAGCAAATAAAATGATTCTTTTCTGAAGCTGCTAAATTTTGGGGTGGTGTGTATGCTGCAATAAATAACTGATACAGAATCATATGCTACTGCGGAGGATTTTTAATGACAAAATGAAAGTTCATTTTTTAACATTAGGTTTCATACCTAAAGTAAACCACATCCTTTTTATTGTTGCTGGGGAAAGGCAAGATTTGTGGAACAAAGGCTCATAATAAACAGTCTGAGATCCAATAACTTATGCAAATAAAGTCCAATCTTTACACCAGCTTTTTTTCTTAAATTATGATACAAACTGACTTAATGATCAACTTTGCCTTATCTAGTCATATTGATAGACCAGTTCCTAAAATAACTCAAAAAAAGAAGATCCAATGACTACAGTTAAGAATCTGAATTATGCTTAGAAAGAAATTTATTACCTCAAATACATTCTTTTTGCTGGATTTATCCTTTGAAGCCATCTCAATCGTCGCCCCCTTAAGGTCCACTGTGAACTCTGGTTTGGACTGATTGCTCCCAAACTTCATTTTGAAAAAAGGAAAAACCTTTATGTGATATTCATGTATACGTGTGCATTCAAAAAGCATTAAGATCACTTTTACATTAACAAAACCAAAGAGATGATTATCTCAAATTCTTATTCTTTCCATATTATAAAATAACAATTCTTGCTTTATAATTGAAAAATGTCTACATGAATATATATATATACATATATATGTGTGTATATATATATATAGTTCATTGAAAAGGAAATAAAATGGCTCAACTCCCATTGTAAGAAAAATACGAAAGTCACACTAAAATCTTTTTTCACCCAACAGTGTAGCAAAAAAAAAAAGAAAGAAAGAAAACCTAAAAGTTGATGAAAAAGTGTGTTGGTGAGGCTATCGACTAATAGGCCCGCATATACAAGTGGGGTATAAACTGGAACAACTCCTAGAGAGGGAAAATTGATAATTCTATATTTGCAAATTTACAAACACATGTAGTCATTGGCTTAGCAATTCCATTTCTTGGCATTTATCCTAGACTAATATGACTATATAAAATGATGTGTTTAAAAAGGAAAGGCCATAGTCTTATATATGTATAAATAATATGTGGCAGATATCAAGTGCTTTTCCACCTAATAAACATTCTCTAAACCTGATTTTGTGATTTCAAGAGTTATTTCCTTATCGACTATTTATGTTGTCAACAACTGCCAATAACTTGTAAAACTAGAAAACTCTAAGCCCCATGTTCTTTTATTCAGCCTTTGGTAGAAATTGTAACTAAAGCCAGATGCTACAAAGCCTTAGCAATGTAATGAGGAACTGTGAACAGAACAGGAAGACAGCTGACATGGGTGGTTTGAGAAGAAAAGGTACTTAACTAGCTATTATATTTTGTTAATCAGATAAAGAAAAAATTAGCAAGTAGCAGAAAATTTATGTCAAATGTAGATTTACACTGTACCTTGCCATCATTAACTTAAATTTTTGTTTAGTCTAGTCACTAAGAACAGAGAATAGCATTCCTGTGGTACTGAAAGATTTAGAGGTTTTAAAATCTTTAAGGGCTGATAAATTGTAATCATAAAGTTATAAATATTTGTGACAGGGAATTTCATTTGCTAAAATATTTTCAAGTCAAATTAAGTTTGTCATTGGAAATGGATCTTACCCACCAACCTTGTGATAACTTACTCACAGTGTCAGTGACTCTACTTAGTAGTTTCACATTTAATAAATGGTTCGACTTCATCTTTTTCCTTTTACTTCATCTTTGCAGCTAGCAATGTGGACTTAAATAATGTACTTGTTATAACAAAACAAAATTTAGGATATATGGAATTTTTATTAGTGAAATCAAAATTAAAATCACAATAAAAATTTTAACTATTCTACAAATGCTTGGCCTTCTTAAGTACCTTTGTCATTCAAAAGACGTTTATTTAATTAACTATAAAACTACCATGAGCAGATAACTTTCTGAGCAAAAATAATACAGTATCTCAAAAGTTAAAGAACTTAAATGTACACATTTAACAGAATGATAAAAATCAATTTAACTTGTCATTTCATGCTCTGTAGGTGGTTCATTATAGGGTATAAATAACTAGCCAAATAAGATACAGCAACTAAATATAAATACAATAACATGATGTGGAATGGTAGAAAAATGCCTTCAATATGGTTGGCAAAATTTTGTGTTTGTCATTCTTTTTCAAAATCTAGTCTCGCTTTTCTCTACTGTAATCATCCTTATAATACATTCATGGCAAAGAAAATAGAATTACTGTGGCAAGGAGCATGCAACAAGAACACATACAGTGACAGCTGAAACAGGATCAGATTTTACATATGCGACAGCAGACCGATGACTGACAGAATTTTTCCAAGAAGAAAGCATCGAATGCAAGAGCTCAGACACTGAGCCCTGTTGGCAGAATGACTTGATGGAAAAAAGGAAGAAAATGACGATGTCATAACGATGCACAATGGCAAAATGACATACGAGAGAAGCATAATGGAACCAGGTAAGATAAAAATGCAATTCGACAAGTAGACACAACACAAGCAAAGCTAAACTTCCAAAGACCCTAAATTTATCTCAGAATATTTTCTGACTTTGTTATTACATAAATTCATGTTTTATTTTTAAGATGAATGCTTGATAGAACATTATACATGGAACAGACTTGTCTTAGTCTATGTTCACAACAGAAGACTTGAGGGGTAATAGAGAGAAGTCACTTCTGGTCCTCTGCCATCTTGCTCAGCCCCCTGCTCAGAAATCCCTTAACTTCCTTCCTTGTGCATGCTGAGCAATATCCTCTGGTACCCCTTTGAAGCCTTCTTACCTGAATGGCCCTACTATCCAGCTTGCCTTCCCCTTCCTCTAGGACAATAGTTCTCAAATAGATATCATTTTTGTCCCCCAAGAGACATTTGGCAATGTCTGGGGACATTTTCAGTCATCACAACTAGAGAAATGGGTGCTACTATCATCTGCTAAACAATGACAGGACAGCCCCTACAACAAAGAATTATCTCACCCAAAAAAGTAACTATTTTTAGCAATTTGAAATTAGGTATAAATTAATTTGAATAGCTAACCAATATTTGTGTGGTAATTTCTTAAATGCTCAAGGAATATGAGGAATGTTATCTGAGAGGGAGCATATGGCATGTTGTATTATAACTGCGCATGTGTTGGGCTTCCACCATCACAATGTAAGCTATGAAGACAGGGACCACGTTATTTACTGCTAAACTCCCAAGCTTAACAAGCTAACAATTCCCAGAACATAACAGACTTTTACGTCTATTGAACAAATGAGGTGAAATGAGGTAAGAAAAAAGCAAGTACACTTTCTATTACTGATATAACAAACCACTGGATAACTAATATTTTCCACAAAACTAGTAGAATGTATCCTTAAGGAGAAGGAAAAACTCACTGGATTTTTGGATAACATCGCAACTACGAACTCACTGGATTTTTGGATAACATCGCAACTACGCAAAATTTATCTTACACAGTGAAGTCGCATGCCACATATGTACATTTCATTTACTCAATTTTAACTAGCCATAGAACAAAAAATAAACACAAAGCATGAATGATTTACAAAAAAACAGAACTTCAAAACAGTATGGGTGATTTTGCTCAGCAATCCGTCAATAAATATATGTTCTGGAGTCAGTATAAAATTTGAACCAACTACTTCTTCAAGTAGATCTCTGTGTAAGTTTTTGCACTAAGTGTGAATTTAATTTTTAAAGAACCATACTTCTGTAACATGACCCCTTAACATAAACCATCCAAACTCAACTGAAGGAAAAACAATCTCTTCCAATATTAAAAGAAAAAAACTAGCTCTGCTAGAGACTGACTTCTCACATAGCACCTTCCAAAGAGATATGTAGGACAATTTTTATTATAGGTGATATTTGTCTTTTTGGCTTATATGATAGCATTAGAATCCCATCGTCAGCTAAGATGTGATTTCACTATGTAAACAGGATACATTTTAACTACAACAGATTTAGTTGGTGACTGAGCAGAAAAACACAGCTAGAATTCTTTTAAATTCTTTTTGAACAATTCTTATTACAGAGTTAATTAAGAAGCATCTTAATTGGCAATGTTGGAATAGAAAAATTAGGAAACAATCTGTATGTCCATCCTTAGAAGACTGGTTGAATGAATAATGGAACATCCATGTAATGAATATTATATAACCATAAAAAAGATTGAAAAAGACTATTATGGACTGAATAAAGTGATTTCCAACATATATTCCTAAGAGAAAAAAAAGAGCAAGGTACAAAAATATATAATGTCATAGCTATTGGCTATAAAATAAAATGTAAGACATATATTGCATTTTTTTGCATAAAATAGAATTAACTAGAAATTAATAAATGGCTACAAAAAAGAATCATCCTGCATATTTCATCAATTTTTAAGATTTCTGAATGTTGTGTATGCCAAAATACATTACGCACATTCTTTTTACTTGAATAATCTTACTCCCTTTTTCTTAGGCCATTTAAATTAGTTTTCTTTCCCTTAATATGTATTACACATGGAAAGAAAAAAGCGAGGCAGTCTGAGATTTTTAAATTTGCTATAAAATAAAAATTAAGAATTAACTGTACAAACAAGCATTTTATTATATCCCACATTTGTTTAGTTTATTGAGACTATAAAACAGTGACTATAGTTTATTCATTACATTATATTATTAATACCATTAATAAAATTTCATTTCAAGGCAAAAAAAAATCAAATAGTGAAACCCTAAAGGTAAGAATTCATTGAGAATTCTACAATTTCAAAATTGAGTAGCTCAGTGAATTTTAAACTATGTTTCTGCTACTGCACTTAGAATGGTATATAATACATATTAAGCATTCGAAAAGTGTTAGCTTTTATATGTCACAAATTATAATTTTAGTATTTGTACTACAAATAACTGAGGAGTAATGATAGCGAACACTCAAATACACAAAAAGCTTCAAAATCCTACAAGTAATGGCAACATTTCTTTTTCTTTAAAAGTTGATTGACATTCATACAGACCCAGACACCTAAATCACTAAGTATCCGGGGTCAGATCACAATTCATGGTGGAGCTTGACACAGTACTGCTTATTTTCTGACTAAATGCCTAAAACAGCAAAGTCAGAAACACAGGAGATCTTTAACATCCTGAAGATGACTTGAGAAATGTATTTGTTCTGTCATGCCCAACTAGTAAGCCTACCTTTCAATTCAATGGATAAAACAGAATTTGTTGATTTTAACCAGACTTTTTAAATTAGCCTTCTTTCTCTGATGAGTCAAAATGTATCTTTTTACTAAGAACTTCATTTACTTTTATTTGTACACCAGCTGTAGCTAGGACTCTGGAATACTTCATGAAATTCAGGTACAATACCATCCGCGTAATTTAAATGTATAAAGCCTTCAGAAAGAAGCAATACTTACCCAACTTGTGCTACTTCCTTGAGTTTTGGTAAAGAGTAAAGACGAACCCTGCAACACGGCCCAAGAAGACAACCAGTTCTTTCTGTAATTACAAGGATGACCAATAAATGTTCTACTATCCAGGTTTCCCAACCAAATTTTAAAAATTAAAAACTACTTAGCTGTTATCAGTGTTGTCCACAATTTACTGTCACTATTGACATTCTAATTGCTTTTATTGGGGATATAATGCTAATGGAAACTACAATAATTTTATGGTCCCAACATGATCATAAAGGCCCCCAAACAAATAAAGTTAGAGATGTAAGTTATCAGAGTAACAATATACTTAATTATGTTTACATGGGACCAATCCAGCACATTTATGATCAAGGGCACTAAAATTTATTTTAAAGCCACATAAATTGCACACCATTAACAGGCAAGAATTCCTATTCACAATTAAAAATTAGAAAAACATGCTTACCTTACCTAATTCTTTATAGTATAGATTGTTTTATATTGGTTATCTCCCTTCTCCTAATAAGGCTACACTAGGTAAGCAGTACACACTAGGTACATAAATGTATAATAAATTACATACTGATTGACAACTGAGGTTACTAAGATGAGAGTTTTATTTTCCTAAATTACAAAATCAACATATATAAAAGCTCTGAATACAGAAATGAAGGAAAGGCCCTATTTCTTCTCCTTCAATTCATATTTCAGAAATAACTAATGTTTTACTTTATAAGGGAATTCAATTGCTGGCAGGCTAAAGTGAATGTCAAGTATGTCTACGATAGGAACTTATTACGGCTTACACCTTATAGCCAAACATGTGGCCAGTTTTATGAAAACTATATAGGCATTCAAAAGAAGGTTTATTCTTTATTTTCAGAATGTAGAATTTAGTATCTATCAATCATACCTACATTATTTTATTATTACTTTTTATGTCTACTTAACCTTCAAGAATTAAAAAAGTGGAATACAGTTTACTACTACACAATCAACTAATATTTGACAAGAATACTCAATAAATAGTGCTGGGATAATTGGATAGTCACATTTAAAAGAATAAAACTGGAAGCAATATACAGATTTAATGCAATCCCCAGTAAAATCCCAATGGCATTTTTTTATTAGTTTCAGGTGAAGAAAGCAATGTAATAGACATCTACACCTCTCAAAAAGTGATAGCCTCCCTCCCCCAATCTACTACCCCTCTGACATCGTATGTAGCTGTTACAGTTCCGCTGACTCTATTCCCTATGCTGTACTCCACATTCTGTAAATATATATATATATATACATATTGTATATGTATATCTATATATATATATATATATAAAATTATAGTTGACATTATTATTCAGCTTCAGCTTCAGTTGTACACTGCAGTGGTCACCAATGGCATTTTTAAAGAAACAGAACAAAAAAAAAAAAACATCAAGTTTGTATCAAACTACAAAAGACCCTGAATAGCCTCAGCAATCCTGAGAAAAAAGAACAAAGCTGGAGGTATCATACTCCCTGACTTCAAATTATACTACAAAGCCACAATAATCAAAACAGCATGATACTGACAGAAAAAAACAGATACACAGGCCAATGAAACAGAATTAAGAGCCCAGAAATAACCCAAATACATATGGGCAAATAATTTTTGACAAAGGAGACCAAAACACACAATGGAGAAAAGAAAGCTTTTTCAATAAATGGTGCTGAGAAAATTGGAAAGCCATGTGCAAAAAAATGAAACTAGAGTGCTACTTGTCACCACACACAAAAATTAACTCAAAATGGATCAAAGACCTAAATATAAGACCTGAAATAATGAAATACACAGAAGAAAACAGAGGCAATAAAATTATGGGCCTTAGTCTTAGAATTTTATGAATTTGACCCCAAAGGCAAGGAAAGTAAAGGCAAAAATAAATGAAACTATATTAAACTAAAAAGCTTCTGTACAGCAAAAGAAGCCATCAACAAAACAAAAAGGCAACCAACTGAATGGAAGAAAATATTTGCAAACAATACCTCTGAGAAGGGACTAATATCCAAAAATATATAAAGAACTCATACAACTTAACAACAAAAAAAAACAAATCAATCAATCCAACTAACAAATGGGCAGAGTACCTGAACAGACACTTCTCAAAAAGACATATAAATGGCCAATAGATATATGGAAAGATGCTCAACCTTACTAGATATAAGGGAAATTCAAAACAAAACCACAGTAAGATACCACCTCACACCTGTTAGAATGGCTATTATCAACAAGACAAGTGTTAAAGAGGTTGTGGAGCAAAAGGAACCCATATGTATTGCTAGTGGGAATGTATATTGGTACAGCCCCAATGGAAAACACTATGAAGATTCCTCAAAAAATTAAGAATAGAGCTACCATATGACCCAGCAATCCCTTTTCTGAGTATCTACCCGAAAAACTTAAAAACATTTATTCATAAAGATGTACATACCCCTGTGTTCATTGCAGCATTATTCACGATGGCTAAGACATGAAAACAACCTAAATGTCCTTCGCTGGATGACTGGATAAAGATGATGTGGTACATATCTATAACAGAATACTACTACTCAACCATAAGAAAAGAAGAAATACTGCCATTAGCAACAACGTGGGTGGATCTAAAGAATATCATGCTAAGCAAAATCAATTTAAAAAAAACAAGAACCATATGATTTTACTCATATGTGGGATATAAAACAGAAAACGACAAATGAACAAACAAAACTCATGTACACAGACAACAGTAGAATGTTGACCAGAGGGGAAAGGAGATGGGGGAGGTAGAAAAGGGTAAAGAGGGTCAAATATATTGTGACGGAAGGAGACTTCACTTTGGGTGGTGAACACACAATGCACTATATGATATAGTATAGAACTATATACTTGAAATTTACATAATTTTATTAACTAGTATCACCCCAATAAATTTAATAAAATTAAGAAAAAAATAAAAAAATAAAAATGAAAGAATGAAACTGGACCCGTATCTTACACCATTCAAAAAAGAAATTAACTCAAAATAGATTAAAAATTCAAAAGTAAGATCTGAAACCATAAAACTCCTAGACAAAAAAACATATGAATAAAGCTCCCTGAAATGGATCGTGGTAATAATTTCTTGGATATGACACATAAAGCATAGCAACAAAATAAAAAATAAACAAGTGGGATTACATCAAACAAAGAACTTTCTGCACAGTGAAACAAACCATCAACAAAGTGAAAAGACAACATACGGAATGGGAAAAAAATTTGCAAATCATATACCTGTTAAGGGGTTAATACCCAAAATGTATAAAGAACCCACACAACTCAACAGCAAAAAAGAACCAATAACCCAATTTTAAAAATGGGCAAAAGACCTGAATAGACATTTCTCCAAAGAAGATATATGAAAGGCCAACAGGTACATGAAAATATGTTCAACTAGTCATTAGGGTAATGCAAATTAGAACCAAAATGAGATATCACCTGACACCTGTTAGAACGACCATCATCAAAAAGATAAAACATAGGGCAGCCAGATGGCTCAGTTGGTTAGAGCGAGCTCTGAACAACAGGGTTGCCGGTTCGATTCCCACATGGGACAGAGCTGCGCCCTCCACAACTGGATTGAAGACAATGAGCTGCCGCTGAGCTTGTGGAGGGGCAGCCGGATGGCTCAGTTGGTTAGAGCCCGAGCTCTCAACAACAAGGTTACCAGTTCAATTCCCACGTGGGAATGGTGGGCTGAGCCCTCTGCAACTAAAGATTGAAAAACAGTGACTGGACTTGGAGCTGAGCTGTACCCTCTGTAACTAGATTGAAAGACGACTTGGAGCTGATGGACCCTGGAGAAACACACTGTCCCCCAATAAAATATTTTTTTAAAAAGATAAGAGATAACAAATAATGTGGAGAAAGAGAAACTTTGTGTACTGCTGGTGGGATTGTAAATGGGTATAGCCACTATGGAAAACAGTATGGAGGTTCTTCAAAAAAATAAAAACAGAACTACCATATGATCCAGCAATTCCACTTCTGGGAATATATCCAAAGAAAACAAAAACACTCACTCAAAAAGATATCTGCACCCCCATGTTCACAGCAGCATTGTTTACAATAGCTCAGATAAGGAAATAACCTAAGCATCCATTGATAGATGAATAAATAAAGAATTAGTAGTATATGTGCATACAATGGAGTATTATTCAGCTATAAAAAATGAAGAAATCTTGCCATTATGGTAAGTGAAATAAGACAGAGAAAGATAAATACTGTATGATCTCACTTATATATGAAATCTTATAAACAAAACAAAACCTCATAGAAAAAGACACCAGACTGGTGGTTACCAGAAGTGTAGGGTGGGGGGAGGAGAAACTGGAGGGAGGTGGTTGAAAGATAAAAACTTCGTTACAAGATAAATAAGTACTAGATATATGATGTACAAAAAGATAACTGTAGCTAACACTTTTACATGCTATATAAGAAAGTTATTAAGAGAGTAAATCCTATCAGTTCTCATCACAAGGAGAAAATATTTTTCCACTCTTCTTTTTATTCTATCTATATGAGAAGATAGATGTTAGCTGAACCTATTACAGAATCACTTCACAATATACGTAAATCAAACCATCATGCTGCACACCTAAACTTAAACAGTGATGTATGTCAAGTATTTCTCAATAAAACGGGAAAATTTTTTAAATTAAAAAATGTTTACTGCTACTGAGTTTCTATTTTTCCTTTTATTGCCTGTTGTTTTTGTTTGTGGTTGTTCATGCTACTTATCTGGTGAAAAGGCTATTCTTAATGACTAATAGTCATAGTGGATCTATTCTCAGTGATTTATCATTTTTAAGTACTCACCTTTGTGATGCGTAATGCTTTTATCCTGAATTGAAAGTGTCTATTAAGAAAAAAGAAATCTTACCATTTGCAGCAACATGGATGGATCTAGAGAACATTATGTTAAGTGAAATAAGTCAGAAAGAGAAAGACAAGTACCATATGATCACACTTATATGCGGAACCTAAAGAAAAGAATAAGTGAATGAACTAATCAGAAACAGTTTTGGGGACAAAGAGGAAAAACTGAGGGTTGTTAGATGGGTGGGGGGTGGGGATAAGGGGAAATGTGAGGGGATTAGAAAACAGTCGGTAACCACAAAATGGCCTCAGGGTTTTTGAAAAATAATTTGGAGAACATAATCAATAATGTTGTAAAGATTTTGTAGGGTATCTGATGGACACTTGTCCCATTTGGGAGGCCACCTCAGGGAAGATGTAGATGCTTGATCAATGTACTATACACCTGAAACTGAACAATGGTGAATGCCAACTATAATTTTATATATATAATGTGATGGCTCAGTGCGATGTCGGAGGGATAGTGGATGGGGGGATGGGAGAGGGGGGTCCACAGTGTGAGGGATATAAATGATGAACATCTAAGTATTACCTTATCTTGTGCACCTGAAACTAATAATATATATATAAAGAAAGTGTCTGTTATTAAGATCCCTATTCCCACTTTTTAAAAATATCTTTGACGTGACTTTTTGTTTTTTTCAACTTTTCTGAATAATATTTTAGATGTCTCTTTTGAATTTAGTGGGGTTTCGTTTTGTGTTTCAGTCTGAGTACCTTTTTCTTTCAACAGATGAGTAAAGTCCACTTAGATTTGTTGATATTGAGATGAAAGATATATCTGGTACTTGTTCTGTCATCATTTTGTTACATTTTAAATTTATTTTGTTTTGTGTGGATGTCTTAAAATATTTTGGATTTATTTTTAATTGTGAATTTATTTATACTCAATGTTCTATTTCTTTAGATAGTATCTAGTGACTCCCCACACTGAAAAATGCTAAAATATATTTCCACTTCAAATAAACATTTTTGGTTTAGTTTTTAAAAATAAAAAAAAACTGGAGATCCAAGATGGCAGAGTAGACACATACTGTGCCTGCTTCCTTCTGTGAACACATTAGAATTACAACTAAATTATAGAACAATCAACCTGAAGTCCAGCTGAACAGAAGTTTTATAACTAAGGATACAGTTATCCTTAGCTTTCTCTCCTGCAGCTTTAGCCTTCAAGGTCACCAGGACCTCACTTAAGCAGCCAACACAGAGCGGGCTTTGATTCAAAGAGCCTGAGTTCATATTGTAAGAAGAAGAACAACCACTAAAAATGTTTGATTTAACAAGGCAGTTTGTACCTTGTAAAATGTATGAGTTATTAATAAATTGCATTTCTTCTTTTTATAGAGAACAAAAAAATGTTCTAAACTATAGAATAAATATGTAGGAACAAATACTGAATATTTGAAGAGTGAATTAATAATTTCCTCAAGGACTGAAGCACTTGGAATGAACTGCAAGCAGAATTAAGTCACATTTTTTTCCTGAAGAAAAAAAAAGACTGATGGACATACTTTTGTTATTTAGACTTGATTATCTGGCAAGTAGACATTGTATCAAAAAATAAATAAAGATCTAAAAAATAAATCAGTCATTTCAAAGAAAATATATGATAGTACTTGTTGACTTGTGGGATGCTCAAGCTGGATTCAGGAAAGAAAGAGGCACTCGAGATCTAATTAAAAGCATTTGCTGGATACTGGAGTGCTGCAGAGAATTTCAGAAGGGTAGTCAGTCTGTTTTATAGACCACATTAAAGCCTCTGTGTAGACTATGAAAAGCTATGGGTTGTTCTGAAAGCAACGGGCGTGCCGCCTCAGCACTCGACTGCCCTGATGTGTAACCTGTGTCGTGGACAGGAAGCCACTGTCAGGACAGAATATGGAAAATGGTTTCCTATAGGCAAAGGTGCCAGATAAGGGTGCATTTGATCTCCCTCTTTGTTTAATCTGTAAGCAGAACACATTATACAAAAAACTGGGCTAGACTCAGAGAAGGGAGGAGTGAGAACTGTTGGAAGAAATATCAGTAACTTAAGATACACAGATGATACCATCTTATTGGTGGAAAGTAGCCATGATTTGAAACGACTTCTGATGTAAGTGAAAGAAGAAAAGTGCCAAAGCAGGGCTGCATTTGAACATCTAGAAGACAAAAATCATGACTACAGAAAACTCACAACTTTAACATAGACAATGAAGACACTGAAATTGTTAAAGATTTTGCTAACCTTGGTTCAGGCATCAATTAAAATGGAGACTTCAGTTAAGAAATCAAGAAAAGGCTGAGACTTGGAAGGGCAGCAATAGAAGAATTAAAACCAAAGATGTGTCATTAGACACCATTTGATCATCCACACTCTCATACTCCCAATTACTATGTACGGATATGAAAGTTACACAGTCAAGAAAGCTGACAGGAAAAAAAATGATTCATTTGAAATGTTGGAAAGAGCTCTACCGATACGCTGAACTGCCAAAAAGACCAACAAGTGGGTCTCAGAGCAAATTAAGCCTGAAATATCGCTGGAGGCAAAAAGGACAAAACTGACATGGTCCTACTTTGGACACCGCATGAGAAGGCAGGGTTCTTCGGAAAAGACAGTGATGCTGATTTAAATAGAAGACAGCAGGAAAAGAGGAAGACCAAATATAAGACGAACTGATTCCATAAATGAAGCCACAGGCATGAGTCTCCAGGAGCTGAGCAGGGCTTCTGAGAAGAGGACATTGTGGACATCACTCATTCATTGGGTGGCCAGGAATGACTGAAGGGCACATAATACACATTTGTTGACAATAACAAATTAAGGTTTTCAGATAGAGTTTTTAGAAAACTTGGCATGTCTGCCACTACGAAATTGAAATTTTCCAATACGTAATGACTTTTCCTGATATTACTGATTTGTGATTCTGTGATATTATAAAATAAAATGTGTCAACATCTGACAATCAGTTAACTTAGTAAACCAATATTTTCCAAATGACCTACAAGATACTACAAAATTACGCATGGGTAAAGATTCATTTAAAGTGCAACACACACCCATGAATTTTAATGTAACTGAGTAATGAAAGTTTACTGATGGTTTTTCAGTTTTCATTGCAACTAACAGTTGTGGAGTTTTGGTGCAGCAGAAATATATTCACAGTTATTTGAGAAGGCTATTAAAATATTCCTCCCTTTTCCAAATTTATCTATGTAAGGGAGTATTTTATTCACATACTTCAACCAAAATAATATGTTACAACAGATTGACTGCAAGCAGAGATGAGAATCCAGCTTATCTTTCATTAAGCTACATATCAAAGATTTGTGAAAATGTCAGTGCCATGCTTTTCACAGAAAAAATTTTTGTATTAGAAAATACAACGGCTTTTCTTCATAAAAATATTATCCATGTTAAAATGTACAGGGTTATTAGTTTTAAGAATTAATGAATATTCTTAAAATTTCTGTTTTAACTTCTCAGAGTAAATACCTATAAACTATATGAACAAAAGTTGTTAGCAGTAATCAATGATTTTTAAGAGTTTAAAGGGGTCCTCAGAATAAAATATTTGAGAACCACTAATATACAGGAAATTAAGACTATTTTGTTCAAATCTGTATAAATATATTTGAAAATGATGAAATGGATATTCTTAGGAAAACATAAATCACCAAGAGTATTCCAAAAGAAGCAGAAAAATCTAAAAGACTAATTATTAGTTAAAACAACAACAATGAAAACACACAAAACATCCAAAGAATTATCTGCACTTGGTCAAAAGAGAGAAAGAGAAAAACAAAGACCCAATTTACAAGTGACTTCTACCAAAGAACAGTTTAAGGAACAGATAATTGCAGTATTTGTAAAGCTATTTTAGAGCACTTAAAACTTCTAAGTACTAAAACCTGGCAGAGACAGTTCAATTAAAGCAAATCTAAAAAGCTAAACTACATGTAAATTTTAAACTCTTTCTTAAACAACAGACTGATCTCATTTTGACTACAAAATTATAGCATTTTAGAAGTTTTTAAAAACTTGGGAAATCGCAACTTAGCTTATAAAGAGTTGATTTCTTTAATTCATTAGGAGGTACTACACTTTAATCAAAAAAAGCCAACAACCCAATAGAAAAACAAAGGGTATGAACTGACAATTCAAAAACAACAAAAAAAGACAAATGGCTTATGATACTATACCCCTCACACACACACAAAAGCAAATGAAATTACCATTTTCTCGCTAATATCTATTAGCAAAAATCAACGAATTTGACAGCATATTGAACGGGCAGAAATCCACTGCTATGGGAGGTGTGGACTGATTCGGTGCCTCAGAGAACAATTTGGAACACTCAAGATGACCACTGCATATGGCCTAGAAATTCCACTTTTGTAAAATGTATTCTATAGGCATATTTGCATACTTGCAAAATGAATTATGCAAGATACTAGGTATAATATTGTTTGTAATTGCATAAAGAAACGTAAACATCCTAAATGTCTCCCAAAAGACAGGTACATTCACATACTTGCAAAAAAAATCATAGTTAAATAAACTGATAAAACCACACAATATATAACTGCAGCAGTCAGAAATGCAGCAGTCAGAAATGCATGCAATGAAATGGAACCATCTCCAAGTTAAACTATCAAAAGGTTATATTTAAAAAATTAATCTATGCACATATAAACATTCTATCTCTAGATTACAACACTATATATCTCATTAAACTGTTTGCCTAAGGGGAAGGAAATGTTGGCTGGGTGACTAACTTTTGACTAAATATTTTGTGTACTTTTGTCTCTTGCCATGTGCATTTACTTCTTATTGAAAAATATTTTTTAACAAAGCTAATGCTTGCTGAGAATCCTCTGCCTTATCATCTCTGAATTTAATATTACCTTAAGTAATACCAAAATGAAAATTTTCATGATTTCATGATAATCCTACATACATTATATTAGAAAATATATTATTTCAAATTCTTATGAACTTTATGAACATTTCTTCTAGAATATAATTATATTCAGTTTTTATTTATTTCAATCAGATGAAACAAGTCAGAATATTTGTGATTTGTGTACTTACCGAACCTTTTTTCCATTTTCAGTAATTTTTGTTACATTTAATAATCCAAATTTCTCTTGACCCTATGGAACAGAGTAATACACTATGTATATCATTCATATAGATAATGAGTCCAAATGCTTACATGACAGAAATAAAATGATCTGATACTCTAAAAATTAGCTTGAAAAAAGATTAGTTAGTATGTAACGTGTTTCATCCTAGAGCACATTAAGAATACAACTTCCTAATACTTCTGTAAAGATATTTTCAGTAATTTTATAATTAAACACTTCCTCTTCTCAAGTCATAGCAGCCATAAAGTATTTTGCTGTCAAACTGGATTTCCATATAAATGCTGCAAGTCAGAACTGGAAAAATGATTTATGACTTCCTGTTCAAAGAAACTGATACAATGCTATAATGATAAATACCACCAAAAAATGAATTAGTTGATATCAAACATAGTGACATAACTTTATCATCAAATCCTATGAAGGCAAAATCCACTGTGCTCAAGTTAAATGTTATCTTAAAGTGCTTCCAGGTAGAATTTTAAAAACACTGTCCCCGTTGCATTAGTTTCCTATATTCAAGTAAATTTAATCAAAATGAGTTAGTGCCTATAGTAATCATAAACATTAGTAAGCACTGTATGTCCATGACAGACCAATTTTCCTTCAACTGAAACACACAGACACACACACAGAAAAAATTATTACCAATTCAGAATTTATTTCTATTTAACTCACATCTCAGCTATTTTTCTCCATGTACTTTAATTACAAAAATAAACTTTCTTGTATGGAAGATAAACATAATATTACATATTCTCTCAGTAATGTCTAAAAGATAATGTTTGAAAATTTTGCCTGGTCTGATAAAAACTAACGTCTATAGACAAAACTGACAAACTGTTGTTGATTCACATTTTTGGTATATAAAGAACTAAGGAAATACATAAAGTTTTACTATAATTTTTTCATAAAGCATAGGTTAGATCACCTTAGAGATGCAAGTCTTATACATCTTATGCTCCTTGTTGCCTCTCAACAAAAACATCAATTACATAGTTATAACTATGCATAGGACGTTCGGTAAGAACATTCCCCATTTACTACCCCAATTTACTATCAAAAGCAGAGAGGAAAAAAATTGTCAATGATACAGGAATTAACTAACAACACTAATCTGAGAGGATGGACACTGGTTATGTGAGCACTGAACTGAAAGAGCCGAGAGGTGGAAATCAAGCCTATTAAAAATGCCGAAGCTGGAACTGTGTGGGGCAAGAAAGCAGAGGCAAGAAAGAAATACAGGTGTCACAACACGGAGGGATAGCAGTAGTGACAAAGAGCCTAAGGATGACAGAAACTCTCTAAATCAGGGATTCTTAACTCAATTAATGGATGGACTGAAACTGGTACAAAATTCTGCATGTACAGAGAGCGTCAAAAAAATGTATACCCATTTTAAGAAAGGAAAACTGAATACTCAATATATACCGATGACTAAAGATGACTACAAGTCACGTTTGACTTCTGCAATTACAAGAGGTGCTCAAAGTAGTTACCATCGGCGTAATTTTAAAAGTTTTTTTCCTTTCTTAAAATGTGTATACATATTTTTGTTGGCACCCTCTTCAAGAAGAGGGTCCAGAACTTTCACAAAATTCTCACAGGGATCAAGACCCAAATACTAATGCTCTAAGTATTAAGCACTCTAACTTGAACATAAAATAAGAACAAAATTTGTCATATCCAAAATGTTCAAATACAAAAACAATTACCATACAATGCGGTAAGTGCTATAAGCAAGGTGTATCTAACTCAACCTGAGAAAGAAAGGATGAGTAAGAGAAGGCTTTGGAGACTGACACTTGAGCTAAAGAACAAGAGTTAGCTAGACGGAAAGAGGAGATGAAAATAACATACAGTACAAAGGCAAAGAAGCTACAGAGGGCGTATCATACGTGAGGGCCTTTTAGTTCCACGAGTACTGGGTGAGGTGAAGTAGCAAGTAATGAACCAGTAGAAGGAGTGAACTAAGAAAGGGTGGCAGACTGGAAACTAACTAGAACACTATTCTAATAATCACTCTAAGAGCTGTTGAAAACCTGAACTAGGACAGTGACAGTGAGAGTGCAGAGCGCCTGAATTTGAGAGAGATTAAGACAGAATGGACAGGGACTGGATGAGAGGGTGAGGGGGAAGATCGGAAGGAAACTCCCAAGCTTGAGCAACTGGGCAGATGGTGGTATCTCAGCTTCAATGACACTTTTTTAGTGCTTTCCCTGACTACTCCTATGTAGAAGCTCCTCCACCCATCTCATTATTTCCTACTGCCCCTATGTTAGTTTCGTTTGTTGAACTTAATGCAAAGTACAACTACAATCTATTATTTACTCACTGTCTACTCCATCAGGCTGTATGCTGGGACCACATCTGTCTCCACATCTGGTCATCAACGTATGACCAGTGCTAGTACAGCATACTAGCATGACCAGTGTAGTTCAACACATATTTGTTGGAGAAATTAACCAACAAATGGGCAGTGCTATCACAAGAAGAAAATATAAGAAAGCTTTAACTTTCAAACACTTAAGTTTCTGAATCTGACGTAAAAAAATGCCAAGTAGGCAGGTGAATTACATAGGTTTGGCTATACAAGAGATTTGGGGGCGGGGGGGCAAATTTAGATTTTTATTTCAAACTATCTGGTGTACTTTCTCTACTTTAATATGACTCAAAAGCAACCAATGCTTTTGTGTTGCTTACTAAAATAATATCTTATGTAAAAATGCATATATCACACATGAATATATCAGTCTAAATACAGTTGATACTCAAAGAAAACTTCATATTGAAAACAAGCAGAAATGTTTTAATAAGGATTAGCAAAATATGGTTAAATTTTAACCAAAAAGACTGTAGTAAGACTATCCTATCCTAACGAGGCAAGAAGATAATAAAATGTCAGTTCTATTAAGTAATTTTGGAAAACTTTCACAGGTTCATAAACACTTTGCAGGCTCTAGAACTTCTAACCAATGTAGCATTCATTTAGTAAAACAGGTATTTCCCAGTACTAACAAGTATTATGTATCAAAATCAATAGAGTCCATCAAAATTCTTATCCTCAGTTAATCATATCATAATCGTTTCATACTAAGATTCTTTTAATACAGAAAAAGTAAACTTGCACAATGACATAGTGTTGAAAAAGAACCAGAAACTTCCAGAACAGGTAAATCCACAGAGACAGAAGGCAAACTAGTGGCTGACAGCAGGGAGAGGGAGAAGAAAAGGGAAAGGGAGGGAAGATGGGGAAATGTGGACTGGCTGGTTAATGGGTATGAGTTTCCCTTTGAGGTGATGAGAATGTCCTGAAACAAGGTAGAAGGAATAGCTGCACACACTGTAAATATATTAAATGCTACTGAACTGTGTAGTTTAAGACGGTTAATGGTTGATCTTATGTGAATTTCACCTCAATAAAAAGACTTTTTTAAACCAGCTGTTATTTAAAAATTAGATATTCAAATTACGTTTTTTTCCAAAAAAGGCTTTAGAATAATATTATTCAACGAAAATAACTACCAAGTTAGTCCACTAATACTTTTGTTAAAGAAAGTGGTAAAACATCCTTTTCTCTGAAATGTTTAATGCATTTATTTATACAATAATTGAAAATACAGGTTAAACAGCTCAAGTTTCCAAACTGTATATTTAAAATTTTATTCAGCTTTTAGTAATCTGGAACTTTAAAATGCATATTCTCATAGGCATATTGGGACAAATTTAAAAAATTAGATTCATAAATCAGCCCACAAAAATCCTATTTAATCTGTAGTGTAGTCATACTGTATAGAAATATATTATTACATTTTTAAAATATATGCACTGCCTATTTCAAAAAATGCTTTGAGGGGACTGTGAAAAATAACAATAATGCATTTGAAAACTGGAAATGAAACAAAAAAAGAACATGTTTAAAATTTATATTAAATCTGGTTTGAATAGAAGAGATTGAAGGAAAATATCATGCTAAGTGAACAGGCCTTTCAAAAAAGACCACATACTGTATATGATTCTAATCATATGAAATGTTCAAAATAGGCAAATCTAATGAGACAGAAAGATTACTGGTTGCTTAGGGTTCGGTGGGATCTAGAAGTAGAGGCATGATAGCAAATGAGCAAAGGGCTTCTTTCTGAAGTGATGAAAATATTCTAAAATTGACTGTGATGATGGCTGTACATACCTGAATACACTACAAACAACTGAACTGTATACTTTAAGTGGGTGAATTGTATGCTACATGAGTTACACTTCAATAAAGCTTTTAAAAAAAACAAAATAAAACAGAAGAGTTTGAAGAGGTAGACGGGAAATTTGCTGAAATTGTAAGATGACATCAGTAGCTAACACTGATTACGACATCATTTTCATTTCTAAATTTGTAGCTTCCTTTTTTCTTACCACTAGACTTTATACCAACCAGATTTTAACTCACGAGAGGGAAAATAGTATTTCTTTGCATTGACTGGATAAGAATGGGAAAGACTCGGTGGAAACAAGGCGAAGGAGAAGAGGGAGCAAAGGGCCAGGGAAGAAATCAAGGGGGGCAAAAGCCTCAGTGAGGAACGGCAAGACATCATGGAAGAGGTGTTTCCCAGCATTCCCCACTGTGAGGGAAACGAGCAGAGGTGTGAAATCAGAGTGGCCGCTGGTGGAATTAACACAGCTGTTCATTGTTTTGTTTTGCTTTCACCTGAAGTTACACAGGGAATGAAACAGAACACTGGTGAGGCAGTTCCCTGTTATGGCCGTCAGAGGGTACCATGAGTCCAGGATGATCTAGTTACTTTCAAACTCTGCAGAAAATGGCTAATGCATGGGGAAATAATTTGCAAACAGTCCTTTGTAACTCCACGTGGATCATTTACAAATTCCTGTTTCTAAAATTACCTAGAAATTCCCTTTTATCAAAATATAAATAACTTATAAAAGGTCTTCTTAAGAATTATATATGACCTATATTTAAAATAACTTATAGAGTTTCCGCTTTTTTCTAGATGGACTAATACAGAGTATTGTAGTAACAGCACTTTAGATATAAAACTATTTGTGTTTATGTGTTAAATAATGTAAAGGATAAAAAGTAAGAACATAGTCCCTATCTACCCCTTAGGAGTGTAAAACCTTAGTAGAGAAACAAGGGGTACATGAGGTAAATTTCACACCATTCAATGCAGTAAGTGACTTTGGAGCTCAGACACAAAGATCATTATCATGCTGAGGTTAGTCTGGCAAGGCCTCCTAAAGAGTAAGCACAGAATTGAACTGTAAAGTGTAACTAAGAAAAGCAAAGGACCACTGTCAACAGGGGAACTACCTGAGCAAGGTCAGAAGAAAATGTGTACATGTGATATGAACCATGAAAGAAAGACCTGACTAGGTAAGGGAACAGAATGAGTTAGAAAAGTGAATTTCCCCATCTGTGGAAATTCTTCCTTCTGACTAAGAAATTAGAAATATCCTAATAAGTAACAGCCTATTATAGTCTCATAAAATAAGGAAGTAACAATAAAAGTTTGTTTTAAAAAGCTTTCAAAGTTTCATGTACCGTGTTTCCCCGAAAATAAAACCTAGCTGGACAATCAGCTCTAATGCGTCTTTTGGAACAAAAATTAATATAAGACCCGGTATTATATTATACTCGGGCTTATAGTAAAATAAGACCGGGTCTTATATTAATTTTTGCTCCAAAACACACATTAGAACTGACTGTCTGACTAGATCTTATTTTAGGGGAAATACGGTATTCATTCAACAAACATTTACTAAACAGCTACTATCTGCCACTGCAATAGGTATTGAAGTGACTCCCTTCCTGCTCTAATGAAGCTTTTCTTTGTCCAGTGGGGAAGACAGACATTAATAGAGGGTTCAAGGTTCCTAGAAGATACAAGAAATGAAAAGAGTTACTCTATTTTATGTAATCAGATAACGCCTAATTAAATGCTATGAAGAGTAAGTATTACAGGGAAACCTGACCAAATCTATAAGATTTGAGTAAAATTCTCTGGCGAAGCAAAGTTTGAACTGAGTGCTAATGAACAAACAGAAGATAATCAAGCAAAGGGATGGGAGAGAAATGTAGCAGTAGGCAGAGAACAAGGGTGCAAGGACCTCGAGCTGAAAAGCAGAGTAGCTGCTGGAAAACAAGCCAGGAGGAACGATTAGGACCAAGAAGTACGAGATGAGGCTGGAGACGCTGTCAAGAGCCAGAGCATGCCCAATCTCACAGTCCTCACTAAAAATTTCAGTCTTCACTCTAAAACAAACAGGAAACCATTGAAGGGGAAGAGCCAGATCAGCAAATGACAGGAAAGACTGGGAGGGACATCAGAGACAGAGATCAAGTAAAATTTCACCCCAGTTAACACGGTGTCTGAAGAGAAGTCATTTGAAGGTTTTTCAGTTCAGGGGAAATTTAAAGGTGAGTTACGTCTGTTCAACATTCACCCGGGATAGACCGGGCAATGTATTTTACAGCTTAGAAAGAAACAGCAGCATCTATGCTCATTAAGGAGGGAATTGCTTCTTACCTTTGGACTATTTGCCTGAGGAAAAAAGGGTAAAATATAATCTGGCAAAATTCTACAGGGACTTTTACATTTATTTTTAAAAGCAAACAAATTCATCATTTACAAATATGGTATAGAAATTAACCATGAAGATACCATATTTTGCACAAAAAGGGGCTTTAAAATCAGTAAAATCTGATTTTTAATTTAAACCTATTTTAACTGTGACTATTTTTTTAAAAACCGATGAAATTTAATAGAAGCCCAAGAAATATTTAAACAGTATATTTAGAGAAAATTAACCTATTAAACTGATTGAAATAGGTGGACTCTATTATACTACAAGCTGCTGTCATACTAACTGTATCTTGGTGCTTTGATGCAGAGGGAGGAGATTCATTTTCAGGAGAGCAGGGTTTTGAGGCAGGTGGAGAGTCCTATAAAAAATAAGTAATGAAAAACGTTACTCTATTTTATGTAACTATATTTCTCCCTCCACTCACAGCGGGAGAGCTTAAAAGGGGAGGCTAAGAAATGTTTTTTTCTAGTTATTTTCCTTCTATATTCAGCTCTAAAATCAATATGATACTGATTTGAAAACTGCAGATGTCTTAAAGTTTATGAAATATGGCCTATTTTATACCAATTACAGTTAAATTTAAATACCGCATACAGAATTACTCAAAAGAAATGATGTATGTTGACTTAAAATCACGATGAAATATATTTAAAATAGGTAAAAGCTAAACACTTGTGCATAAAAATGTAAGTCACCTTACTAACTTGCTCTATAAATACCCAGGATTAGACAAGGAATAGTCACAGGAATTACTTGGCAACTGCCAGAATGAGAACTTTATTTTAGTCAACAGCTATGAAAGAAATTATATTAAATTACTATTAACATTTAAAGTAATTTAAAGCTAACATTCCAATTATCAGAAACAAGAAGATTTTTTAAAATGCAAAGAAGAAACCTCAGATTTAAAGATTAATAACTCACCAGAAAAAAAAAATGTTTTAATGTCTAAGCCTACAAGAATAGGAGCAAACCAATGAGGTTCATTTTTAAAGCAAATCTGCTTTGTCAATATTAAAATATGGTGTGTGATTTCTACCATAGATGTTTATAAGACTATTCATGGAAGACTGAAAAACCTTTCTTTGGTACCAATAGCCAAGCTTCATTTAAATGTTCTCCCTTCCCCTAAATGCTTTGAATAATTTCATGGAAAAATTTTTTTAAAAAATTACATGCTAATACCTATTATTAATTTTCCTATAAAACCAAATAATTTCTTTGAACATTCATCTTCACATGAGTATCAGTCTACTTTTCTATGGCTATGAAACTGGATAAGGTACTATCAAAAAACCTGGAAGTTTGTATGAAATTACAATTTAAAAACATTAACATCCGTTCACTTAGAATACAGTCTTCAGGTTTATACCCTATACAGTTTGTGAACACAGAAACTGAGCAACAGTGAACGTTCCCCGGGAAAACCCTTCAAGGGACAACCTTCCAAATTAAACATCCTAGGTGTACACTATTAATAGAGAAAATATTAAAATCATATCAAACATAGCTTTATGAAAAGAAATTACACTTAATGTGCAAATCTCAGTTTAGTCTCATTTAAGTACTTTTTGTGACAGCCTCAGATTTTTAACTTTTCAACTTCTTGACTTCTAAAAGAGTATGTAATATTCAAACAGTCTGAGAAAAAGAAGAAAGATTTGATGACCCAAACTAGAAAATAAGTAAATGAATAAAATGAATGGTAATTATGATTTATTTTTCATAGCATTATCAGTCCTACATAAATAAAATCCACACTAGAGTAACTACGAGTAACAATTATAATTATTGTAAAAAACAATTTTATATTTACATTTATTTATGTATATGTATATATATCTTAAATGCCTTCAAATAGCAGGTTTTAATAAAAACCATACATAGGCAGAAACAAAGAGATGCATCACATATACCGTACACACAGCAACATACACACACCTCCTTCCTCCAAGGTTGTCTGGCAATTCAATTAGGACCTATGTCATCATAACATTTGCTACATACCAGTAGTAGTAGTAGGTTTCTATGATTACATTTCAAGTTGTATACACTTTCCCCCTTTATATCAGTCAACTAGTCTGTTCTGGTATAGTCCATCTTTTACCGCCTCAGATCTTTAAAAGGTATATGCTAAGTGACGATAATAGAAAAGTTTATATGGTAAAGCAATTATCTATGACTCCATTTATAAAGGGTAAGGGGAGGGGAGAGACATTTCTACCAAATTTCTGGTCTCAAGAATATCATGTCCTTACAACTCTGAAACAATTAGATGAAAAAGGAAATGTAGTAAGAACTTCATACAAGTTATTCTAATAATAGACTAAAAATGAATCTCAAAAAAGATTTAAAAGGAGTAAGAAATTTTAAGTCTACGTCACCAAAATAACAATCCTTTTCGCTCCAGTAAGAAGAGGCAATGGAGTCGGTTTAACAATGGCTTTTGCATTAGAGCATCACACGTGGTATTTAGGAACTTTCTTTATACTCTGAATTGTACTCTGGTTCTTAGAGTAAAACGAATTTTTCTATTAAAATTTCTAGGAATCTTTAATTCAGGTTAACCTCACTGCTAATATATTTTCAAGCATTCTTCAATAGCACAGACTCCAAATTTCAATCCTTTAATATGCCTTCTACATTCAACCACATAGCATCCTTACAAAATAGAAATTAGAAACTGGTTACTACTTTCTTTCATTGTTGTTCTGTTGGTCCATCTGATATTGTATGTAGACTGTTTCTACAGCTCTACAAAGGTCCCCTTATAATTCAACAAAGACCAACTTTATAGTCACCTATAATTTCCCATTATACAAAAAAAACAAAAAAACTTGTTTTGACTTACAGATTGAAGCAATTTATAAAGGAATTTAAGACTGAAAGTATCCAAATATAGAGAAATATACCTTAAGAAAGTTCATTCTGTTTTCACTCACATACCTAAAAATGGAGGAAACCTGTTAATTATGCCAAAAGGATACTAGGATTAAAAAAAAAGTCCCCAATGACAAATATCTTTTTAAAATTATTTATTTTGGGGGTGTTACCACCACCTTCAAATTTTAACATTAGCATGCCTGATGTTCTGCAAATTTGTACTAATTTCCTATTCCAGCCCCAGAATAAAGCCACAATGGAAAGATGTAACTCACAAGGAAGTTAAAAACTTTACGGCTTTTCCATTCTAACATTTGCATCAAAATCCATCCCCTATTTGAAACAGAGAACACTACTTCTCTGATTGATAAACGAAGCACTTGGTGCAGAGAACATTTAGGGGAACAGAGGGAGTAGGATTCCAATCTTCCTTGGGATAGGGAAATTAATTAAATGTCTTTACTATAAAACCTCCTGGAGACTGAAGTAAAACCATAACAGATATGTGACTTTAAAATAGGTTTATAAAAAAACCATCTGTCAACTACTAGGCTCAAACCTATCAAGGTATATATAAGTCACTAAGCTATAGGTGGATAGAAAGGTCCAGGGTGTAAAAATCAAAACACTTCAAAACCAAAACCCATTCCAGAATAAATTGATGCCACATACAATAAAACAGTAGTCACCAAGGTATGAGATTCAGCTAAGGAGAAAACAAAATAACAAAGCACTTGCCAAAATTCTTAGCAGATTTTCTCAAAAACTCCTACCTTGTCATTGGTGTCCAGAACAATGGTGCTATGTCTCCACTTCGTTAATACTATTGGTTCTTGCAGCCGCCTGTCCAGACTCCTACTTTTAATTATTTCTCTTTGTTGCTGGGATGAAGCATTATACTAAAGAAAACAAAATATATTTCATAAACAATAGAAACGAAACTAGAACCTAAACATGCTGGCTCCCAATGACACATAACATTAAGCAAAGTTCATCATATGTCATTAACGTGAATTTTCTGGCCTCAGTTTTCTCATCTTTGACCAGCATTGTGGCACAATAGAGAAGATCACAGATTCTGGTGTTAGAGGGACCAAGTCACTGCTATCTTTGGCCAAATATTAAGTCTCCCTAAATCTAAGTCACATGAACTGTAAAGCAGATATAGCAAATATCTCATTCACAGAGTTGACATAAGGAATAAACAAAGTATAAGAACTACCAAGTATTTTCCTGATAGTTTCTCAATAAATATTACTTATCATTATTTATAAAATGAGGTCATTGGACAAATTAATTTTTTAAGGTTCCGACACTTCTAAATCTACATGAATTCAATTATTGGTTTAGGTTTTTAAAATAATGCTTACATACACTGCAACGGTTTTCTTACATTTAAAGGATTTTTTGTTTGTTTGGTTGGTTGTTTTCAGTGTTGTTTTCAACAACATACTATTGTTTCTCTGAAGTGGCAAAACATAACCAGGTCAAAAGGTATACACAGTCCTAGTTCTAAAGACCAATCCTGAATATATCAGTTGTGTACAAAGAATAGGTAATAACTGCCAAGAAAATTGCATATAAAATTAAGAACACACTATTAATGAAGCATTAAATCATTTAAATTTTTGAAAGGTCAAGCAGATCACCAAGCATAAACATCTGAGAAATGTGAGGTTTAAGAGTTATGCTGCTTTATACAGGCAATTTTAGTAAACTATGTTAAAATAAAATAACAAAATAAATCTGATTTTTAAGGGATACATTCCTCTCCTGAAACCAAAAGACATCTAATATATCTATTTCCACTTCTGAAAAGCTCAGTAAATCTTAAAATGTAATGATTCTTATTATAATTTCAATAAAAGTATCTTTGGAGATATTTTAATATTAAAAGATCTTCCAACATCTTTCTCCACAATATGCCATTTCTTTTCTCTCCAAAATGAGTCCATACAGTCACCCCAAAAAAAACTGTCTCCCAAAGCTGTCACTTCATTCTTCACATCAAAATTTGCACCACCAGGTAATCTCTTGTGGGTGTTGGTTTTTAATTAACTGTTGCTCAATCTTAAAACTTATCACAGAAGTTCACAAAAGGATCATTTCTAGAATAAACAAAGGTGAATGAAGCTCAAAGGCTACCAAAACATTCTGTGGCAGAAATCTCTAACTGAAAAGAGACCCAACTATAAACAGGGCTATATTTTCCCTTTAATATATAATATATAATCCCTATATAATCAGTGTTACAATAATGAAAATGGGGAGCTGTGTGAAAACTTATATGTGAACTTAGTGGATACCTACCCTAGCTTCTGAGTTTTATAATTACCACAACTGTTTAAAAATCCTTTCTATGTGGCAACAAAAGTAATGTAAAATTAGACCGGGTAATAATCACAATTTTAAATGTGCTGATGGTTCTACTAGGCAACAGTATGTTCATAAAAGCCAATAAAGCATAAGTGAAACAGATATAAAATCTAGTGTAGACAGAAGAGAAAATAAAGCGTCATACTTAGAGAAAAGAAAAATGAGAGACTCTACAGTTAAAACATACACGTGGACATTTAAACAATATGGCTAAAACTTAATTTCTAATCCCTTTTAAAACACTCTGTTTTAAAATTTTTAACTGAATTTTTATTTGAATTATTTCAAAATACAAAAACATAGAGACTATAATGAAAACCCATCATCAGTCTTTGGCATATCAAACATAAGACATTTGCTTCAGTTACCTCGTTTTTCTAAATAAGATATAGACATTATTAGAGGCCCTCTGAATACAGTTTCCAGATTCCATTCCTCTCTCTCGCCCCTCAGCAGTACCACACAATTCAGTGTTCATCATTCTCATCCATTTTATAATTTGATAAATACGTATATATCCATAAATATACCTATGTATTACCGTATTTCCCTGAAAGACCTAACAGGAAAGTAAGCCATAGCATGATTTTTCAGGATGCTCGTAATATAAAATAAGCCCTAATGCATCTTTTGGAGCAAAAACTAATATAAGACCCGGTATGTAAGACCCGGTCTTATTTTCAGGGAAATACAGTAGTGCTTATTTTATATTACAAGCATCCTGAAAAATCATGTTAGGGCTTATTTTCCAGTTAGGTCTTATTTTTGGGGAAACACGGTACTTGTTTTAAATGTTATGTAATGGAATCATATCACACATCATTTTTCAACTTGTTTTTTTCATTTGATATGTTTGTATTTAAAAAATGTATCCATGTTGGTGAGTATACAGCTCTAACTCATTTACATTTGCTTCTATGCACAGTATCGCTATTTAACTCTTTGGCTAGACCATTTGAACATGTTCGAGGTGGTAGTACGAATATATACTCTTACCAGCAGAACACAGTGCCTTGCACGGCCCTACCAGTATTGCTGAAATCATATGCATTTATGTATATAAATGTATGTACCTATGCACACATTTTAAAAAATCTATCTGATGGGTAAAATGCTACTTCATTGTTTTAATTCACATTTTCCTGGTTACTTGTAAAACCGCGTATCTTTTCATGCATTTATTTCATGTATTTCCTCTTCTGTGTATTGTTTAATCATATATTTTGCCTATATGCATCTGAGTTATCTTTCTCTTACTGGTACGTATAGAAAGAACCAGGACATTCTTATTATATTTTGGATTCTAAACCTTTGTAAACTATGTGAGTTGAATGTATCTTTTCCTAGTCTGTAGCTCATCTTTTCCCCTTTATGTTAGTATTTTTTACATGAGAAGACATTTAGATGTAGTCAATCATTCCTTTCATAGTTTTTCTTTATATAACCTTGTTTAAGAAATACTTCCTATTCTGAAGTCAAACATATTCTTTGATATATTCTTCTATAGCCTTTACAGTTTGCTTATTATATTTACATCTCTAATCTTCCTGGAATTAATCATTAAGTGTAAAGTGAGGTCAAGATCTACATTTAGTTCTTTTCTTCAATGTGAATACTAATAATCTTAGCAACATTTATTGCATAGTCCATGCTTAACCCATTGATGTATAATGCCACATCTGAGCTTCCAATTCTGTTCTGGTCTATTTCTCTATATATGTGCCCTTACTACCCCATCTTAATCACCATTAACAGGAACCCCATCCCTCATGTGCCCCCACACACGTGTACACATTCTCCCTGCTAGGGAATATTTTGCTTCTTCAGACCTTTGTTTGCAAATCAAATTTAGCATGAGTTCCAAAAAGGTAGGGAGGGGTATAATAAACAGAAAAGCAGTGAATTTACAAACTAATGTGAACTCTGTTATCAAATTAAGCCTCCCAATCCAAGATGGTATACTGCACCATTTACTCAGGTATTCTTTTATGTCCTTCAGTTCTGCTCTGAGATTTTATTTACTTACAATCTTACGAACTTTAATAGGTATCTTCCTATTACGAGTGTTTTTGTAGCTGTTGCTGCTAGTATAAAGAGGAATTTATTTCAATCACATTTTCAAACTGACTATTTACTACAGAAATGAGTAGTTTTTATGTTGATTTTATACCTAGCAACTTTACTGAATTCTCATCAGTGTTTAGTTTGTAGATTCTCGATTTTTTATAATCAAAAAACCAATTGTATCTTCTTTTCAATTTTATTACAGGTATGCCCCACTTACCTAAAGTTTGTATTACACCACTTCTCTTTCACAAAAGACCTACATTAGTCCCTGTTTTCACTAATAGAAAGAAATCCAGAGAAGATTTTTGCTTTTACGAAAAAAGCTGTCAGATATTTCACTTTATGCCATTTCGGCTTACAAAAGGTTTCATAGGAATGCTCTACTTTCTGATAGAGGGGAAAACCATTATTTCTTTTCTTGTCTTATTTTATTGTTGAATAGAAACAGTGATAGAAAAGTTCTAACCTAGGGTGGTGAACACACAAAGAGATTTATTTATAGATGATGTAACACAGAATTGTACACCTAAATCTATGTAATTTTAGATTATGAAATCTATGTAATTTTACTAACAATTATCACCCCAATAAATTTTTTTTTAAAAAGTTCTAATCTCGTTCCTAGCACTAACGGGAAAGCTTCTGTAACCTTACCATGAAATATGAGATTTACTGTAGATTATTTGATAAGTAACCTTTAGTACAATGTAATGTATCATTATATTTAAAGTGATTTTCTTGTAGAAGCATATATACCCTGTTTCCCTGAAAATAAGACCTAGCCAGACAATCAGCTCTAATGCGTCTTTTGGAGCAAAAATTAATATAAGACCTGATTTATATTATATTATGTTATATTATATTATATCGTATTATATGATATTATATCCGGTCTTATATTATAGTAAAATAAGACCAGGTCTTATATTCATCTTTGCTCCAAAGGATGCATTAGAGCTGATTCTCCAGCTAGGTCTTATTTTCAGGGAAACATGGTAGTTAGGGCACAGGATTTTTAATGCATTTTGAAAATCTTTTAACAGGTGGGTTTAGAACATTTACATTTAATGTAATTGTTTATATTAGGTTAGTGCAAAAGTAATTGTGGTTTAAAAGGTTAAAAATAATTGCAAAAACCGCAATTACTTTTGCACCAACCTAATACGTTAAAGTTTGCCATTTTATTATTGTTTTCTGTTCTGTTTACATTCTTGTTTCTCCTCTTCTGTCTTCCTGTAGGTTACTTGAGCAGTTTTTACTACCATACTTTAATTTATCTATACAGATGTGCCCTAACTTAGAATGGGGCTCAGTCCCCCCAAAAAAACATCATAAGTCCAAAATGCATTTCATACACCTAACGTACCAAACATCCTAGCTTAGCCTAGCCTACCTATGTGTTCTCAGAACACAATATCCAAAAAACACTGTAGAGTATTGGTTGTTTACCCTCGTGATCATGTGCCTGAGGGGGAGCTGCAGCTCACAGCCGCTGCCCAGCGTTATGAGAGAGTACTGTACGGATATTGTTAGCCTGGGGAAAGATCAAAATCCAAAATCTGAAGTATGGTTTTTACTGAATGCCAATCACTTTTGCACCACTGTAAAGTCAAAAAATTGTTAAGTCGAACCATCGTAAGTAAATCAGTAGTTTCTTGTCTGTAGTCTCCTGGGACTATCTTTTGCTACAGTCTTTTAGCACTTACTCTAGGGATTACAATTTACATACTTAATATATCAGTCTACTAGTATCAGCATTTTACTACTTCAAATGAAATATGGAAACCTTACCAACAATTACATCACGTTACTCTCCCGCTTTATAATATAGTTGTATTAAATATGTCTGCACACAATGAGTACTACACTTTAGAAATGTTATAATTTTTGTTTTTAATGTCAAACATAATTTTCAAAATTCAGGACAAAAGTCTCAGATATTCGACCTTCTCATCCCATTATTTCCTCATTCCTGATGTTGCAAGTTTTTTTCAGTTATCATTTCCCTTCTGTTTGAAGTACTTCCTACAGCAATTCTCTGAAAAAAAGACTACTGGTACCAGTTTCGAAAAGTAATACCTGATTGATATATTCTTCAACTTCTTGGTACATTTAAAAAACAAAAATCATGTTAATCTTAGTATGTTAAACTCGCTTTTCTCCTAAAAGTTTGCAACAGCCATATTAAGCTTGGAATATTAATTTCTCACTTAGAAGTTTTATTGAGAGACAATTAAATTTGAAAAATAAAGTTAGGTGACTTCATATTCAATTTCTGAAAAACAGCATACAAACAAACAAAAAAAACAAACTGTTGCTAGAGTATCACTCAACTGGTATGCTGTGGTTCGTAAAATAAAAATCCTATAACGTTCTGAATGCTCTGCACAACTCCAATGTTTAAAGGGTAAATATGGTTTTATCTTCAGAATCAGATTCAAAAATACAAATTAATAATGATGAAAACAGAAAAACCCACAAATGTTTTACTGTATCATATTGCTTAATTTTAAAGAGTAATAACGTAAAACTCTCAATCCTGAAATGTGTGAGGGGCAATTTATGGCACTTTTTAAATGTATTTTTATTTGGATCTTTCTTCATTCTTGGTACAATTTTATGGTTACCTTTAAGTAAAAACACAATGTAACAAAACTTTGGAAACAATAAACAGAGCAGTGGTTGCTAGCTAAGGGGGAGGGAGGGGGGGGTGAACAGACAGAAAACAAAGGATTTTTAGAGCAATGAAAATACTCTGTATAATATTATAAAGACATAATGATTTCATTACACTTTTGTCCAAACTCACAGTATGTACAAAACCAAGAGGGAACCCCTAAGGTAAACTGGACTAGAGTGATTATGATGTATCAATGTAGGTTCATTCTTGGTAAAAATGTACCACTCTGGTGAGAGATGTTGAAAATGAGGAAGGCTAATACATGTGTGGGGCAGGGGCTTGTGAGAAATCGCTGAACCTTCCTCTCAATTTTGTTGTAAACCTGTAACTACTCTAAAAAAAATTAAGTCTTTAAAAAAATTATTTAAAAACCCACAATGTAATAATATCATCACAACTCTCTGCATGTGGTAGCTTTTATAATTAAAATATTAAAATTATCTTCATTTATACCAATATGTTAAGCTGCAAATAGTATTTTAAAAACACAATATTGTCTAAATGTACATTTTAATATGACTTCTAATTTAGAAAGAAGTTAAACAACAAAGAGGTTAAAAATATTAAATTTTGTTTCTGGTGAGCTATGCAAAAAACAAAGTACCTCTGTAAAATGCGTGATAAACTGTCAAAAATGTTCATTTGAAGATCTGACAAGGCTTTTCTAACTACAAGAAAAATCTAGGGCTGTACTATTTGATAGCCAAATTAACCAAAAGATCCGGTATTTGCTTTATCCCCTCTCCTTCCAACCCCCACCAAGTTTCCATCGCAGCAACCTACACTGTTCCTTGAGATCATAACATTTTAAAAGCTGTCAGCTATAATGGAGCTGTTTTGCTACTGGCTCAAAAGATTCATAAGGGGTGTTCTTAGAAATCAACTATAGGCAGTATATTTTATTCTGCTATTATCGAGCCTTATAATTTCATAAAATAATTAAAGGCCAAATAACACTCACATAGCAAGAAACCACCATTTAACTAGTTTACTAGATTCGTGTGTTCCAACCCTCAGTCAATTTGGTAACAATACCTAGTGATGTTTTTTCTATATCCATATGTATTTATACTACACAATTTTCTTTAAACTACATATTTTTCTTTAAATTGACTTATTTAGGGGGAAAGTAATTTCTTCCAAAGCTAAAGTCTATCTGATAACTGATACCACAGATATTTCTGCTAATTATAGTTGTTTTCTAAAATATTAAAATAGTGGACCAATTAAAAATTAAATGATTGCTCAGGTATCATTTAAACTCAACCCTGGTGTACTCTGAAAAGATATCTAGTGACACCCTAGAAGATCTGATCACCACATGCTGCCTATCTCAGCCAATAATTGACCAAATTATAACACACATTTACGTAAGAGAATAAACTTGAATACTGAGCTGCTTTCCTTTTAAAAATACAGATTAAATATAAGACCAATTTCATCTCGAAAACTCAATCTATTCACGATAACTAGATTTAAGATAGCATTATTGGCACTAAAGGGGATGTTTATTTCCAAGAATAAAGAAAAACCAATTTCAAGTTATATCAAAAGTATTTTTGAATAGGAATAATCAATCCTACGTAGCAAAGATAATGCACATTTTAGAAAAATTTAGCCAGTCACAGGATTCTCAATGGATTCTAAAAAAATTAGTCTTGTTGCTTTTCACAAGTTGAATAAAATTATAAAAATAAATCTGTTGAAACCATTTTCATATTATTTCATCTACTATTTTTAAATAGAGATTCACTGTTACAGTTCATTACCTTTGGCAATTCCCATTCCGACCTAGATCCATCGGCACTGTAGTAATATTGTCTACCTTGATCATCAACATGCTTGAGCCACTATAAAAAATAGAAGAGGTTTTATGTTTCAACTTAAATAAAAGTAAGTTTAGACTTACAACCAGAGATATTATATATTATTCTTACAAATTTTATTCTACATGCTCAAGAAAACTGCAAAAAAATAAAATAATAACAACCTTGCATTTTAAGTTTGGTAAGAGTAAATAAACTCCGTATTAAACATAAGTTTATTTTCCCCCCCTTTCCTCCAAAGTCAAGGTATGGTTCAAGGACAACTTAACAACATAAGAAATATAAAATGTAAAGTATACATGGATAACATACGCAGTGATAACACCCCCCCTGAAAACAGGGTTGAAAAATTAACAAAAGAGGGTTTGCTTCAATCTTTAAGTATAAAACTACTGAAAAATTTAAGTCAAACTTCATGTAGCCAACACATCTCACTCAATATAATTTAAATAACAGTAAAAACAAAACTACTTTATAAAATATAATACAGGGCCTATGAGAAGGAAAAGACCAAGTATTGCTAATACAAACGTATGATCTTGATTGTAAAATATATGAATACTGCTGTTTCTTATGTTCTAGTGCCAAATAATTAAAGGAGAAATGAGAGGTAAAGGCCAGCTTCCATTCATTCCCAAGTGTCTATTCTCTAAACCAACACAACCAACCAGGTACCTTCTCTGATGATGAGATGTAATACACAAATAAATATTTCAATATGCATTCCCAAACTAGTTAATTAATCGTAAAATACTAGATTCATGGTTTTTGTTTTACATACTTTGGTTATAAAAGAAAAAGGAGTATAGAAAGTAAGGTGGTATATCATAACGGCATGTTGAGAAAACCATCCCCAAAAATACATTCCCCAAGAAATATACAGTCAGCCCTACCCATCTGTGGGTTTCACCCTCAGATGTAACCAACTGTGGATCGAAAATATTTTTAAAAAATTCCCAGAAAGTTCCAAAAAGCAAACTTGGATTCGTCCTGCGCCGAGCACTACACACTGGATCCACAATAAAGTGATGTGCAGGCACTTCCCGCTGTAGCCTATGTGCAAACACTACCCCACATAAGGGACTCGAGCGTCCGTAGATAATTATACCTGCAGAGGAGAGGAGAAGGGAGGCCTTGACCAAATCCCCTTGAGATACAGAGGGATGACTGTATAAAGAAATACGTTTATTGAAGAAGTCTAAAAAGAATGATACTCAACAGCTCTGCTCTTTAATAAGTCTGTCTTACGTGGGTTCTGACACCATAAAAATCACAAATTATAAGCAGTTTAAAACCATGAATCAGTAGTTATACTGTGTTTTCATGTTATCAAGTGACATGATTACAGCATTACAAAGAATAATATTTTCATGAGTTTTTAAAATACTACTAAAGTTTCAGTACACAACGGTTTTATGAGAGGTTTCAGCCAAGAAAACTAGATGAGAAAAAAAAGAATGTACCTTTTCATTAGTATAGTCACTGGTATATAAGGTATGCCCACGTTCATCCAACTCTTCTGACCAACCCCTTGGAGGAGAACCACACTGACTATCTGACTGGCTGTAACAAATGCTGTGGTAGTTTTCTTCTGATGAAAGAAGCTATAAATAGTCAGAAACATAAGGATTTTTCTTCTTTGAATAATGTAAATATGCAGCAGTTGAAAATCTAAGAGATCAACTTTATTTGGCTATAAGTACTAAGAAATCTTGAATATATTTGAATATTTTCAAAACAAATTATTTAGTCTTTTAAATGGTACACTGTAAGTGCTGAGGTGAAATTAATAATAGCTGTTTAACCACATTAATGCAACCCTAGAAAAGTTCACCATGATAAAATGGAAAACAATGCTTTCAGGCTGAGATAAAATGCTACCTCGGATTTAATGCTGCTTTTGAACTGAAATCAGGTTAAAAAAGACAGAGGTACGTGTGTCTATACACACCTATGTGTAAGCAAAGTAAGTGACGAGGACACGTCAATAAACTGAGCGTCTTGGAAGTTCTCACTCACCTATGTATCACCAGCTCCTACTTAAACGCCTGGCAAATAACAGGGCTCAATAAACATATCTTGAACTATTTTATAAAGTATGTGGGGTGGGGAGAGAAAAGATACTAGCTTTGTAACACTATTTTATGTTCTAATTTACTGTTAAGTTTTCCTAACTCACCCAATCAAATGCTTACTAAAGACAGCTGAAAACTACACTTCAAAACAAGAAAACATAATATTGAGAAAATTCAAGCACAATACAGAGAGATTAAGAAATTCAGTATAAAAATAATTTAGGCATACTTTAAGAAAGCATAATATACTCCAAATATAAAAGAGAAGCAAATAAGAAGCTTAAGAAAATTGAACAATTTCTGCTTTTTCAAATGAGAGGCACCGTAATATGACTAAGCAGCAATTTGCTGGCAGCACTTAAGACTTCATTCATTCAATAAATAAATACTAAGTTAACTCGCATGTGCAAAAGACCCTTCCAGGGTCACTTTTAGGTAAAACAGTTTCTGCAACTAAATCTTAAGCAGACTGTATTTTCTACCTCTATAATTTGGTCTGAAACACTAAAATGGGCAGATTCTAACTGTTGTAACTTAAAGACGTAAGCAGCCGAATGTTAGTCTGTTCACAGACTAGCATAGACAATACTGCAGAAGCCTTGCACAAAGTGAATCATACATGTTTTGTAACAGGACTGTTTTTAAAACATGGGAAGCCTAATTTAAAAATCAGGAGTTTGTTTTTATTTCATTGAGACCACTTTAAAAGGTAAGCTCAGGAAGGAGAAGTGCAATCAAATCTTTTAGGAACACAATAAAAGAAGGCAATCTAACTAGTAAAATTAATTTAAGAAACACTAAATCATTTTTTCATAAATATGACTCTCTAGTTGACAATATGCTCACTGTAATTTCCTATTTTCTGAGCAGTAAAGATGTTCCCTTCTGCCATGAAAAGTAACCTCCAATATCTCGACATGTTTTATTATACTATAGAACCAGGAGTAGCTTTAAGATCTTGATATTTACTGCTAGAAAAGAGCCATTTAATGGCAATTGAATAAAAACTAAGATTGTTTTTGTCAAGTATTCTCCAATTGTTAACTGCTCTATCCTAAATAACTACAGTCAGCAGGGTACCTGGCTCAGTAACTTTGGGGTACATATCCTGCAGCAAATGTAGCCTAGTAAATATATGAGGGGGCTATACAGAAGTTCCAGTTGTAGAAGAAAGACAGGTAGGTACCCAACTGATCATCTGGATGAAATACTTAATATATATGAGTATTACATAAAAAAAAATTTTTTTAAACCATTAATGAGCAAGAGGTTAATCAAAAAATACTCAGAGGTCAAAAACTAATAACTAAGAGCAAGAATCCAGAAAAAAACACACTATGAAAAGACCAGTTTTCTCCTTGGCATTTGCCAAACTGCAAACCAGAATGTTAGTTTTCAAGGTCGTGCAGAAGCATTAGGGAAAAGGACTCAGGACCACCAAAGGCAGGGATTCTAAAGGAATACCCCACAGTGCAGAACTAGAACGCCAAAGAATTATACCTGCAGATTATGGGTGAACCAGAAAAAAATTTGTCCCTTTATTCCACACTAGGGAAATCATAGGAATCTTCCCCAATAATCAGGGGAAATTGGGGAATTCCCCAATCATAAGCCCATCTTCACGCAATACAAATTACTACTATGTAAGTAGCCTGTAAAAACTAAAGTTGAAAATTTAGTTTCAAATGTTCGTAGGATACTAATTTGCCTAGGCACCTGGCAGAAACAAAAGCAAACCTTCTCTGAAGAAACAAGCTTCCAAACCCAGCATTCAAGACTTCCTACATATGAATTTCCAAGAACTTTAATCTCACATTAACACACACACACGCATGCACGAAGTGACACACACCATGAGTGACAGCAGAAAAACAGACAGCATAATCAGACTCTCAAAGACATTATGTACTAGAATTATCAAAAAATAAAATACAAAATAAGACTAAAGAAAGGTATGACAAATAAAAGCAATATACGATCCTTCACTGGATCCTTCACTGCAGGGAAAAAACTATAAAGGATATTACTTGACAAGTGAAAAGCACAGAATATTAACCATGTATTAAATAATACACCGGCTTTAAATTTTTGTGTGCGTGATAAATATATTTTTCACCAAAAAATAAATGGTTTTGCTGAAAAATGTCTGTATACTCAAGAGAATAAAACAATTATGCTGTCTGCTTCAAATTGTTCAGAAAAAAATTACTAGACGGTGGGGAGAAATAAAGGAAATGTGGCAAAATATTAACAACTAAGTAGATCTAGATGAAGGCTGTCTGGAAGCTCACTATACTGGTTCTTTCTAGTTTTTTATAGGTTTAAAACTTTTCAAAGTAATAAGATGGGAAAGCTCCCCCAAACAAATAAAAAAATAGCATCTATTTTAAAATTCAAATATTGGTTTAACATCAAATCAAAATGTAGATGAAAAGAAAAATCGTGAACAGAAGCCAAACCTGGAAATTACTGAGAATGAAGCAGAGAGACACAGATAAAATTTTTAAATGTAAGGGAAATCAAGAGACATGACAAACAGAATAAGCAGATTAAACATTTATCTACTCAATGTTCCAGAATGAGAGGAAAGAAAAAAATGGGACAGAAACTATATGCATAATGACCAAGAATTTTCCAGAACTGATCAAAGATAAGACTCCTCAAATTTAAAGGTCCCAACAAAGCAGGAAATACAAAAGACAGCTTCACCTGATCACATCATAGTGAAATTATAGATAGATCTTAAAAACTACCAGTAAGAGACAAACCACCCTTAAAGGAAAGACAATCAGACTGACAGTTGAATTTTCATCATCAATAATGGAAGCCTGAAAACACGAGAATAAAATCTTCAATAAAGTAGGAAAAAAACAAACAAGTAAACATTCAATTTAAAGAAATAAATTTCCAGATAAGTAAATAAATTTCCAGATAAACAAAATCTAAGATTCTATCACTAATAGAGCCTCACTAAGGAAATTTTTTAAGTATATATTTAAAAGTTATCCAAGATAATCTAATTTGCATAAAGAAATGTGATAAAACAAAGTGGTAAATATGAGGATTATAAAAGTCACCATGTACAACAATAAGGGGACTAAAAATAGAAATAAGATATAAGATAGCAACAGCACAACGGCATGTATAGTTCTTGTGTTGCTTTAAAGGAGCAAGAAGATATTAACTTTAGACTCTGAGTGTATGCCTGTTAAAATTTCTAAGGCAGGGTTTCTCAACAGCTGCACCATGGACATTTAGGGTCAAGAATTCTCTGCTGTGGGAGTTGTCTGTGTCTCACAGGGCGCTCAACAGCATCTATGGCCTCCATCCACTAGATGCCAGTAGCACACCCCAAGTTCTAACAATCAAAACTGTCTACACATTGTCTAATGCCCCCACTTTCCCTGGAGGCAAAACTGTCCCCAGTTGAGAACCTTTGATCTAGGGTAACAATAATAAGCTTCTAGGTTAAGATGAAAAAGTGAAAACTTGCTCCCTCTCAAACCCCACTAAAATAAAAAGTGAGATATGCTTTAAAAGACCCAAACCAAGAAGAGGGAGAACAAAAGAAGAGACAATAGTCACAAACTCTGGAAGCCGAGAAGCAGATAAACAGGAAAACAGAATATAAACTGATGGAGGTGGGGAGTGGAGTTGTGGGGGACAGATGAAACCCAACAAATTTATAGAGAAGAATCTTCAAGTGGCTCAGGAACTGACAGTATTAGGTATTCCAAGAACTGGCGGTAAAGGTGGGGTACTATTCGGTTGGTGCAAAAGTAATTGCAGTTTAAAAGGTTAAAAATAATTGCAAAAATCGCAATCACTTTTCCACCGACCTAATAAAATGAGGATTAAAATCGCCAGAATCCCCTTCTCCACACCTGGCTGTTAGCTGCATCTTCCTTATCTCAGAAGAATGACAGGTATTTATTCCCTCTCAAGAGGGACAAACAGTAAGATTCTGAGTTGGAAGACAACAGGCACAGTTGGTAAAAACAGAAAGAGGGAAAACTAAGGGATTATATGAAAACTGAATGCCAACCACCAAGACCCTGGCAGCCCTTACTCTCCAGACAGAAGATTTTTAAACTTCTTTCAAAACTCTATTAGTCTAAAAGGAAAGACCTAATGGTTCTAACATTGGGGACTCCCCAACAAGCAGCTGACCCTAGACTGCCAGAAAGTGAAGAAGTTCAAACGCTTTTTGGTATTATGAGAAAAAATGATTTCCAACCTAGAATTCTATAGTCAGGCAAAACTAGCAATTAAATATGAGAGAAGAATATAGACATTTTCACATGTAGTCTCAATTTTACCTCCCATGTGCAACCTTTCTCAAGAAGTTACTGGAAGATGTGCTCCAGCCACTTTGGAAATATCTATTTTTATACAATTTGTGCAGAGATTACCGTGTTTCCCCAAAAATAAAACCTATCCAGACCATCAGATCTAATGAATCTTTTGGAGCAAAAAATAATATAAGACAGGGTCATATATTGTATTACATTATAGAAGACCCAGTTATATTAATTTTTGCACCAAAAGATGCATTAGAGCTGATGGTCCGGCTAGGCCTTACTTTCGGGGAAATACAGTAGTAGTATAAGTTGAGACTCTGATATACAAATCACTCTCATTTAGTTATTGAAATAGAAAGCTAAGAAACCTGTTAAAAGTTCCTGTGTATACTTTAAATTCTTTTATTCCATTAATTTAGCCCTTTCCCCAATTCTCCCAAATTGTGAGATTTTACTTCATTGTTGCTACATGGGGTAATTATTTTCAAATCTTTCTAGATCTATAATTCAAATAACTTTCCTAACACTTTTCTTATAATAACCAGAAACAATTTCTCTCACTATTCGCAATCTCATTCTTGAACACCAAAAGTACAAGTTACCACCAAACCAACGATATAAATAGACAACTTGAAAATAAGGGATTATTAACTACAAAAAGCTTTGACATTCTGCTAAATACAGGAAGTGTCACCTGATTATTCCAGCTCCTACCTAACTGGAGTACTGTATTTACTGTAGAAGCCAGCTGCTTTTTGTAAGAGCTGAGTGTCCTATGCAGGTGAGGGTCCCAGTGCATTAAACAGCAGGACTTACCACCACTCTATCAGTCCTACCCAAGCTTCTCCTGCACATTCTAATCTGTCCCAAGGAATCTCCACAGAACTCTGAGATGAGTGGTTCTCAAAATATAGCTGTGGCCAATTCACGGCACCACCACCCCTGCCAGAAGTGTGGAGAAAGGTGAAACCAAGGGAGCAGGGGAGTGATAGCATAAACACTTGTTAGAGAAAAGAATGATTTTAAAGTGAACTGTCAGTTACAGGATGGTCCATTTACCGCAAAGAAATTATACTTATTTTCCTTACATATAGATAAAAGGTGATCTCGTACCTCTGAATGACAAAAAAAGAGAAGTATCTTGGTGGCCATACCAAATCAATAAAGTGTCGTTTTAACCAGTTAATCGGTTAAATAACTTTGTTTTTATGTATCTGGCTAAGTCACATCATACATTTTCTTTCCTTTTTCTAAAAAAATGCCATGCTTGGGCAATAACAATGATTGAATTAATATCTTCTAGCACATTAGCACATGAGGGAAACCACTGGTATCAGGCAACTTTAATCCAGTTAATTCTGGAACTAGTAAATACACTACAGGGTTAGCTACTGCCTACTAGTTAGAGATTAGGAAGTAACATAGCAATAATACAATAAAACCTGGAAAGAAGATTTAATATCTTAGAGAATTCAAGTGTTCTACCATTTCAATACCAAGATACAAACTTATTAATCTTTCTGTCTCTGAATAAGGAAGAGAGAAAGTCTGGTAACTCACTGTGAAGTTCCCTGATTGCTCATACCTCTTGGTCTCCTGGACTTTGGCAATCTCCTTTGCTGGTGTTCGTATCTCGAGTCCATCGAGGGGGTTTCCATGTTCTTTCCTGTGTTCCTCTGTTATAGTAATAATAACGCCCTGAACTATCTTTATGAGTTTCCCATTCTCCATTAATCTGAACTGCGGGGCTCCCAGGAAGCGGAGGGAGAGCAGACTGGGATATTTTCAGTTCTTGTAGATTAGCGTAGACGGGAGAATCTGGACGTCCTTGATTTGGAGGTGTCGTTGCCTGTGAAAAATTTGAAATATTTATGTTCCAACTGGCATAACATTTATAAATTAAAATTAAATAAAACATGAGATAGCTTTCCTTTTACGACAGGGTTTCTCAGCCTCGGCACCATAGGCATTTTGGGACAGGCGAAGTGACAGAGGCATCCCCCGCACTGTGACTACTGAAACGTCTCCAGACATTGCCAAACATTCCCTGGGGACAAAACTGCCTCTGAGCTATAACCACTGTTTTGCCATATAAATCCAAGCTTTATATTCAGGTGTTCAATTACTTCTATAACACACCCAGAGTTTCATGAATGCTTTAAAAATATTGAATTAAAAAGGAACATGTGGTTGGATACACTGAATCAGTTTTATTGAAACTAAAGTATTTTAACTTCTAAAATATCATTGGCCTATAAAATAATTATAATGAATCTAAATCACAGAACAAGCTTTAAAAGAGAAAACAGTAACAATCACCCTCAATATGATTACATTTGCAAAATGATTACCTTTGGTCTTTTTACTTATGATAATTATGCCAATACTGTGTAATCAAGTATACAAATTAAACTAAAACTAATTAGAATGATACAAATTAAATTTTTTAAATCAGGGAATCTTCAAACTTTGTTGGTATTCTTCAAAATTGATAAACCAAAAAATACAGGCGACAGTTATATCAAATCAAGAGATTAACAGTAACTCTAAATAGAACGTATAGTCAGAAGAGGTTTGACAATGAATGAATGGTAAAACTTTAATTTTTCACTTTCCACTAGTTAAATTTTTTGATGGATGGTCACTTGAAATTTGTTCATTTGCTATTAGAAACAGTTTTTAGTAGAAATAAGAACTTTGTTTACTTAATAAATTTACCTCCATACTTAAAACCAGCCTAAACTTCCAATTTCCAAAGTATCTGGAAAGAAATGGAAGACGACTCTTCTTGTTAATACTCTCATCTCTGGCAAAAAAAAATTGTCCATGTTTATTATCAATGGCTCAAACCGTTGAGAAAAATTGAAAGGAACTGCTCACTAACAATTTTCCGCAAGAACTACTGGCAACATAAATTCTGGGTAGAAAAAAATACTTAGTATAAAATATCAAACTAATTTTTACATATGCACAAAACATATCAATTACAACAGAGGATGGTTAAGTAATTATACATCATTTTGTCTAGTCAACCAAAACTATGGTGTTTTTTAACAAACACACTCAATGCTGGTAAAGGTGCCACATAACAACTTTAGTTTACTGCTGGTTAGTTTAATTAGCTGAACTTTTTAGAAAACAGTTTGGCAGTATGTTTGAAAAGTTTTTTAAAATATTTTTAGGACCCTTAGCAAAGGTTGGGGTGGGGGTGAAGTCCTTAGATATAGGAAAAAATGTTTCCCACAAAGATGTTTATTACAATGTTATTTATTTGAAATAAATTAGGAACAATCTAAACATCCAAAGGGAATGTTTAGGTAAATAATGATCTAATATGTGAGCACTGAAAGTGATAGTGATTTTTTAATAACATGATAAAAAACTGAGATTAGTGAGAAAAGCAGAATAGAAAACTGCTTCCCATTAAATTCCAACTAAAAATTTTAAAGTATGAAGAAAACAAAACTAAAATATTATCAGTGTTCCCTGGATAGTGGGACTGTATGATTTTTTTCTATGTGCGTTATTCCCCAATTTTATTACAGTGAGAATTATTATCTTTAGAGTTTGATGAGGATAAGAATCTGGGGCACGTGCCAAGTGCACTGACTCATACAAGTGACATCAAGAGTATTAACACTATTTAAAAACTAGTGTTTCTTACAGAGTGCTCAATGGATCACCTATGTAAGACTCATCTAGGGGTGCTTATTAAAATTTTTGGTTCATATCCCAGAGTTACTGGGAGTGGACAGTAAGGGGGGGAAGGTAGTAGTCAGTAATCTGTATTTTTTAAGTAACTTATGGGATTTTTATGTATACTATTGGTCGGAAGACACTAATAGGACTCAATCTTCCTGAATGGACTTAGGGAAACTGGTCCCCCTGATTCAATATATTTGCATTATAAGAAATGTAAATGTTTAAAGACAATTCTGAAGTCCATACCACCATTTGCTTCTTATTCTGCAGGTAAGCCAAAGGAAGAAGAGTTAAAAGAATAAGCCACAAAAAGAAGTATTTCTAACATAAATCAAGTGGAAATTAGTTTTCTAATATTTATAAAACTTAAGTATTATGCACTTAAACTGAACAACCTTGTTCATGGATTAACACCAACAAAAATAAGTGGATCTTTCACACCAAAAAAATCTTTAAAAGGAGAACAAAGAAAAAAACTTGATTTTATAGGCCATATCTGTCATTAATTAACAACTAAATTGGGACTCGTACCTCTGCACATGACCCAATTTTATATTTAAAAAAAGACTTGGCCTGTTCTACTTTATCTATAGATAGACTAAAACAGTCCTCCCAATATCCACAGAAAAGAAAAACTGGGGAATCCTATATAAAGAAGGTAACTTTAAACTTAGATTGCACCTTTTTTAATACCAAAAAATACTGAGATTTCTCCTCTTTTTACCTTTGACATTATGCAGTTCAAGAACTGCTTCTAAAATAAACTTCAGAGGATGAAAGAATACATATACCAAAAAATATATTTTTAGAACAAAAAATATTGATTTCTCCTCTTTACCTTTGACATTACATAGTTCAAGAACTGCTTCTAAAACTTCAGAGAATGAAAGAATACATATTAACTAAGGAGCTACACCTTTTGTTTCTTAATTAGCATATGCTACTCAGTATTAATACTCAGATATCCACCTTACTATAAACGAGGAATCACACTTTTATTACTGAATAATTAATATAAGTCCCTACAGCCCATAATCATACCTTTGATTTCAATTTATGGGGAAAAAAATTTACCAAAGTATCAGACTCCAACTCAAAACTTAAATTATTTTTTAAATTCTATTTCAATTCATATGGAAAAAAGACAGTTATGTGCCATTGGGAATTTACCAGCTTAAACGTAATTGCCAATTATTATAACATTGAGCCAGTTAACAGAATAGAGGACAAAAAGAAAAGAATTGTCAACAAGCCAATATTCAGTTAAAAGAGGACTAAAATGTTTTAGTTTCACTACCAAAAATTACATATCAATTTCAAATGGAAAAATGTAAGCTTCCAAAAAGCAGTCTTTTCATTTGAAGCCAAATTTTAGGGGGGAAAAAAAACATATTAACCTTTGTTTATTAATTTTAAAATACAAAAACTCACAAATTCTAATGGTCATATCTTAAAGCATGACTGTACTCAGATTATAAACTGTATGCCCCAAAGTATATTGATATTCTCCTATGATTTGCTTATTTAGCTAACATTTAAGAACTAATTATGAGCCAGGTGGGAGGTGAAAAGAACACAGTTCCTGTCCTCAAGATGCTAGCAGCCTAGTATAAAAAGGAAGAGCTAGGTTAAAAAAAAAAAAAAAGATTCCAATGGCATGAGCCAAGTGCTAAGGAGAGGTGTGTGTGCAGGAGACTGTGGGAGTGCAGGAGACTGTGGGAGTGCGCGCACACATACATACATGTGCATACACATACACACGCACACATACATGTGCACATATACACACATGCATGCGCACACACACATACATGTGCACATGCGCACACGTGCACACACGACATACAAACACGTGCACACACACGCACACAGTGGCACTACACTGGGAGAAGAGGGTGAGCCGTGTTCAGAAGAGGTTCACAGCCCAGGTTTAACTGGATCTGTAAAGGACAGCAGGAGGAGGCCCAGTGAGCCAAGAGAAGTGGTGAAGGGCACACCAAGCACACTCAAAACCTCGTTTTAGCCAACATAACACAAAGAAATGAAAAGCAGCCTGTCAACAATGAAACATAACTGGTAGCTAAGGGGGGGCGGGGGGTCCATATTGTGAGAAGCTCTGATATTATTTTCATGGTATATAAATGCTTTTCCTCACTGATTTTCTTCCAGGTGGTTTTCTAGTTATTGTAACTCAGGGTTACTCAACTCCTATAGGATTTGATACCTTTCTTTTATTTACACACTAAAACTTTTTTGGCCCATCGTCTTTCCCCGTTTCTGTCGTCTTCCCCTCCTTTGATCACCTTAGCCAACCACCTGAACATCTGCTTCACACCAGCACAGTCACCATTTCTGCCTCCTCCCCTGACACAGACAACTGTAAAGCGGGTCCCAAGGAGGAAAGCTGTGAGGCCTGCCAAACCCTGATCTGTGGGAAGCCATAACACAGTCTGATGAAGTCATTTCTGTGCTACCAACCTGCAGTCGTGCCATGCTATCAACTAACATCACTGGTAGCTTAAGACTATCTATACCTAGAAGGTGGACAGAAAAGAACTGACAGACACCACAGTGAGAAGCTCTGCGTAAAAGTGACCAACGCATATGTAGTGTACACAATTAGGAAGTTTATCAAAAATAAAAAGAGTTGCCAAAAAATAACAAACAACAAATTTCCCCTGCAAAATCAAGCCCACTTCTCCAGTGCCATTTTCTGTTCCGCCCTCCCAGGAACCTCCTCCCACAGCCTTAGGACTTCGTAGCTCATTGTGGTCCTTATTCCACTGTAGTACAATCCCAGATTTACTTGTCTGCCTTTCCCTCTAGAACTGATTATCTTTAAGGCAGAAGTGTTTGCCTTGTATACCCCTTCATATTCAGTGCCTAGTATAGCACTTGCACATACTAAGCACTCAATATGTTCCTGAATGAGAATTACTTTTAAAAGCTACCATGAAATCCATATACTAAAATTAATTCCCTACTCCTGTTTGGACAGTCTCCTTGGGAAATTTTAGCTAATCCCACTGCTTCAGTAAAATCAATCCCCCTTCCCCCTCCATCTCTCTCGAACATCCAACTCACCCCTCTGAATGACAGACATGTATTTTGAAAGACCTACCAGCATGGATCCTCTATCAGTTGTCAAACTCAGTATGTTCTCGGGCTCAACTCTTACTTGTAACACAACGCCCTTGTACGTTCACCAGTTCAAATAATAGCATCATAAACTATTCAATCGGAAATCTCAGTCATCTTGTGTCTCTTCTCTTTACTCCAACAAAGTTCTACTAATCTTCCTTCTAACATATCTTCAATTTCTTCCACTCTTATCCCAAGATAACCACCTTGGTTCAGGTTTTCTTGCTGAAAGACGGCTGCCTCCCTATCTTCACCTTGTCCAACTGATCCTTCCAAGTACCAATAGTTATTCTCTAAAAGTACAAATCTGATCTTGTTATTCACCTGTTTGCAAACATCAATAAATATTTCACTGACTATAAATAGTTGTTCAAATATCGTAGCAGATAAATTAAGGCTCTTGATCACTCCAGCCCCAAATAATCTTTTCTGCCTCATTTATTGACCTTCTCTTAATTACATTCTTTGCTCCAAACCCCCATATTACTCACACTTCTATCAATGTCATGCTATTCCTTTCTCCCAATTACCTTCAAATCTTTTCTTCCATCTCTCTATCTAGGATATCCTGTCCCCAACCACTGACCAGTAAACCACATATAAAACCATAAGGAGCTGGTTCAAAAATCACTTTCTCTTTAAGATGCTCCTCTTGCAGTTTCCTGTGCATCTAGAGCAGCACTAACACAAATATAATGTGAGCCAGGTAACTGCTTTCCCAGTCCATAGAATATTTTAAGAAAAAAAAGTAAAGGAGACAGCTGCTAAAAACGAATATTTATTGATGAAACTTCATTATTTATTTGTTTTAAAAGTATTCAACCAGATATGTACTTCTCCTTGGTCTGTTAAGCTAACAAAATTCCTCAGTAGGACATTATGCTGAGATAGCAAGACTTAGTTACTATTTTATGCTGAGGAAGCAACATTCAAAGGCCTGGTACACTGCCATTCATTATTACAAATCTCCCTCCCTCAGGAAGTGAATGGTAACTGTATGATCAGCATTCAGAGAATGACTAAAGATTACTCTGTTGTTGAAATTTCTAGAGAATAAAAAGTTTATGTTACAATTACAAATGAAAAAAATGCATCTGTGTTTACCTGTTGAAAACATACATACACAAGTCTAAGGTTGGAAGCTGAGGTTTCTGGCAACAGCAAAAAAAATAATAAATTTCAAAAAGGTACAAAATTAATCCATAGTAATACGGTACACATTTAAATGGTTGACATACCACCCTTCCTCTCATTTTCTGATTACTATTCTTTTGTTTGTTTGTTTTTCCAAAAATAAGATTCTGAAGTAAAACATTTTGAAAAACTCAAAGGAAAAGAATTTATAAACTGTCACTTCAAATGAACACAACCCAATTAATGAGTTTCTAACAGCACATGTACCAATTTATTAACAAGTTTGCATGAGAACACTGTTGTAAATACAGTTGCCTGGATAGCGTATTACTGTGTTAATTCCAAACTGGGTTCAGTTACAAGGTTTAAAGCATTATTTCCTTAAAATTGTATTGAAAACCTTATACAAACTACATAAACAAAAAGTAGGTGGTTTTCCATCATTTTATGGCCATTTTATACCAAAGCAACAAACATTAGGTTGGTGTAAAAGTAATTACGGTTTTTGCAATTATTTCTTTTAAACCGCAATTACTTTTGCACCAACCTAATACTTAAGCCCTGAAATCCTTAAAAGATATTCAAAATACATAGTTAGACACACATAGTATGAAGCAATAAATATAAAAATACATTCAAACATATACACACAAATGAAACAGAAAAATCACTAAGTTTTTGTAATTAATTTCATGAAATTACAGCTCTTTTGTTTTGTTTATGTCTGTATTTTCAAATCTATTCAACGTGTACATTTATTTGGAAGTAACATTGAAAATAAAAAATTAAGGAAGAGAAAAGACCACTAATTTTTGTTTGGTTTGTTTTTTTGTACAGGAGGGTACAGCTCACAGTGGCCCTGGCCCATGCGGGGATCAAACCCGCAACCTTGGTGTTACCAACATCGCGCTCTTACCAACTGAGGCTAACCGGCCGCCCCTGAGACCACTCGTTTTAAACCCAAGTAATAATTGTGGAACACTCTTTAGGAAGTTCTACAGCAGAGGTGTCCAAACTTTTTTCAACGTTTTCACCAAGGGCCATATGCGGTAAAATACACGAACAGCCAGGCCACTCACTCGAGGTGAAGTACGTATTGCCTCACCTGGCTTATTTAAGTAAACTAAATATATTTTTGGAATTTGCTGCGGGCCAATAAAAAATGGATTGCGGGCCACAGTTGGCCCACGGGCCGCAGTTTGGATACCCCTGTTCTACAGCCTATGCTACAGAGGCAAGAACACAGGACACTCATGAGGTCAAACCCCCGTTTCCCCAGAAAATCTAAGTAGGCAAGGGGGAGGGGGGGGGCTGGCTCACCATCACATATATTTCGGGTTCACTGTAAGTCAGAAATGTAGTCACTGTACTGAGAATTATAATCCTCATAATAAGCCACAATGAGAATACAGTTCCCATCAGCAAGTTCTCCAAGCTGCTAATGGATAAACCAGAGTAGGGGAAGGAAAGGTAACATGAGTGAGGCATTGTGGGACTGTTCTGTTCTGACGGTGGTCAAAAGCCGGGCACCTCTTTGAGTGAGCAGCTCATCCTAAAGTTTCCTAAACTGAGCCCTGTCTAGACATTAGGTACCGTGTTTCCCCAAAAATAAGACCTAGCAGGACAATCAGCTCTAATGTGTCTTTTGGAGCAAAAATTAGTATAAGACCCGGACTTATTTTACTATAAGACTTATACTAATTTTGCTCCAAAAGATGCATTAGAGCTGATTGTCTGGCTAGGTCTTATTTTTGGGGAAACACGGTACCTAATGTCTAGACAGGGTTCATCGTACAAAACTGAAACTCTATACACTTCCCTGTAACTCTCCATCTTCCTCTCCCTCCAGCTCCTGGGGCAACCTCCATTCTACTTTCTGTCTCTATGAATTTGACTACTCCTGGAGCCTCATACAAGTGAATCATACAACATTTGTCCTTTTGTGACTGGCTTATTTTACGTAGCATAATGTCGTCAAGATTCATCCATGGCGAAGCATGTGTCAGAATTTCCTTCCTTAAGGCTGAAGAATATCCCATTGTATGTACATACCACAATTTGCTTACTCATCCATTGATGGGAATTTGGGATACTTCCAACTTTTGACTATTAGGAATACTGCTGCTATAAACATGGACATATAAATATCTGTTCAAGTCCCGACTTTCAACTTTTCTAGATACTGTGATTAATTTTATGTATCAATTTGACTGGGCTAAGGGGGTGATGCCCAGATAACTGGTAAAACATTATTTCTGGGTGTATTTTAAGGGTGTCTCCAGAAGAGATTAGCACTTGAATCAGCAGACTGAGTAAAGAAGATTGTCTCTTTACCAACGGGGATGGGCATTCCCTAATCCGTTAAAGGACTACACAGAACAAATAGGTAGAGGAAGGGTGAGTTCACTCACTCGACTAGAGCTCAGCCATCCATGGAGTCCTGCCCTAGGACACTGGCTCTCCTGGTTCTCAGGCCTTAGGACTCAGATAGGAACTCACACCATAAGCCACCACCCTTCCCCACCCACCCCAATTCTTAGACCTTTGGACTTGAACTGAATTACGCCACTGGCTTTCCAGGTTCTCCAGCTTGCAGGTGGCAGATTGTGGGACTTCTGGGCCTCCATAACTACATGAGCCAATTCGTGTAATAAAACTCCTATATACACATCTACATATATCCCATTGGTTCTGTTTCTCTGGAGAACCCTAACACAAATCTATACACAGAGCCCTCTTCTTTTGAAACTCCTCAAATCAATCTTACCATTAGCTCTAAAGGTCATCATTTAAAAAAAAAAAAAAGCCCACTGACACTTTACATGTTTTCCACTTGCCAACATTACACATGTGCACTGAAGACCATTAATCCAAAACAGGGGGCAAAACCAGCAGCCAAGCTAAGTTTAAAAGCAATTTAATTTTGTTCCTCTCACCTCTTCATATATCCCTAATTTTCAGAGAGAAAAACATAAAAGATCTATATTTCAAAGTGCAGGAAACAAAATCATCTAATAAACATGCTCCAGTCCTACGAACAGATAAATGCTAGTCAAACTGCAGTTTGTTTTCAAAGATCCTTAGTCTCCTTTTAGGGTCCTTCCAAATTCTCATCACAACTAGCTCTCAGCTCAGCATTCTGAGGAAAGATTCTTAAATACAAAAGATATCATTTCTCATAAATCAGATTAACTCTTGATCCCGTCTAAAGACTCAGAATTTACTCTACCCTGTTCCAAAGCTCACTTGAGACATGTCTCCCTTTGGCTCCAAATCAGTTATTCATATGCTTGCTTCTTTTCTCCTGAACATTCACAGGAGAAATAAAATGGTTTTCCATTCAGGCTCCAGAAGTCTCTACATATAAAACAGACAAATAAGAATATCTGTGACAGAGATCTAAATTCAGTTCAGATTTACTTCTTGCCGAGGGTGTCCTTTTGGGATACTGCTGCTCTTCAGAATGAGACATACTGAAAGTGGTTTAAAGATGCCTGGTTCCTTTTAATAGAAGAAAGTGCTAGCCATAGGAAGAAACAAGTCTGGTTATCAGTTTTCAGTCTTCAGGTTCTATTTTAGTGAATGCACTAACAGAAAAGCTATTCCTTATCAATAATGATCTATCAGAGTTGGAGCATGTAACTATAACAAGAGTATCCATACCACTTTTCTAGTTACATTTAGCTACTAAATCTTTAAATTTGTAGCTGAAACTTTTAAAAGACCACATTCTTCTCCACATTATTATGCCTAAAGAACAGCTGGCTATAAAGTTATTACAAACGATAAACAGATTTTTTTCCCATAACATTTAAATTATAGTAACTGAACTGTCGATGAAGAAAAACTTAATTTAACTGAAATATAAAATAGATGGTTTTTCTATAAAAACAAAATGTTCTAATCCCCAAATATATGTTAGCCATACCATCCACACAACATGGGTGTTTAACAATGCTTTTCAATAAACATGATAAATCAAATGAAGGAAAATCTGACATACCTAAGGGAGATATTTAGCAGATAATAAAACTTGAAAACTTCACTTTATTGGCTAGAAAAGTGATGTATGAAGCTGTACAAAATGTTAGTACACTCTTCTTTAAATTATGAAATATAGATACAAAAGACAAAATAGTAGTCTAACTTTTTTTAAAAAAATTGAAGAACAGAGAATAGGATTAAAAAGAAAAAAAATCTCCAGAAATCTACTGCTTGAGTATATCCTGTTGATATCTTGAATAAAGTTGTAATAATAGGTACAGGCTGTGAACCTGTACTTAGAATCTTTGAACTTTCAAACATCTTGTACTGCCCTAATTTCATAATGAAACTCCTTAGCTTCCTTTAATACAAAATATGAACTGTCTTAAACCAGCTAATGAACTTTTTCAGCAAATCAAATAATAGCAACAGTTCTGTTTCAGAAGCCTGATATTACCTGTATGGCAATGCTTCCGCAGTTTTGTATTTGAGCATTCTTTTGTACTTTACACTTAACCAAAATGAGGCGAAAAAATTAAAATTGAAAAAAAAAGTGCAGCATGCCCCTATATTTCCTTATAGTTCTATAGGGACAGGCAAACTCTGGTCCAAATCTAGCCTGTGGCCTGTTTTTGTAAAGTTTTTTTGAAACACAGCTATACTCCTTTGTTTGCATATTGTCTGTGACTGCTTTTATGCTACAATGGCAGACTTGAAAACTTGTGACAAAGACCACGTAGCTCACAAAACCTGAAATATTTGCTATCCGGTACTTTACAGAAAAAGTTTGCCAACTCCAGTGAAAATGCCCTCCCCATTTTAAGCTACTGTTTATTAAAACTAAATACACAAGAATTAGATGAATATATATTATACTGCATTATTCCAAAGTAATTACTTTAATTATAAAATTTAGATCCCTTCAACACTGGCATTCTCCTTCTATAAACCTCAGAAAGAATGAACAGAAAATGCAATTTTCACTATGTAAAAATGTCACTTTCATGTTAACGGAGACTTGCAACTGAATTTCTTAATTCGCATGTATAAGTTTTAATACCTATTTAAAAGACAAGAATATTTCCCTTGCTTACCTATGAAAACAGTTATCAGAAAGAACTTCAGTGGTTTCCTATAAAAAAGGATACTTTTATTTTAAAAATATAATTTTATTAGTACTTAACCCAAATAAAAATTAAATGTAGGGCCGGCCCAGTGGCTCAGGCAGTTAGAGCTCCATGCTCCTAACTCCAAAGGCTGCCTGTTCGATTCCCACATGGGCCAGTGGGCTCTCAACCACAAGGTTGCCGGTTCAATTCCTCGAGTCCCGCAAGGGATGGTGGGCAGCACCTCCTGCAACTAAGATTGAACACGGCACCTTAAGCTGAGCTTCCGCTGAGCTCCCGATGGCTCAATGGGTTGGAGTGCGTCCTCTCAACCACAACGTTGCCGGTTCGATTCCTTGACTCCCACAAGGGATGGTGGGCTGCGCCCCCTGCAACTAGCAACGGCAACTGGACCTGGAGCTGAGCTGCGCCCTCCACAACTAAGACTGAAAGGACAACAACTTGAAGCTGAACGGCACCCTCCACAGCTAGAATTGAAAGGACAACAACTTGACTTGGAAAAAAGTCCTGGAAGTACACACTGTTCCCCAATAAATTCCTATTCCCCTTCCCCAGTAAAATCTTTACCAAAAAAAAAAAAACAACAAACAAAAAATAACATTTAATTAAGTTCAAAGTACATTAAAAAAAATTAAATGCAGAATCTCTAGCTTTAATAATTGTTTCTAAATTTATTTAACTTATTCTTCCCAACATATTTTTCCTGTTCTCATATCTTATATTATCCTATTTACTTCCTTATCGTACTAATTACCTACATTCCAACAAATCACCTAAAATGTTCATACTTGGCTCTAGTGTTGTCCGTTTGTTTGTTTGTTAAGTCAATATAGACTAACAGACTGACACTAGGCTGGCAGTTTTTATATTAAATAAATCCCATAACTAAATCCCACCTACTCTACCAGAATCATGTAAGGCTACCCTATACAATTCCTTGATGGTTATAATCATGGCTCCTATACGCTTCCACAAAGTTTCTGGCCTTTCTCTGCAGGTACTTTTAACAACCCCCAGAGGTCAGGGAATGTCCACTTAAATTAAATTTTTTTCTTACGGAAAATAACAGAGAAGCAATGGAAATAACCTACTATTCTCCATAGGTACCTAGTATTCATTCATAAAGTATGGTTTTATTATTACAAGGCATGCACATCATCATATCCCCAGAACCCTTCACAAACACAAGGCACAGAGCTGGTGCTCAATAAATATTTATTTAATAAAGGCATGAACGAATTATTCCAGTAAATCTAAAGTCATGATTTGTGCGTTATTTTATTCTTCTCCATCAATGTTTTCTCTTCCCCTTTCCAAATAAAAAAAGATTAAAATGTTTAACAAATATATACGAGAAAATCTAACAGTTCTCTAAAAGCCCCTAGTTCCTAATAGATCTCAAAAAACTATTGTTTAATTTGATGGATTCAAATTTCTCTGAAATACAGGAAGACACTGCAGATTCTATTTTCAAATACCTTGCTATGGTCTTAGAAAAATGCTTATCAAAAAACACAACCCAACATTACTTCACATAAGCATCCAAATCAAATTATCCCTAGTCATTACCTAAGTTCCACCTTTAATACTTCCATCAGGTAGATCATTGTATTTCTATGACTTTTACAGAAATTTATTAAGTAAATTTTATTTTCTTAGTAAATATTTTTTTTAAAGATTTTATTGGGAAAGGGGAACAGGACTTTATTGGGGAACAGTGTGTACTTCCAGACCTTTTTTTTTTCCAAGTCAAGCTGTTGTCCTTTCAGTCTTAGTTGTGGAGGGCACAGCTCCACTCCAGGTCCAGTTGCCGTTGCTAGTTGCAGGGGGCGCAGCCCACCATCCCTTGAAGGAGTCGAACCGGCAACCTTGTGGTTGAGAGGACGCGCTCCAACCAACTGAGCCATTCGGGAGCTCAGTGGCAGCTCAGCTCAAGGTGCCGTGTTCAATCTTAGTTGCAGGGGGCGGAGCCCACCATCCCTTGCAGGAGTCGAGGAATTGAACCGGCAACCTTGTGGTTGAGAGCCCACTGGCCCATGTGGGAATCGAACCGGCAGCCTTCGGAGTTAGGAGCATGGAGCTCTAACCGCCTGCGCCACGGGCCGGCCCCATCTTAGTAAATATTAAAATAGGCTTAACCTACTTTTCCTTTGTTCTATTTTAATTAAAATGTTAAATAGGACTTGTATAGTTCTATCTGTATGTCTGAGATCAAAGTAACAAGAGTACATCTATAAATAATAGAAACAACTTAAATAGTGTATTTTGTGAACCAGGCACTATTCTAAGTACTTATATTAACTCATTTAATCTTTGTAAAAACCCTGTGACATAGGTACTACTATCATCCCCATTTTACAGATGGGAAAATAGTTCCAGGGAAACTTGAATACTTGGCCAGGGTCAGACAAGCAGAATGTGACTGATCTGGACTTTGAACCCAGGCTACCTGGCTCCAGAATCTGGGTTCTTCGGCTGGCATACACTACGCTGCCTTTACGTGTATTAATGAGCAAAAAACATTTATTAAAGGTGTTAAGTATAAAATAATATTAAATTTTTAGAAAGGGTTAACAGTTATAAGCCAAAGAAAGTAAACCAGACCAAAATTCAAGTCCTCTTTGAGAGTATATTACAGATTAAATTGGAAAAACAAGAAAAGGACTTGTGTCAGTGGAAAAAAATAATAGTATTTGACAATGTATGCTACATTAATTAGGAAATAGAACTGTAAATTCATACTCTTCAATATCCAGGTCTTTTGATTTCACTAATAGCTTTTATGCTCTCCTTCATTCAATTTTACATGCAAGAAACGTTCAATACAGGATAGAAAAAGTAACAGACAAATCCCTGTCCTTGAGAAGCTTTGCCACTCAGGTACGGGAAGCAAGACTCAAAGCAGTAAAGTGTACTTCCCAGATTTTACATCACAAGTCCCCCCAAAACTGTGATATCAGTTTTCCATAATAATATTAAAATTGACAAAGGATTATCAAATATAATATAAATGTAGTGAGCAACAGCATGTTAAAAAGTTTAAAACTTGCCTAAACTATTATCAAGAAGACAAAAAATGACAAGTGTTGGAGAGAATGTGGAGAAAAGGGAACCCTCGGACACTGTTGGCAGGAATGTATACTGGTACAGCTACAATGGAAAACAGTATAGAGGCTCCTCAAAAAATTAAGAATAGAGCTACCATATGACCCAGCAATCCCTCTTCTGGGTATCTACCTGAAATTTTTGAAAACACTTATTCATAAAGATATATGTACCCCTAGGTTCACTGCAGCATAATTCACGGTAGCCAAGACATGGAAACAAGCTAAGTGCCCTTCGACCAATCATTGGACAAAGAAGACGCAGTACATATCTCTAATGGAATACTACTCAGCCCTTAAAAAAAGATGAAATATTGCCATTTACAACCACATGCATGGATCGTGAAAGTATCACGCTAACTGAAATATGTCACACAGAAAAGAACAAGAACCACATGATTTCACTCACACGTGGGATATAAAACAATAATCAACATAAAAACAAAACATACAAACAACAGTATGGTGGTTACAGAGGGAAAGGGGAGGAGCACAGGAAGAGTTAAAAGGGGTTAAATATATGGTGACTGAGAGACCAGACTTTGGGTGGTGAGCACACAATGGGACGCACATGTCGTATTATAAAGGTGTACACCTGAAACTTACATAATATTATTAACCAATGTTATCCCAGTAAATTTAATTTTTAAAAAAATTTGCCTAAAGCAGTAACATTATCCATACAGGCTGAAAAACAAGAATAAATGTCCTGGGTCCACAAATAGATTACAAGAGGCCCTATATAGCACACAAAATACATAAAGCATACACTCAAAAACATCGATTCTAAACCAATATGCCAACTGTATATTTAAAATTTTTTGCTCGCCTCCTGAGAAATTAGAAAAGCTCTTCTGAGGCTCTCAAATACAAATACATGAAGTTTCAAACTGTCTTTTCTTTAATAAAATTTTCCTTTATCAATAACAAAAATAATACATAGCAATTAATGTTTATTAGGCATATACTACGGTACTTGACTTACTCATCTCGTTAATCTTCTCAGCACCCAGGAGTTAATTATTTCTCCTCATGAGGAAGTTGCTGAACCAACATTCACAACTAGGCCTATTTAATTTCAAAGTCCAGGGTATTACTCACTACCTATGTTGTCCCCACCAAGTAGAAGTCATAGGAATCATTTCTTAAAGGTGTGTTTAATAAATACTTTTTGTTAACACAGTGTAAAATATTTTCAAATTTAAGAACTGGCACGTTCTCTCTCCTTGAAGCTACAAAAAGAAAAACACTAACGGGAAACATTAAGCATTAAATTATGTAACTTTAGTTTGCCTATCTCTCAGTAAAAGATTTGAAAATAATTTTCTGCTTCCTAAAGCATGCCTGACACAGCATAAGTAATCAATAAATATTTTAAATAATTAAATACTGCTATCCTCTCTATGAGCATGGCAACTATCCAGCCGAGTTCAGATTTCAAATCCTGTCTTCCACTGTCCCCAGAAGTCCATTTGCATTTCTCATACTCCTCAGAACAAATGCTCTGATTTTTGGTTTGGAAACTGTAGTCATCATATCCATGACACTACCCAAAATCCAAGCTCAAAATGTTTCTAACTCTCCAACCAGTTTTGCTCTGCAAAATAAAAGCAAGATGTAACAGTGTAAACGTGTGTTCCCCAGGAACCAGATTACTTGACCCAATGGAGTCATCCAACCTACTGAGTGTCTGTAAGTATTCTAAACCAATATGCCAACTGTATATTTAAAATTTTTTGATCGCCTCCTGAGAAATTAGAAAAGCTCTTCTGGGGCTCTCAAATACAAATCCATGAAGTTTCAAACTGTCTTTTCTTTAATAAAATTTTCCTTTATCAATAACAAAAATAATACATAGCAATTAATGTTTATTGCTAGGTAGTTTTCAGCAGAAAAGGACATGAGTCTCAAGATTAATTTTTATGTTTCTTCACTATTTTGAAGTAAGAAAAAAAATTAACGTGGATATTATAAAATAACTGCCAAGACACACTCACCAATTTCTTTTTTAAATGAGCTTCAAATACATCTCTGCCAGGAGCACTACACCTGTGTCTGCTCTCCCAAAGTGAGGAATTAGACACCTTCCCCCTCAAGTAGTCTCTCAGAGAGGGGGAGGCTGAACAACCCACCCACTTTGAACCACTCCGCTAGACTGTGCTTAGGTACTTGTGGATTTTAACCTTTCTTATCATCTTCATCTATAGACAAGCTACTAAACAGAAAGGTATGCTCTGGGCTCTAAGAGGCTAAGAGTTGTAAGAAAAATTCAGAGGGTACTCACTCAAATAAGAGGAAGTCTACATTTACAGGATTTTTAAATGTCAGAAATAATAAGCATTTTAAGAGTTCACAAAGTAGGAGAAACAAGTGTGCCCAAGTTTTAGAAAGTGGGGGAAACAAGTTTTTTTTGTTTAGACGTATTTTCTTTTATCAGATTTTTAAAAAAACTGAATATCTACATTCAAAAAATTATAGAAGTCAAAGCCTACCTAAACAAAACTGTTACCTGGAATGTTTCAACATCTTCCTTTTAGCCAAATTAGGCAGTGATGATCATGTAACTTTGTTTTTCTCCGAAGGTACCTGGAGACACTATAAGCTAATAAATACAATACTATAAAGACAACTAATAATATTAATAATAATGATAACTACAAAAGTCTGATTCTTTTTTAAAAGGTTCAATAATTTTTCATATGTTACTTTTACTAATGCTGGAGAGTAGACTAAAATACACTCAATCACAAGCTGTTTAAAGGCAAAAACTAGGTAAGTCTTTGCATTTTATCCAACTAGCCTTTAATAAGCGGTGAACAAAAAATAGATACTGAATATCCTTGTCTTACTAAGGGAATAGACAAAAATTTCTACACCCCCCACCCAAGGAAAACTGAGTGAGGTTTTGTTGCATTAAGAAATATTTATTCCATGAGACTTAACTATTAATTATTCCCTTGCCCAAACTTGCTTCAAATTTTATCTCAACAAGCTAAATAGACGAAAGGAGAGAATTGGGTTAATCCATCTTATATCAAAACAGATGAAAAACAGTTCTATCACTCATCAAGGAATCTCTCACACTGCAAACTGTGCTTAGGAAGAACCATTATAGTAGGCAGATTTTCTTTTTCTTACTAACCTTTCCATTTTCTAACTTCAGCACACAAAGTATTTTAAAGTCTAACTACAGGAAATCTTTCCTTCCTCTTTTCCATCACTTACTAGACTCGTAAGTCTTTCACTTCTTGTCATTTCTATTTTTGCAAATTCAAGATTTTTAGACCTTGAAACTGAGCCTTTTCACATTGTGCCTTCCTTGTGGGGATGTGACTTTATGTATAATAATTTTTTACATAAGTATAAACTTTTTCCAAGGCAAGAAATTTCCAACATTTTAATATTACTATAATTCCTAATACCACATATCCCATGTTTCCCCGAAAATAAGACCGGGTCTTGTATTAATTTTTGCTCCAAAAGACGTAGTAGGGCTTATGTTCATGGGATATCATCCTAAAAAATTATGCTAGGGTTTATTTTCCACTTGGGTCTTATTTTCGGGGAAACACAGTATGTTTACAAGAAAAAAAAATTTAATTCTGTGTATTTTTAAAAGACCACTGACTACATGCTTTCCAAATTGACCGATTAACAAAGATTTTAACAAAGATAAAATTTTAACAAAGAACTCACCTACCAGTTGTCTCTCCTTAACTCAAGAGTTTAGACAAAAAGTGTTTAGCCAAATTTTAAAACATTTTATCACAAATTTTTATTATCATCAACCACTAAACCACTAACGCATTACCCTATATATACATAAAGGGATTCTAAGGAGAAGAATCTTGCAAGGCCTCAAAATGCCACTTTCACTTAGGCCCTTTCGCCAAAACAGAAATTCTCAAACTTCTTGGTCCCAGAGTCCCTTTCACACTATTAAAAATTACTTGGGACACCAAATAACTTTTTCGTTTATGTCAGTTATCTACTATATTTAGTATTTGATATTTAGTACTCAAAATTAAAACTGAGAAATTTTAAATTTGTGAAATTCATTTTAAAATAATAAACACATTAACATAAGTATATGTTTATGAAAAATGATAGTCTCTCCCCAAAATATATTCGTGAGAAAAAAGGCATCGTTTTACATTTACATTCTAATCTCTTCATTGTCTGGATTCTCATATCTGCTTATTAAATCTGTTGAAATATGTTATTTTGGGTGAAGTATATAAAGAAAAAATGGCCTTATACAGATATGCAGATGGAAAAGGGAGAAGGCTTTTTCGATAATTATGGACATTCTTCTCTGACATTCCACCCAAACTTGAGTGGTAGTTTCTTAAAGATCAGCTGCAATGTGGAACCTAAAATCATCAATTAACTATTTGTACTTTGTCACATTAAATTCATTGGTCTACCTTGTCTTCAAATGACTTTTGTACCCATCATGCATTGGTCATTTGAAAAATATTAATTCACTGAGTTATGCTTATCTTCCAAATGTTGAAACATTTCATTATACAATATCAAAAATAAAAGAAACCCAAATATCACCACTGCTTTCATCAGAAAAGTCTTGAGATTGAGCAGCTATAAGCTGATGGTAGCAAATACAAGTTTTCAAAATTCGAATTTTCACTTGAAAGCTTTAATTTTATCGTTTGCAACAACAAAAAATCAATTGTTTTCCTGAAAGTGATGGGCTTCCTTTGTTCGTTTTAGACAAAATATCTAACAAATACCCTAATATGAATAAGCACTTTGTCAGTCATTCTTTCAAATAATTGGTATTCCATGAGAAAAAATGACTAGCTCAACTGAACTTAAACAAAAATGTCTAAATTTTTATAGAATTATTTTAAACATTTTTTAAAATGTAAAGTACTCCTGATTTTGTAAATATGAAGTTGTTTCTGCAATGCAAAAAGAAACTTATGTCTACCTACCTACAAAGCAGTTGTGAGGCTACCATATACCGTGATTCCCCAAAAATAAGACCTAGCCGCCAATCAGCTCTAATGCATCTTTTGGAGCAAATTTTAATATAAGACCCGGTATTACATACATATCATATCATATCATAAGATCGGATCTTATATTATAGTAAAATAAGACTGGGTATTGTATTCATTTTTGCTCCAAAAGACGCATGAGAGCTGATTATCCGGCTAGGTCTTATTTTCGGGGAAACATGGTATGTAAGCATCTTCTCTAGTGCTTGACATACTAAAGACGCTCAGCAACAGTTAGTTCCTTTCACCCTCTTCTCTCTCGCTATAATGTTGCTTATTTTAATGAATCCGCTCTGGTTTTTTGTTTTTCTATCTCTCATTAAAAACCAAGTTGTCACCTACTTTCCAGTCACCTTTAGGTTACTCTGTTTTTCTGCTGAGACAGAAAAACAGATAAATAAGTAGTATTCAACCACCGGTTACCAAAGAGGACTTCAGAAACCAAGTATTTTGTAGAAAGGTCGAGACACAAATTTCTCTGGTTTAGAAGCCTATTTCTGCACTTCTTCTTTTAATGTACCAAGTTACATTCATGATTTTCCAGAAATCTGAGATCAAGTTACTATACTACACTTCAACATAATTGTAGCGATGATATTATTTGAGCAGTCATTCTGAGCTTAAACCATCTGTCTGGCATTTAGTGAAACAACTGCTAAAGATATTCTACGCATACAAATGAGATTTTTCTCAACAAAAATGTAAAAATGTTTCTACATCTGTTGTTTCTGTTGATATGTCACCTAGATTTGCAAATTCTTTCCTAGGACAAAAACAGGGTGAAAACATAGAACATTTTTAATGTACACATTTTTTTAATGACTCTATTAAGATTCTGTCATCTTTTCAACCATCTTCTCTATTGCTACTCTACTATAATCATACAATTATATGTGTGTATATATGCATATACATATGTACGTCGAGAGAGAAATTTCCAATACCTCCAGTCAACTGACACTGTGACTTTAATCTTTAAATATGTCTAAGACTTTTTGAAATCATAGGCTGAAATATTCGTGCATTTAAGTCTATCAGAATCCAGCCACAAATGTTAAGAAATTTATATGCAAACTACCTTACACAGTATCCAAGAATTCTGAAACATAAAGAATACATTCATTCCATATTCCAAAATACAGATATATCCCAATGTATTCCAAATAATGTGTATGAACATTTATTGTTTTTGACTGCCTAGTATTCCCTTTTTTTCAGGTATTAGTACCACCACCATTCCTTCTGTTGGTTAGCTGCCCTCCCCCAAATGATGTGATTCTGAGGGGACTGCCAATCATACTACCCTGCACAATTCACACCTTGTGAAGGCATGGGCACAAAATACAGTTCTGACAAATTAGAGTAGTGGCCCAGAGATGAGCACAAGACTTAATTAAGCCAGGTTGGGATGTCCCTGAAAAGGATTTTAAATGTTTATATTATATATATACATATGTGTGTATATAATATGTGTGTGTGTGTATACACACAAATATAAATACAAACATACATAGAGAGAGAGAGAGAGAGGAGGGGAGAGAATTTTAATGAATTGGCTCATGCAATGTGCAGGCTTGGCAAGTACAAAACCTGCAGGGTAGGCTGGCAGGCTGGAGACCAAGCGAAGATTTGCAGTTCGAGTTCAAAAGCAGGCTGCTGGCAGAATTCCTTCCTACTAACACGAGGTTCTACTCTGTTCCAGTCTCAGTATATATAAAACTTCTCTGTCCCGGTCTCGTATATATAAAAATCAGTCTTCACTATACAGATTATTTATTACATTACTTGTTGTCCCAAGTTTCCTAGCAAAAACAGGACACAATCTCTGGCTTTAAAGACTACAATCTGAACAGAACAAGGCATGCACAAAGGGCCTATTACTATGCTATTCCGATTTTATAGCACATCAAACTCCTCTCTACGTGAAGTCTGGGCCTTCACGGCTTCCTCTGCTGACCTGGAATCAGCGCAGGACGCATCCTGGCAGCTCTCTCCCTGGCCACACAGCACCCGGTGCCCAGGACCGACCTGGTAGAGAAGAGGTGTAACGTGGGCAGACCAAGAGGCTCCAGGTCAGAAAAACAGGACATGGTGGACAACTGTTCCTCTGTCTGCCTGACACATCTCCCTACCCAGCCAACATCACAACTACTACTCCTGGGGGCGGGGAGGGACTGTTTGTTGTCAAATACCAACTATGCCGTCTGGGGAGGGTCCCATCCTGCCCCTGGCCATAGTGTAAGCATATCCCCAAGCGAAGCCAGATTCTTTCGCCAAGATTTTCTGAATTACAACTAAGGAAAGAAAAATAAATCTCTACCAGAAAAACTAAGAATGTGATCATAGCGGTTGCCAGCCCCTTGTGTACAGCCATATGGAAGAAGTCTGGAATCCTCGAGAGAGAATTAGAGATGAGAGATAGAAGAGATAAAAGCAATCTTGACAGCACGCCAGACCCTAGCTCCCATCAACCCTAACGCCTAGACGAATAAACCCTTCCCATAGTTTGGTTACATGAGCCAACAAATTCCCTTTTGCTTAAACTAGTCGCAGTTGGGTTGCTACCACTTACAACTAAGTTCTGACTAATACACAGGGATTGAAGCAGAAAATGGTAAAGAAATGTAAAATAAAATAAAGCCACATGTATCTAGGAATGAGGTAGACGACAGGTAGAGTTTAGAATAAAGGTGAAAAGAGACCAACTTTTTACCTTTTTGGCTCAGAAAAGGAAAAGGTGACAAAAGGGTCTGGAAAGAGGTGAAAGGGAGGTGGACATAAGGAGTTTTATCTGAACAGTGAGCCCAATGAAACAGTTTTCTATGAATATACATGTAGTCATTTCTTGGAAAGATGGTCTCTGGCTTTCACTAGATCCTCAAAAAGGTCACAACCATACAATTAAGGAGCTGGGGCCTGGTAATGAGATCTATGCTAAAATAAAGCACGTTCTTTGTTACAGAAGCAAGCTAGAGATAGATAATAAAGTATCTGCTTTCTAATATCAACAGTTTCTGAGAAAACACCCCCAGCAATTATAACCAGGTGTGTTTTTCCTAGAGAATGTAAGGTGTGTCAATAAGATCAGTCATCCTAAAAGATTTCACTCAATTTTGCCTTCAGGTTTGACCCAAGTGTAATTTCAAGTTGATCTAGCTCCTCTCCCAAATTTTCATCTACCTAGACATTTATGCCTAAATTTCCTTAAAGGAGATTTATTAATTTTTACTGCACAATTACTTTGCCCAAAACTTTAAGAATCTGGGTTTCTGGATATCTTGAAATTATAGCGAAACGGGTGCACATGTGCGTCTCCTGAGAAAGGAGTTTGCATTTTTCATCAAATTCGAATAGTTCTGTGACCTTCTGAATATGTAAGGAATTATCATCCGAATAAAACAAATTTTAAAAAACATACATTATTCTTTCCTGTTTTGATTTAGTAGAAAGATTTGACAACAAGATAATCTTTAAAAGCAGAAACAGAAAATGGAATTTCCCAGATGTTATTCGAGTAAAATATAAAGAAAGGAAAGTGTAAGGACACTAAAACAGTTTAAAAATTTCACAATTTTGCCTAAATGTGA